>NW_027492855.1:0-497069 GCF_021521415.1 Bidens hawaiensis | reverse complement strand
ATGGGATGAGGTCGATTAGAAAATCGTTTTCGTTAAGGTTAAGCGTGCAATCTTTAATCACCGAGTTAATTAAAACAGTTTCGCCATTAGCCAATTCAACTGAAAAATCTTCTTTTAAATCGCTGCGCGGATCGCGCAAGCTTCTGCTCGAAGGCGCGAGAGATAAAACTTCGATCGGCGCCAGTATCAAAAAGTACAGAAGCATAAAATCCGTTAAGCAAAAATGTACCATTAACTACGTCATTATTCGCTTGCGCTTGGTGCGCGGTTATGTTAAAAGCTAGCCCGCGTGTCACTTGGTTCGAAATCTGGTTCACCGGATTCGCTTGCGTAATCTGAACTTGTAGTCTCGGGCACGCGTTCCGGAAATGACTGGGATCACCGCAGTTAAAGCACGATCTGGGTCGTGGGTTTTGGTAGGTTGGTTGTGGGTTCTGCGGGTAGACTGGTGGTGTTGGCGCAATTGGATTGGCGGGAAGGACTCTACAGTTTTCTGTAAGGTGACCAGCGCGGCCACATCGGTTACAAAGTCGACATGGGACTTGAGGTGGTGGTGGAGTCTACAGGTTGGGCAAAAGAGGTGGTTTCCTGTGTAAGGTTTCTTAGTTGGCGGGGCAGGGAGTGCTGGATTGGTTAAGGCATAGTTGTGGACTACAGGAGGTGTTGGGTAGGCTGACAGAGGGTTAGGCGCGTAAACTGGAGGTTGGTAGATGGGTTGCTGGAAAATGGGCGGGTTGGTAAGCGCATAGGCCTTGCGCCTGCGCTTGAGGTTGTTACGGTTTGAGGGTTCTGGTTTGGTTTCTGTTGGTTCAGGGGCAGTCTTGGTGGGTTTGGTTTTCTCAGCTCCCCGCAGGAACAGGGTTCCTGCTCTGACATGGTTGTCGCTGAGCACAGCGGCCAACTCAATGGCGTCAGAGAGGGTTACTGGGTTTCTGGCCCATACAGAATCTTGAATTTCCATGGGAGACCCCAAGGAATTTCTCTATTGCTCGGCGGGAAGGGGTAACAAGGTGAGGGACAAGCAGGCTTAGTTCATGGAAGCGCGTCGCGTACTCGCCGCGCTTCTCCACTGTATTGCTTCAGGTTCCAAAATTCTTCCTCCAGGCGCTTTACTTCGTTGGGATGGCAGAATTCTCGCGTCAAGAGATCCTAAATTCCTCCCAGAGTATGCTGGAAGCAGCTTCTGCGCCACGCGCATGAGCTACTCCATTCCACCATGTAAGCGCTCTAGATTCCAGGACACTGGAAGCATATAGGGTTCGTCTGTCTGAGGGGCATTGGGTGTGGAGGAAAGTGTTTTCTATCTTCTCGAGCCATTGGAGCATCACGGTGGCTCCTTCAAGACCTGTGAACTTTGAGGGTTACCCGCGTTAAAGGACTTAATGTTGTAACCAAAGGTGTTGGTATTGTTTTGGCTCAAAGCTTGGGCTATCGCGGTGGCCATTTCCTGGGAACGTTGCTGTCTACGCATGCGCGAGGCTTCTCTTCTCTGAAATCGGCGAGATAGCGGAGGCATTCTATAAAAGTTTTAATTTTAGTTAATATCTTGGTTTTAGCGCAAAGTATAACCTCGAAAAGCTTGGTTTCACGGAGTCAGTTACTATCAAAAGTTAAAGTAAAATAAATGATCCTAAATGCAGACTTAATAAAGGTAACAAATTCGAATCAAGAATCGACAATTCATGTATCACCATGACTTTCCGAATTCCCAATTTAAAATATACGAGCAAACGAGTATTGGAGATTGACGATTCATGTATCACCATGACTTTTCAATCTTCAATATAAAATACACAAGAAAATGAGTATTGGAGGTTGACAATTCATGTATCACCATGACTTTTCAAGTCTCCAACCTCAGAACATAATCGTAAATGGAAATTGAAAATCAACTATTCATGTATCACCATGACTTTTCGGATTTTCAAATCCAACAAACGAGTATGTAAGTAAAATCAATAAAATCGAAATTCAACAAAAATCGAAATATCGCGGAATAAAACATAAAATCATATACTGCGTCTGCGCGAGCATATTCATAAATAACGAGTAATTAACAATAAGCGCGCAAACATGAGATTTCTCTCATGCGCGAGAAGGGACTCTTAGGTATTCTAGGCCGTTACGTCTAACCACCTATCCTAAAGTCAACGAGCTCTGATACCAATCTGTAACACCCCGACCAAAGGCGGATTATACATCGGGGCGCCACATATTGTTTCATTACTCGTGACACTATTTGGGTGTCAATATTTAATAAATATATTCATTCGCGCACGCGCAAAGTAAACACAAGATAACATAAAGCAACATAATTCAATATATTATAAGGCAAAATATTCGAACAACAATAACTTGTCTTGATACATTTTAATCTAGGTCCAAAAGTAAAAACGTCCTACGTGTCCACAAGCTCCAAAACAGCTACTGCAACCCTGAACATGTGTTAAAATAAAACGTCAAACACTTGCGTGTTGGTGAGAAATCAAGTTTAATACAATACATAGATAACCATAAATCTGCGCGCAACATGTGTATGTCTGGTTTTCAACAAGGGTGTAATCTGATCGGATCAACTCTAAGATTCATAGACTGCCAGTGCTCACAATTGAGCTCACAAACAAGACAAACTGTGCATGTGTAAACAAAAGAGAAAATCATAAACGATAGTTCTCCCGTGTTCATCTAATGGTACCATGAGAACTGCGGAATAGACCGACAAGACGGTTAATGATCCACACATACAAATAAACAGCCAAGTCTACGTCCTCAACACATGGGATACTGCGCGACTAAAGTTCATAAACAAGTTTAAGACTCTAAGTTTGTATGAACACATGAACATCCCAAAACATTAAAATAAAAAGGGATTAGGTACGAGATTACTCACATGATAAACGATGCGGTGTAAGATAAAGCAAGAACCAACTTTAAACAAGCACAAGTTAACCTATAATTAAAGATTATTGTTTTAATGATTTGTTTTAAGTCTTGATTATAAGTTAGCATAAGTAAATTATTATATATAATATATATATTACCGGAAAAGCAGGACAGAACAGGGAGGAAGACGGAGGCTGAGAGGGAGGCGCAGAGAGAGCAAGGAGAACAGGAGAGATTAAGTGTTTTGTGTGTGTAGTGTTAGGAAAAATAATACTATTATTTATAGAGAAACCCTAGGGAACACAATCCCTAGAAAAAGGGGAAAAAGATCTCAAAAAGCAAAAGATTCCAAAAGCAAAAGATATCAAGAGATACGGCAGCAGGGAAAAAGAGAAAAAGCTGACAGGGAACAGTAAAAAGGCATGGGCGGTTCAGAAAAAGGTACTGGTCAAGCATGGCAAAAGCAGATCTCAAAAGATAATGTCAGTCACTTTTTCTGCCAACCAATGGGGTTGGTGCGCATGCTGCGCCGAAAGTAACTTTTCAGACATAAAGCAGATTAGGTCAACAGCACAAAAGATAAGACAACACAAAAGCAAACGGCTAGATTAAACAGAAGAAAACTCAAAGGGTTTAGCGCGAGAAGGCTCGAGCGCACGCGCGAGAGCGAAGGCAGACACAGAAGGACAAGAGAGCGCGAGCGCGAAGGCAGACAGAACCAACCTTAACGCGTCGCGGAAAGAACTACATTTCTAAGCGCGCCGCGGGAAGAATCACATTTCTTAGCGCGCCGCGGGAGGAACTAAAATTCCTAGCGCGCCGCGGGAAGAACTATAATTCTTCGCGCGTCGAGGGATGAACTACGATTCTTAGTGCGCTGCGAGAAGAACTACAAATCCTTAGCGCGTCGCGGGAAGAACTACCGTTCTTAGCGCGCTGCGAGAAGAATTACAATTCTTAGCGCGCTGCGAGAAGAGTTCGTCTCGCGTATCGCTGAAACAGGTGGTCTTCACGCAGGATTCCTTGTAAGGGGTCTGGCGCGTGGAGCTGCGCAGACATCCTTAGGCGGGAAGGAACAAAGGACAAGCAAAGAGAGGGAAACAAGGCGTAAGGGCGGGACGGCGACAAGAGGGAAAAGAAGGCGGAAAGAGAGAAGGAGAGGGAAAGAGGCGGGAAGGAAAATATATTATTATTATTAAAAGTAAAATATAAGTATAAATATTAAATCATAAAAGAAAGAGATCGGGTCAGAGAAACGGGTACCTGGGTCGGGTCGGATCGGGGCAGATGTCACACTGAATTCGGGTCAAATGCATGAGAAACCTCCATTTAAAAATCAAGGAAATATGGTGACTCCAAAAAAAGTATTGTTTTCATTTATATATATTACTAGTTTTTATCCCCCGTATTACGGGGGTTGTAAAACATTATTTGTTCTAATATTTATTAATAATTTGAATTTATATTTTTGTATTGTATGAAAGTTAATAATATACTTATTGTTTGATGAAAAATTGTTTCACAAATAAATGAGATGTTATAAACCGGTTTAAAAGCTATATGGTTTTAATGAGACCCAAGACCCGTTTATTTTTTTACTATAAAATTGGTTTTTTAATTATAAATAATATTTATGAAAGTTAATAATATACTTATGGTTTGATGCGACCCAAGACCCGTTTATTAAATAGTGTTGAATAGCATATATATAGTTGTTTGTATTGTATATTTGCAATAGTGTTATATTATATACAAAAATTAAAAAAAATCGATATAGTGCATATGTGCATTAGTGTTGTATTACATATATGCAATAATGTCTTTTGCATACAATTATTAGTGTCGTATTTGCATATATTCAATAGTGTACCGAGTTCCTTGGAACCAATTGCGCGACTACCTTGTTGCAATGGTTCGAATCGATCGATAGTGTGTTTCGACATAGAGAATGCCTCGAAGCGAAAAAGACAAATTTCGCTTCAATCACGTTTAAAAAGACCGCTCTAACATGGTGGGGTAGTGTTCTGCACCTCCAAGGTTCGGATACGGCTATGGCTCTTCCATGGTTCGATCTCAAGGCGCTCATGATAAAGAAATTTTGTCCAAAACACGAGCTCCAAAAGCTTGAGGAAGAATTTTGGAACCTAAAACAAGAAAGTGGTGATAACGCCGCTTATTCACTCCATTTTCACGAGTTGAGCATACCCTTCCACCGGTGTGTTCTTCCAGTTTCAGTTCATTGTAATTTCACCACCTCTCTCTTTGCATCTTTCTGCCACTAAACAATACTTAGAGGTTTCCAAAGAAAAAAGAGTTGGATATAATATTTTTAGGGGATATTCATCAAGCCAAACATCCTGCCAAAAACGGATCTTCACCCCATTTCCAACAACACCTTTAATTTCTTTAGAGATAGAAACATGAAGCGACGTAAGGGTGTTATCGACTTTTGTTATAGTTCACCATGTTCCACTTAGTTTTTTTATTATATGGGAGAGCCGTCCAAGTTTTTGAATTAAAATGAACAGCCTCAATGACTCTTCTCCACAGGCTACCCTCTTTCACCTTGAACCTCCACCACCACCTTGCCAAGAAGGCTAAGTTAGAGTCTCTAAGCAGACTCAACCCCAAACCCCCATCTGCTTTCAAAGTTGCCACACGATCCCAAGCTACCCAGCTTGTCTTTTTGTTAGAACCATTTTCTCCCCACAAAAACTTTCTTCTTTTACTCTCAAATATTTGAATAATCTTAAACGGGGCTTGATAAAGAGAAAAATAATAACTGGGCAGGCACTCGAGTACCGATTTTAACAACGTTATACGACCACCCATCGAAAGAGAGTTGGCTTTCCAGGACGATTATCTTTTATCAAAGGTGTCTAAGACCGGCAACCAATTATTTATTTTCTTCATGTTTGCTCCCACCTTGATCCCTAAATAAAGAAAGGGAAGTTCCCCTGAAATACAATGCAAAACTTCAGCCCTTGATTTAACCTCAAGTGGCTGAACTCTAACACCGTATAGGACAGATTTACTCAGGTTTATATTCAGCCCAGACAAAAGTTTAAACACCCTTAAAAGTCTAGCCAACGCTCTAGAATTATTCACCGACCATTCTCCTAGAATGAGTGCGTCATCAGCGAAAAGAATATTAGAAAGTAAGGGGCCGTCATTTGGCGTTTGAAACCCATTAAAGAATCCCAACTCACAACTTCTTCTAATCAAGACCGGCAAGGCTTCCATAACCATAATAAATAGAAAAGGAGAAATAGGATCGCCTTGTCGAATTCCTCTTGAGTAATTAAACTCAAAAGTTGGAGACCCATTAATTAAGACCGAAGATCGAGCTGACGACACAATCCCAATAACCCAACTTCTCCACCTTGGAGGGAACCCCATGCCATAATCATATCTAAGAAACACAAATTCAAGTGATCGTACGCTTTCTCAAAGTCAATTTTGAATAGCATAGCTGTTTATAATTAAAATTAGTTTTTAATTATAAATAATATATATCTTCTTTTAAAAAAGTCAGATTTTAATTTTTAGTATATCCCTACTTTGTAGGATTTTTATATCAAATATTTGGTTAGATTAGTTTTAATTTAATGAGATGTTACAACCCGTTTAAGAAATATATGAGTTTGATGCGACCCATACCCGTGAATTCAGATCAAATGCATGAGAAGCCTCCATTTAAAAATCAAGCAAATCTGGTGACTCCAAAAAAAGGGGCAGCGACCACATCGCGACACGTAGGATTTTTATGTTTTCGTTTATACATATTATAGATAGATAGATAAATAGATAGATAGATAAAATGATACAGATCACTTGCTACAGATATAATTTAAAGTATATATGAAGTACAAATCATTAATGCACATGGTACAAGTTATCATTCCACTCCACATAAATTTAAACTAATATAAATGAAGATAATAAAAAACCAACCATCCGAATATTTAAATGGATTCTAAAATTTGCACCACAAATGTTTCCTCGAAGGTTGTCTTGCACACGTCGGGTGTGGACAAAGTCATGTATGACGCGCTAGAGAAAAAAATATGATAATAAAAATAATAATATAATCAAACTAAAAAGAACAAGATTCTTATACATGATTAATTATTGTTTAAACATAAGCATAGAATATAATTAGAAGTAGCATAATAGAATGAAAGAGGCAGTTCACATTAACGTGTTGTGTATTATATCAAAGCAATATGTACAAATGTATTACATTGGTTACGTTAAAACCTTTAGTTTTTCTTTATAAATATCTAAGTCATAGAAAAGATGATAGTCACGTGTGAGGAAGAACATGCAATTTGAAGGGTTCTAGAATCAGGATGAGTATATAAATATTCAAGAGATAGTTGCAAAGTGTTCGTGGATGAAGGTCTGCCATCCGACAACCAAACCATATCCTTTTATCTATCAAAATATCAACCCATCCTTCTCACATTCAGTGTGTTTGTATTCGGAACTTCGAATGTGTGTCATGTTTAATCCAATTCCACAATTTTAATTAAATTGCTATTATTATGTAAAATAAAATTATTAAACGGTTCATAAACTAAAACAAAAAAATCATTAAACATGTTGCTTATATATATATGGAAGAGTTATCCTAAAACTAAGTAGTTTCCTAGGAATGCTAAGAATAAATCATAGCCATTGGATCATGTTAATCAACGGTTGAGATTTAAAATTATCAAAAACCGTCATAGTTTCCTAGAATTACTCTTTTACCATTATAACCGACATAGTTTCCTAGATTTGTTCTTTCACCTTATGTTGTAATGACACATGTCAAAAATCTATTGGTTCTTACCATTCCTATGAAACTCTTTCTTTTTATTTGAACTCTTTTCTATATATATATATATATATATATATATATATATATATATATATATATATATATAAACCATAGCCATTGGATCATGTTGATCAATGGTTGAGATTTAAAACTACCAAAAACCGACATAGTTTCCTAGAATTATTTTTTCATCATTATAACCGACATAGTTTCCTAGATTTATTCTTTCACCATAGTTTGTAATGTGAAATGTCAAAAATTTGTTGGTTCTTACCATTCCTAGGAAACTCCTTATTCTTATTTGAACCATTTTCTATATATATATAGGGGAGGGTTATACTAAAAAGAAGTAGTTTTATAGGAAGACTAGGAATAAATCATAGCCATTAGATCATGTTAATCGATGATTGAGATTTAAAATTACCAAAAACCGGCATAGTTTCCTATAATTACTCTTTCACCACTATAACCGACATAGTTTCTTAGAATTATTCTTTCACCATAGATTGTAATGCCACTAGTCAAAAATCTATTGGTTCTTACCATTCTTAGAAAACTCTTTCTTTTTATTTGAACCCTTTTCTATATATATATATATAGAGAGAGAGAGAGAGAGAGAGATAGAGAGAGAGAGGGTAGGGTTAATGTAAAAAACAATAATTTTGTGAGAAGCATAAGAAGAGATCTAGACCCTTGGATCTAGGATCTGACTGCTAAGATTAGTAGTTTCTAAAAACCGTATAGTTTTCTATTTATATGGTATAGTTTCTTATTTAGGTGGTTTTCTTTATTTTAAAGCATTCTCACACTTCTCACAAAACAATTGTTTTTTATTTGAACCCTCTTCTATATATATATATATATACTAGACGGGTGCACGCGCGATGCAGCGGGTGTTTGAACCTGTTAATCACGTACAAATATAAGTGTTTATGGTTCGGTTAAAACCTAGAAATCGTTTAAATCGGTCATTGGTTTGACTTCTTTTTTCTTTTTCTTTTTTACTTTCGGTTTCAAAATTTTCAAAATGTAGTGATCGGTTGGTTTGCGGTTTATATCGGCAACCGACCATATGAAACCAGAAAAGACTGTAAATTAACCTAATCGCAATATGATTCCTTTTGTAATCTTTGTTGTTATTATTTCACGTCCTAGATCTTCCATTAATATTTACTATTTATGTGGCTAAAATTATCAAATTTTATTTATGCTCATCTCAAGTATCATATTATGTTGGTTTTTAGTTAAAATTGATGGTACATTTAAATTATTAATTATTTTAAACTAAATTTATTATTAAAGTTTAAACTGTGAAACCAAACTGGAACCAGGCCGTTAGTAAGATTCGGTTTCAACTTTCAATGGTTGAGTTTGGTATTGGACGACAAAAAATCAGTATTAACGGTTGGATTTACAAGTTTAACTTAAAAACCATCAAAACCGACACTGAACACCCCTACGTAACATATTAATTTATTTAAAAAAAAATTACAACAAAATCATATCCAAATTAAAGAGAAAAAAATACTTGTTTTTGTGGTGCAATTTGTTTATAAAAATATTAACGTATGAAAAGGCTATAGTCGTTTAAAAATCATGGGTGAAAAGTTAGTTTACAAGTTAAATTAAAAACATAATATGGTTAAAGATTATGGACCAAACTTGTAAGTTGAATTGATTGTGTTTAAAAGACATGTTTACCCTTACTAACTCATAACACATGTACCTCATGTTTTAAGTGTTGTAAATTACTAAAAAATGGGTGTCTTAATTTGCCCTTGTTTTATGTATTATATATAGTATAGATATATATAGTATAGATTTAATCCCCCGTATTACAGGGTTGTTTTACATTATTCGATTATAATATAAATTATTTTTTTTTGGATTTTAATTTATTTATTGTAATGAAAGGGTTCACATATATAAATGAGATTATCACCCGGTTTAAAAGTTATCCTGGTTTGGTGAGACTAATGACCCGTTTATTTTTTTACTATAATTTTTTTTAATTATACATAATATCTGCTTTAAAAAATCAAATTTTATTTTTTAGTATATCCTTATTTTATAGTATTTTCATATCAAATATTTGGTGAGATTAATTTTTAATTTAATTAAATGTTATAACCCGTTTATGGGCTATCTGGGTTTGCTGAGACCCGTACCCGTGAATTTGTATCAAATGAATGAGAAACCTCAATTTATAAATAAAACAATCTGGTGGATTGATAGAATGTAGGGAGCAACCAGAGAGTTTTTAAAGGTTTCGTTTATATATATATATATATATATATATATATATATATATATATATATATAAGGTTTAATGATTAAAAAATTTGTTTCGTAAAATGAAAGCTTATTAAAGTTTTTTTTTTATTTACAATCGTCAATAATATAAATAGTATAATATGTTGATGATAACGTTTAAAATTATATTCTTTTCACAAACATAGTTTGTTATTGATATTTGGATTTCATCAAGTATGTTGTGAAATATATTCTAACAACGTATATTAGTATATTATGTAAATACTTATTTTAATTTTTTTTTAAATGTATAGATATAATATAAATAGAATTTAAAGAAAAGTGAATAATTTAATCAATTTTTATATATATTATAAATAAAGTGTAAAAAGAAAGTAAATAATTGTAAATCTATGACATATATTATTTTTTGGAGGGGAAAAACTAAGAGGATTAACCACAAAGTGACACATGTCCACAATTATTTTACTTTATTAGAATAGGTAGATATATTTTGTAGACAGAACAAAAGGGTTCATTATCGATGTGTCCAAACAGTCCGAATGATTCGGTCAAGTTGCAACAACTTCCCTTAAAAGGTTCATTACTGATGTGGTTCCATTACACCATTTTTATTTAATTATTGATAACAAAATTATGAGTGTTTAATCATTTAGTGGCTTAACCTAACAGAATATTAAATCTCAGTTAACATGCATGCACCTTTTTGTAATATTGTCACACAAATAAGTGTTTTTTTAACAACTTTTAGTTTTTATGAATGTACTCTCCAATTTTATAAATAAGTTAGATATTGAAGACGAAGAGGTAGAAATAGGTGGCATGTTTGTTCATTTTGAATAAAGATGGTTATGGTGAAAACTTAGGGTGCAAAAGAACTGAAATGTCTTTTTACGGTAATACGTAAAATCCAATAGACACACAAAATTTATTTCTCCTATTTAAGACGTTTGAAGAAGTAGGTCCCAGCAGAGCCCAGTTGGACCCGCAATACTCACCTCAAACAGAGACGTCTGCGCAGTCGGACCCGCAAGACTCACCTCAGAGGGACGTCTGCGCGGTTGGACCCGCAAGACTCACCTAGAGGGACGTCTGCGCAAAGACCAACTGGATCCGCAGGACCCACCATGCTCAGAGACGCGACGTCCTTACGCGCAGTACGCAAGCTGCTCCGCAGGAAACGCCTCCCAATGGTCGACGTACTCCGCCTGTTCCCGCAGCTACGGATACTAGCCATCAGGGAAGGCAACCCGCACAGCAAGGCTACACGCACAAGGCACTAACTTTCAAATAATTCAGTAATGTCACCTGAAGAAGGAATGAGCAAGCCGGGAACACTCCCGCCCAAATGAGCCAGTCCGTACGATACTGGAGGATCTTTTGTACTGTACCTGCCAAGGTATGGACAAAAGATCTGACCAAAGCTACGACAGCTCACTGACAACAGTACGACGAGCAGCACGCTCTACTACTTAATGTCACTATCAGCCGCTGCCTACTCACCAACCTGTCGGGGTACGTGCATAGCCTGCAGTTGGTGGAAAAGGAATAGTACACAGCCGGCCTGTCACTATCAGCCGCTGCCTACCCACCAACCATTAGCATGGCACGTGCGTAGCCCACAGTTGGTAGAACAGGAATACTATTCAGCCGGCTGTACCTGCTTGGAAACCTACATTCGGCTATAAATACTCCAACACCTTGGAACGGTATTATTATCTCATCATCTTATCTTCTCTAGCAATCTCTCAATATATACACTTATATTCAGAGCAATCTAGTCTGATTCTCACGCCGGAGGGTGGTCACAAGGAGGTACCCCCCCTTCTCAGTGACGAGCTCACGGTGTCTGTTTTGCGGGTCATCAGAAGAACAACCATCTTTGCCGGACCTAACCCTCGTGGGAAACATCTATTTAACCCCCAGATTATCCATAATCTGCCCGGGGTCACTTAGTGTTTCTTCAACGTTAAAAGTAAAACTTATGTAAATGTAAAAAGTTAATCCGTAGTTGTAAGTTTTTTGTTTTTCCTATCGGCAAACACACTTGTCGTAACCATAACACCATTCATTAATAGAGTGTCATTACCTCTCTGCCTAGGTGGTTGTGGCTGATCCTACGTTGCATGCTTTCACTATTACAATTTAGTGATTCACTAATCATAACACATGGTCTTATTGTATGTAGTCTATACCTCTTGAAAGTTATGTATGTATGCATGCATGCATGTATGTTTCGTACCAATAAGTCTTTGTATTTTCTAAATGACGAGGGTTCAAGTCTTGTTGCTGACAAAATACGTGTAATTGAGGTGGGAGAAAACCGGTTAACCGAACCAAAACTGAACATGTTGTCCAGTTTACGAACATGTTTCTAGCCGTTTATAAAACTAGTGTGGGAAATGAATACATGACCATTTCTTGACATTTTCCTAAATCATTTTGCCCCCATATGCATGATACTCTCGGAAATGCAAAATACTCTCAAAAAGGCTCTTTTTACATACTCTCTCAAAGGCATTTTTTTTTCAACTATCAACTCTGGCAACCTAAAGTGGACAATCGCAATCAGAAAACATAAAATAAATTGAATTTTGTGTCATAATTTATAAAAGTATGTTTTTTTTAATGTTTTGTTACTTGTTTTAGTTAACTGACTTTGGAATTTTAGTAGGAAAAATTGTGTGATATGGTCAAATCATAGGGACCATCCTTATACGTACTTACATAGTTAACTCTTATGAATTTTAGTGGGAAAAATCATATTTAAAATTTTATTTAAATTATTTTTACAAATGGTTGTATTTGGTTACCTTAATCGAGTAATTTCTAAAATAATTAGTTATAATCTATGCATTCTTAACTAAGACACAATCATAAACCCTAAAACCTTTTGTCTCTGCCATCTCAAGCAAAACCCAAGAAATTCCTCTCCTCTTTTCATCATCTTCTTCAAGAATTGATCAAGTTCATACGTACTAAGTTGACTTTCAAGTTCAAGACATCTTTAATCACGTGTTCTCCTAGTTCTAATATGTGTTTGGGTAAGTTGTCTTCTCCAGTTTTGTTCACTTTTATTCAATAATCAATAACCCTCAATCAATATCTGAGATTGAGGGGTTTTATCGGGTCAATTGGACTCCGATCCGTTCAAGGGCAAATTAGTCAACAAATGTGACTAATCGATTTCTATTACTTCTGGTCGGAACTAGCTTTCGGACCAGAAGACTTTTATGTTTTCTTAATGAGATTTAGAGTGTACTGACCAAAACCCGACTCCCGAATCGCAGTTCGGATTCCGGTCCGTACCAGCTCGCTTATTTACTGAAAATCTTATAACCGGAGTTCTCTATGTTCGTTTGGATTGATTCCAGCGGCTATATTCTCGATTTTAATTCTAGTTTATTTTCTATAAGTTTCAGGTTCGTTCGGGTTAACTCATTCAACGCGTTAGAGTTCGGTTTCTCGTTTATCCTTATTATTATTCTCAAATCTCGTCTAAGTAATAAGGTGAGAAGTCACTCCCCACATTGTACCGATTTTAAAGGTTTTGGGGACGCATGCGTACCTATTAGTATTTACATATTATATTATACATGTCACACCCCTGACTTAGGGTCTAGGCATGTGACCAATAGTTGGTACCTGTTTTGTAAATATATCAAAGTTTGCTGATTTTTAGCGGAAGTTTTTATTATAAAATATTAATATATTTTGAAACCTTTATTTATAATAAAATATTAGTTTAACTGAAAAGCTTCTCAAATAATAAATATCCAAGTATTTAATTTATAAACCTCGTTTGATTTTACAAATCATGTTGTTTACAATCTTTTAATAATTTAAAACTGAGGCATCTCTAACTTGCGAGCATATATCTTCTTGAATGGCTCTAATTCATTGCTACATGTAATAATATTTATTTCCTTGTAATATGGGGGTGTAACATCCTAAATATTCTAATATTACATAAATAGAGTTGCGTTAAATTGTCGTGTGTTAAATAATTAGTTGATATTAAATAAAGAAGAATGATGGACTTGGATAATTAAAAAGGATTAAAGAGAAATGGGTCTTAGGTCCATGGGCTTTAAGGGATATAAATACCCCCTTAAACCATCCTAAAACCCTAAGGTAGTGTTTGGTATAAAGTAATGATAGGTGAAATGAAATGACTCATTCCAAATGAATGAAATAAAACATGTTTGGTTGTCATTCATTAATGTAATAAATCATTCCTAAGGAATGCAAATCCTTCCATATATAACATTTTTCATTCCTTAGAAAAATGTTGTTTTTCTTTCATTCCTTCTAGGAATGGAATGGAAAATGATCAATAATAATAATAAATTATTATTATTATTGGAACGACTAACTAAGTAACGCCGGGTACTCCGTATGCGGCCCCCATTGGCTAAAGGTAGCCCGAGCCAGCCACGAGTCCGGACGGACGGAGCCCCTAGCGGTCCACCTATTGAGGATTTGAGGGATTCTCCGGATAAAACCCGACCCCCACGCCCGCCAAACGGCACGACAGCGAGGAGCCGGTAAAACCGGGTGAGATCAAGACTCGAACCCTGGCAAGACAGGGTCATCCCTCATATCTCCCATATAAAATGGTGATAGTGAGGTTTGAACCCCATACCTCTCACTAGTAAAGTGAGTACTCTACCATTGAGCCACATCCAATTTATATTATTATTATTATTGTTGTTGTTATTTATCATCATCATTATAATTTTATTATAGTATAAATTTTATTAAATTATAATTGTTATTATACTTTTATTACTATATCGCATTATCTTATAATCATTTTATTAATTGACAAAAAAATATTATGATTGAATAGTTTACTATTTAATTAAAAATTAATAATAAAGTGACGATTCATTTCATTCCTATGTGGTAACCAAACAAGACAATGGAATAGTAATGATTCATTTCATTCCTTTGTTCATTTCATTCCTTTGCTCATTCCATTCCCTCATTTATTCCATCATTACCCCATACCAAACAGACCCTAATCCTCATTCCATCTTTCCATATTTTCCTACACACTCCAAACACACACATAGCCACCTTACAGCCGAGAGAGAAATAGGGGAAACGAGACCGAGCAAACATTGGTTTTTGGTAGATCTTTACAACACGAGCCATATACAAGATTTAGAGTCCATAAACAAGCTAACCAAGACCAAACGAACACGTAAAGGTATATTTTTATCTTAAAGTTTACGTTTTTATAAACGTTTAATATTGAAACTTAGAACGAGAATAGACCGTGTGTAAATGAAATGTAAAGTTGTAAACTTGATGCTAAAACGAACCTAATGGACCTACAAACATGTGCGGCTCGTCTAAAATGAACCCTAGATCTAGTATTAAATGTTGAGCCTTGAAGGTTCATGCTTTATGCTACAAATGGGTCAAGTATGGACCGCAAATGATCAAGGGAATGCTCACGGGTTTGGTTAATACCATATCGAAGGGTTATGCGTTAAAATGGAGAAGATTATAGGGGTTAAGAACGAACTGTAGCTCCTGCTCGGTAACTTCGCCCGCAATAAGTTCGCTGCAGCATGTTCGCCAAGAATGTTCGCCAAGTGTCTTACTTAACCGTACAAGTACGCTATAGTAAGTTCGCCTATACGCAAGTTCGCTTACGTGTAAGATTGCTTATACATGTAAGTTCGCTTTTGCATATCAGACCCGAATACATGGTGATTCGTATATGTATACAATATACGTGAATACACTTGGTAGCATGCATTGTATAGATATACTACTAGAATGTTAAAATAAAGTAAAACCCTAAATGCGAAGTAAAAGAAAACTAATACTAGACCACTAGATTAGATCAGATGAGTATTGATGCATGCACCCTGTATACAGTTAGCATGGTACAGTTAAAGAAGGGAATTACGATAAACGGAGAAAGGAACAGAATCCAGGTGAGTTTCTAGCCCCATTCCTTGTTATGTTTTCGGGGCTGTGTGCATACTCGATGTGATTTGTTAGTACACTTATCCTAAGTGATAAGTGTATGCCCTATGTGATATATGTGAACGTTATGAATGATGGCTTGTCGGTACGTGAACGATCTTCGGATATTGCACGTACTGTTAAGTTATAGTTATGAATATGAATGCTATGTATAATGTATGAATGATTGTTGGTTGGTACGTGAAGGATCCTCGGATATTGCACGTACTGCCAAGTTATAATTATGAATATGAATGTTATGTATGAACTAAGAATGATACGTATGTATGTTATGAGTGAATGTAAGAGATAGAAATGTAGAAAAGGGACTGGACCCTAATAATATCCAAGGCAGAAAAGGGACCGAGCCCTTTAATAATCTCGAGGCAGAAAAGGAACTGGACCCTAATAATATCCAAGGCAGAAAAGGGACCGAGCCCTTTAATAAACTCGAGGCAGAAAAGGGACTGAACCCTAATAATATCCAAGGCAGATATGGGACCGGACCCTAATAATATCCGAGGCGTAATAGAATAAAGTAAAGTAGAAATTTGAATTATGAAAGTATGTACGTATGTATGTAAAGTATGTTATGTTATTAACTAGAACTCACTCAGCGTAGGTGACTTTTAGTATGCACGCAGGTGAGTAGGATGAGACAGCTCGCTTGAGGGGAACACGTGGCATTGAATAAGATGCTGGCATCGGAAGGCTCGAGACGTTTATGTTTAATATTATGATATTTTGAAAGACAAGATGTTTACTTTAAGACAAGTTATGGTTAATGTAATGTTTTATGAAATTTTTTAAATTCCGCGTATGTTTTAATTAACTCTGATGATTAGAACTATGTTGATGAGTAAATCCAACGCCCAAATGTGAGGCACCGGTAACGGGGCCTTACAGGGGGGAATGCGTCAGCGATATGCTGGTGAATCGTTGACTCTAAAAATATTTTGTAAATATTTCTTTGACTGACAAGATAGTTTTCTTGAACAATCTCAGCAGAAACGTCTCTTATTTCTGGGATTTGCCCCTGCCATACACACACAATTACGGTTCTCCGGGAACTGATGCCATTAGAGAATTTTATTATGATATCTATGCGGTCGTGTAGCCTTGATTGAAATACTAGATTAATTATGTTTGGATCCTGACACATGTGTACTCGGTCTAAGTTGCTTTTATTTTCTATCTTGTAAAATAGGGATCACGTAATCCCTTAAATCTCTTTGTTAGAGATCGCGTAATCTCTAAAATATTTAACTGACTTTGTTGAAGATAAACAACTCATTTATCTTGACTGTAAAAGGTTTAGCATATTCACTTATGGCTGTCTGTTCTGAATGATGTGGTGATCTCGTTTGAAAACCTTTTTGAATGAATGAACGATTGACCTATAATAAAATAGGTTTATATAAATATCCAGATCGTCTATTGATCCGGCTACAGACCTTTAGTCTGGTTTTGATAGCTTTAAACCTTGATTGATCTTTTGTTTGAATTAAATATTTAGATCTGACATCTTTCTCTTTATTTGCTAACCATGTGTTATGTTTCTTTTTCAAGAAGAAATATCTATGATATGTTTCTTCTTCAAGAAGAAACGCTATTTGTCTATAACCCTGATAAATAAATCTTATGTTTCTTATTTTGACTATACCCTCATGTATATTATATTTCTTAGTTTAACGAAATATTATTTTATCTTAACCTTTTTATTTATAAATCTTGATCAAAAACTAGAGTCTAAGCCTTGAAATATAATAAAATAATAACTTACGCAGAACGCCTACCTTACGCGGGTATACGGAGTTTAAATGCCTAAACTTGTACGAGCAGAATTTCTACTCTATGTCGCATACTAAGACTTTAATTGGCGGAACTTCGAAGCTTGGCACGCATTACGAGGTCGGCACACAAAACGATGTGCCGGACGTCAGGACTTGTCGGCACGTACTTTGAGGAAACGTTGGGTATTTGGCACAGATTACGAGGTTATGATTTGTCGGGTCGGGGCACAGAAAACGAGGTAGAGAGATAAAGTAATTCTAGAGAGAGTGTGGGATTTTGGTGTGTTGAATGAGCCGTGAACCTCCCTATTTATAGCTGATTTCTCAGCCCATCACGATACGCGATGGTCTCTTTAAGGAAGTCATCGCGTATCGCGATTAGGGCTGTGTAAATGAAGATAACCGGACCGAACCGGGTTGAACCCGACCCGACCCGAAACACGAAAACCTACCAAAATGAGAACCGAGAGCTGGACCTTAAAATAAAATTCGGGTACCCGGTTTGTCGGGTTCGGTGCGTCGGGTAAGCTATCAAGCACCAAGACCGATGATGCCCCATGTTGATCTCTGTTGGAAACAGAGAGAAGGACGATGAGATTGGATTAGAAGCTCATCAAAATCTTAGAAGAAAAAAGGATTTTGAACCATCACTTGTATCAAAGAAGAAAATATATAACAAATGGCTTTTGTCTCAAGGTGAGTTCTAGGGTTTAAGCTGCATGGGATAACCAGACTGAAAGAGAAGCTCAACCTGCGTATGAAACATGATTTCACATTCTATGAGAATCATATTTTTAATTCATTAATTCAATTGAGATATCACACTTTAATATTTTATGTTTTCTAGATTATCTTTTTAATTAAATATTAGATTTTGAGGCCCGAGGAGTTTCAAAGTGGGAGGCTCTGAGTGTATTTAATTAATATAATTTGTTATTTTCCTCTTTAATGAAAAATTGTATGATATTAATTTTATTTTTACCCTTTATGATGTTTGAAAACTACAAATTTATAGCTTTTGGTATTTTTGTTAGTTGTTTAAATGTTTATACATCATTATTCTCTTACATTTTGTGTAGAATTAAATTTAAAGTATTTAAAAGATATTGTAATGGTTACTAACTTAAAAAATAAACAAATTGAAGTATTTAAAATTAAACATTTTAATTTTCTTTACAAAGTGTACTTTGATAATTATAATTTCTAAAAGGTATCTAAATTATATCAATTAAATATTTGATGATGTTCTCTAGACAATGCAATACTTATTGGTCTTGGGAACATAAATAAATTTATGCAAAAAGCATCCATACTTTTTTATTATAGAGCCCCAATTATCATTGGTAAGAGGTTTTAAATTTCTCTTCAAAGCAAAGAGTGATGTGATTATGTGAAGAAGAGTAGATGAAGAATGAAGCTCCTTTGAACGAAGTTGGTCTTGAGAAGAAAATTTAGATGATGGTGGAAAAAGTGATTCTGGTATCATAGTTGAAGATAATGAGAAGGTTGAAGATGACGTTTTGGACCAAGAGTGTAATAATGCTTTGCAACTCGGTAATTCCACGATGATGGAGGCTCGACAAAGCTAATCGGGTGGGGCTTTAGAAAGTCGGTCTTACTCGGGCAAAGACCGAGGACCGACCCGAGACCGAAATCCTGTAAGATCTAGAACCGATGGGGACCCGACTAACATACATACGGTCCGGGTTTCGGGTTTTGTAGGGTCGGGCTTTGGGTTTTTTTCGGGTCACCCTATATTTTGCACACCCCTAATATCGATGACTCAACATAATTAGATGATGCCACGTGGCCTGCCACATGTCACCCGGATGCGACACGTGTTGATGCATCATAACGGACCATCGCGTATCGCGATGGTTTTATGGTGGGACTCATCGCGTATTGCGATGGGTTGCTGGATATAATGTTACTCTTTTAGTCCCTCAACTTTAATAACTTGTCATGTCTAGGTCTAACTCTCATTGTCAAAAATACTAAGGCGGCTCGCGGCGATGCGAGCGTGCAAAGTGCGTCATCAAAGCGCCACATTGCGCCCAACACCCTTCGACGTCACCATCGTCCTCGCCCGAGCCCGTGCCCGTGCCAGTGCGCGTCGGGTGCTCCGCACCCTTCTCTAGGACCACTTGATGTTGTTGCTATCTTCCGCTCGTCAACAAACCGACCATTATTAGATCGAGTAAAGAATGGTCGGCTTGATTCTTGGTCTAGGGGATATTTATATCTTCCGCTCTTCAAAGCAAAGATCTAAAAATGGTCGGCTTGATTCTTGGTCTCGGATGTCTCGCTCTCTCTCGGCCGAATATGGTATAGTGTATGTGTGTGTTTTTGAGTGTGTAGAGATTATGATGGAAATGAAATGAGGGTTTAGGGTTTTAGGTTGGTTTAGGGGATATTTATATCCCTTAAAGCCCATGGGCCTAAGGCCCATTCTCATTTAACCCATCTTAATTAATCTAAGTCCATGATCCGTTCTTTACTCGACATTAATTAATTAATAACGCGAAATCACTAAACGTAACTTTCTTTATTTAACATTATAAATTTTAGGATGTTACAATCACACTCTACTTCTACTTATCTATAACACACTTCCTATCAGTTCATTATTTACATAATAAGCAAGTCACATCATAGCATTTATACCCACTAATAACCACTAGACAGTCACTATCCTTGACGATACGTGCAATATCCGAAGATCGTTCACACACCGACAAGCTTTATATAATAGCTACATAGTATGAAATCTATAGCATACACTTACCACTTAAGGTAAGTGTATTCACACTTCACATCGAGTATGCACACAGCCCCCGAAAATATAACAAGAAAATGGGGCTAGAAACTCACATGAACTCTGCTTCTTTCTCTGATAGTTGTTAATCCCTTCTTTAACCGAGCTCGGCTGACTGTATAAGTTAGATGTATCAATACTCATCTGATCTAATCTAACGACCTAGTGTTAGATTACTTTTACTTAGCATAGCCATGGTTTTCCTTTGTTTTAACATTCTAGTATTTTATCTCCGTAGGTCTTTACAATCCATACCATCAAGTGTATACACGTATACATATACGGGTCGCCATGTATCCGGGTCTCGATTTAAGCGAACTTAGACATAAGCGAACTTAGATATTAAGCGAACTTATACATAAGCGAACTTAGACATTAAGCGAGCTTATATATTAAGCGAACTTATACATAAGCGAACTTAGATGTTAAGCGAACTTATACATATGCGAACTTAGACTTAAGCGAACTTAGATATTAAGCGAACTTATATATGGCGAAGTTACAGCAGGCGAACTTGATCAGTGAACTTGTAGCAGGAGCTACGGTTCATTATTAACCCCCATAATCACCTCATTTCAACGTGTAACCCTTGATATGATACTAATTAATCCCGTGAACATTCCCCAGATCATTTTTGGTTAAAACTCGGCCCGAAAAAGCACAAAGTTTGGACCTTTAGGCTTAAAACGTTTAATACTAGATCTAAGGTTTATTTTAAACGAGCCGTTCATAACCATGATTTCGTTAAGTCCATTTTAACCTTCAAGTTTGCAACTTTATGATTTTTCTAGACCCGATCTATCATCCTACCAATTTTCATGTAAATCCGTTTATGAAAGTAAACCTTTTTAACAAAAACGTACATTTGACGTTTTTGTTTGAAATCACTCGAGATGCTCAAAACCATATCAAACGAGCACCGATTTGAGTGATTCAAGCGGCCACGGAACCGAATCGTCCCGATCTACAAACCCATCAGCTCACCTTCACCGTAAACCGCTGCTACAGTCGCCGGAACAGCTGAACAGTCGCCGGAATCTTCACTTCTGAGTTGTTGTGCTTTTACTGATAAAAACCAGACTTCCCGACCTCTGATCGAAGATCTTTTCGGTGGAAAACTTTATTTATATGTCAGGAATACTCGGTTAAAATTTGAGACCGATCCGACAGCTAGATCTCCGGTAATCTTTGTGTCTTTGTGGGTGTTTTTCTCAAAAACGGGAATTGGGTTAAGTGTGTGTTTCGATGGTGTAGGCTATGGTGTGGAGATGTATGAAAATGGAAAGGATTAGGGTTTTAAGGGGTATTTATGCTCCCTTAAGCCCATGGACCTAAGGCCCATCTTTCCTTCTTAGTCCATAATTAATTCTATCTAATTAGTCTATTTGAACCAGCTTTGTTATTTATTTACTTCTCTACTAATTCTAGTAAACTTTTCCATCGTTAACGAATAATACATTGAATATTATTCTTAGATATTTCGGGATGTCACATTAACTAATTACATCGAGTATGCACACAGCCCCAAAAACATTACAAGGAGTGGGGCTAGAAACTCACCTGGATCCTGTTACGTTATTCGTTAATTTTTATTCCTCTTTAACTGTGCTAGGCTAACTGTACATTAATTACATGTATCAATACTTGTCCTAATCACATCATTTGGGTCTCATCAAATATGGCTAAGTCTGGTCTATTCTAACGGCCCAATATAAATTTGCCCTAAAACTTTGTATTCTAATACCCTTATAAGGGAATTGGTCATACCAGAAAGTCATACTCACTACCAAATCCTTGATATCTTTAGGCTGAGAGCTGCATCAGTAATAGTAAACAGAAGACAAGCCCCCCATAATGCAAGGAAGAGACAAGATTCATAGATTAGGCTTTGTTATATAATGTCTTTGGACAGAATTTTGATTATGTAACTTGTTTATGTTATGAATATGTACTTTGATTTTGATTTGATTTGTATTTTGACTAAGTGTAAGTAACCGTAGAAATGTTTTGAGTCAGCTGAGGTGTTCCAATCTAGGGGAGATTGTTGAGTCAAAGATTTAACCAAAGTGAGATATATGGAAGATTGGAATCTTCTCAACCTCCTCAGAATTCGCTAAGTATGGATCCGGCACACCTTAGACCTCCGAGCAAGCTTTTATTTAGCCGGGTACGATATTTTGTCTATCGGGCAAGGTTATCTTCAATAAGTCTTCTTTAGTGGGTATCCGAGAAGGGTTTGCAAATTATGCAGATCCGGGCAAGGTTCACTTTATCAAGCAAGTCTGTTCTTCAGATACAAGTAAAGTTCACTCCCGAGTAAGCTTTTGGCTAACCTAGCTCATGAAGCCAAGTGATTGGAAGACCAGGCAAGGTATTCATTAATAATTATGGTCCAAGTTGGCTTGATGTTTTAATGGAATATTTCTAAGTAACATCGGGCAAGGTTCAACTCAAGCAAGGAACAGTGCTACCGAGCACACTTTGCTAATAAGTTATTCTCTAGCAATGAGTTGAATGGACCATCGAAGAACAAGGTTTCTCGTAAGGGTTTTTCGGGCAAAGTCTGGAAAAGTCAAGAAGATTGAAGTCTACCCGGTGAGTATTTTACTTGGTAAAATACTCTTCAAGTATAGTCTACCCGGAAACTGATCCCGGACACACTTCTATGTTACCAAGTCCTGAAGGATGGCGGAGCACACAGCCTACTCGGAAAATGAAGATTGTTGCAAAGCCTACCCGGGAGACTTGTTTTACACTTAGAATAATTCTGAATATGTAATTTGAATATGTTTTAGCATTTAGGGTTTCTAGAAGGAATGACAGCTGTAAAGGAGATGTCAGGCGTATAAAAGGAATAATTTAGGGCACGCCTCCTAAGGCAGACAGACTCATTAATTCAGAGAGAATATTATTGAGTGTGACAGCTGTCTTAGAATAGTACGGATAAACTTTCCTTCAAGAAATCCTAAATCGATTACCCTTTGTCTGATGAACATTATATAAATGGAAATATTTTGAGTGAATCTTGTGTGTGTTAGTTACCTTTGATTACTGTCTAGCAACCACATCGTTTGTTATTGATTCCGCCTTTAACAAACGGTAATCTTTCTAAATATAGCAACCCTTCATTAACTCCCTTGTCGACATATCTATTTGTGTGAGTTATGGCATGATTTGAGTAAGATCCGGCTGAAATCGGGGAATTGACAAAAAAATTGTAGAATTTTTACGTTCATCTGTTGACAATGTGTGAACGATCACCCCATACCTATTAGCAATCATAAAAGTTGTGGACGACATATCCATCCAGCCTTCTCGTGGAGCCATTCCATAGCTTGACCAATGCAGGGTATTAAATACTTTGTTACAACGAACGTCACCGAATACATGAATGTACACATTCCAATTACTCTTTATCTCTTGTATAAGTTCATTTTGTATATGGATCCAGTCATCTTCAGGACGACCTAGAGCAACAACCGTAGACCGAAATCCATAATTTCCATCAGGAGCAACATCTTGTATATGTGAAACAAACGATTGAAGAATGTAGTGAACTTACTATAAATACTTGTGATGGTAATGTCTCACCAGAGAAACCAGCACATAACTATGTCTCTCACTGTCCTAGCTACCCATATAAGAACCCTGTCTCGTTTTTTCCTGGCTACCCAAATAAGAATTGTGTCTAGTGTTGTTTTCGACACCGATAAAGGAACTGTGTCTTGAAGGGTCTTCCTGGGTGGGCATGATTTCATCAACGCTTAATGATGTAGACTTACCGCGTTTGAGGGGGGGGGTCACGTTTGCTATTTTCCTTAGAATTTTTCGGTGGACGCCCACGGTTATGTTTTTGTACTTATGGTTGTTGACTGGTTGATGAGGCTGGCATTACTAGTGAAAGAAACTTAGGTAACATACTTTTTTTCCGCCCTTTGACTCTTTTTTAAATTGTTGTACAAATTATTCTACCAGTTCGTTAGCTTTTGAGTCAATACCTTCATCCTCGTCAACAAATAATGGATCGAAATCCAACTTCCTCCAATATATATCTCTAGAATCCAAAGGAATGCTATGATCTGAAATCAAATACTTTCAAATCATACATGCACATGGCATACCATAACTTGTGCGAACATGACACCCGCACGCTCTACAAGACTCCATCAACTTGTTGACCTGGTTAAGCTCGTCCCATGATATATCTAGAGCTTTACATAAAACATGACCGCGTAACTCATTGAAAAGTGGTATGTTGTGGTGATTCATTTTCTTCTTACGACTCTCTTCAAAGTTTTCTTTTATAGTTGTTAGTTGTCTCACCATGATTCGATCAATAATACCCACAAGTTTATCAAGTGTAGAGTTCCGGGTCACCATGTGTTTTTTAGAAGAGAGTGTGCGCTCTCAACTCGATTCGTTGTGGTATTACCAAAATTTAGAATTTGGTCTATCCACACAAACACAAACTTTTCTTTATACTTATCGACCCAGTTGGTGTAAATGTAATCAAGTACTCCTGAAAAAAATACAATAAATATGACAAATAATAAACAACTCTTGAATCAAGTTAGAACAAACACTTAATATGAGAACTAGACAAAGTACTTTTGTGGCTGGCAATTAAGGTTTCATAAAGTCGCTTGTGTCTTGACTCGTATTCAGAGAGAGTGCTAGACTTAACCAATCAGTTCCATCGACCAAGAAACTGTTCGTATTCTTCAACGGTAGGGAAGCTTTGCCTGCAATGCTTTTTTACGTTCTCATTGATGTGCCATCTACATAGTAGTTTGGCAGCATTCGGGAAGACAGTCTCTCAGGCATTCATCATGGCAAGATCACAATCTGTTAATATCACACGTGGCGTCATGCAGCTGTCAAACGTCGTCTTCAGCATCGTTAGCATCCACGTGAAATTATCCTCCTTTTCATTGGATATAGCTGCCATTGCTATATGAAAGGTCATGCTAGTTAAAGTTACACCAACAATTTATACAAACGACATCTTGTATACATTTGTATTGTATGTTTTGTCTATCACCAACACATGCAGGAATGCACGATATATCATATACGACGTTGGATGAACGAAGAATAAGTCCTCCAGGGCATTTGTGGAAGGATTTGCGCGATGTTTGTGTATATAACTCGTGTCTTGCAACAAATTGAAAAGAACCTCCATCGGGCTTTTTCCTCAGCGGCCGTCTTTACGGATCTTTTGCCCTTCATTGTACACGGTTTAATGCAGGTCACCTTTCTTTCATCCTTAGACTTTAAATTAAATAGAATGTCATGTGGTGGCGCTCGGTTTGGATACATATCATGTACCATAACCTATTAAACAAGAGTAAGTCTGCCTGCATACGTGTGACCCTCGAAATTTTGAACGAGTTCATAGTTGTGTGTATCATTGATGTGTGTGTGCAGTGTGGTAACATATAAAAGATGGGAGATTTAGCTTTCGCACAAGATCGTATTTTAAATTTATAAAAGTGATTTCTACTAAGACTAAACACACACAAAATAGGCAAGTGTACCTATCGTATATGTAGAATAGTATTGGTAAGAACCAAGTATCGATCCTTGGACACAAATATTTCTAATAATGAATCCTCGTTTTAGTTTAATCGGAGAATTTTAATCATTTTGGGGTTGGTTTTTAAACTTTTTAAAAAATAGAATTACTTATATATATAATATTTAGGTGACAAGAAGAGAAATTCTAAATGAGTAAATCAATTATATGAAGGTTACCATCTAAGATCAAGAATCCACTCCATTCTTCCTTGATGATTATTAAGTAAACATGTGATAAACTTTCACTAATAATATATGATAGAATAGTCCTTCATTCCTAGTTGAACATATTCTATGACATAAAAGAAATTAGCATGCGTATTTTCAAGTCCATCCTTGCTTAATCTCATACTACCACGGGAATGTCAATTTAAGTAGGCAAGTAGTTTAGTTTAGTAGAAAGATTGGGATTGACTTTAATTTCTCAAATACCAATTCTAACAACTTCGGGTGACTGTAGTTAACTCACACAACCTTCCCTTGGTTGATTTAATTAAGTTATAATTACACATTCCATTAACAAATGATTTATTTAAGTAGCATGATAACCTAAGCAATCGTGTTAACAATCTTATTTCAGAATTATCAAAACTAGAGAAATAGATCATAACTTATATCTCATCATTTATAAGTACAATATAAGGATCCATGTTTTATCTTGAATAAGTTATCAAGGTATTCTTTTTACCATTTCTAGTTTCCAATAACATGAGTGAATTATGAATGATTATTAGTCATCAACCTTAATGTATTAAATTAAAGTGATAAAACATTTCTTCATCAAAGGATAGTTTCAAAATAACCATGTACTTTACCAAACTAAATCACATGTTCAACATAATCATCAAGTAAAACAAAGCTTCTTCATAGAAATTAGATGGTAAATGGAGTTTAGCTCATAATGAGCATGGTTATGAACATTAAAAGAGATGAAGATAACAAACACATGATCAACCTAGAACAATGTAACCAAATGTGGATGAATCTTCCTTCTTCAATGATGATGGATGATAATGATGATGATGATGGATGATGATGATGATAGCCTCCAAGCCTTCAAACTCTCCATAAGATCTTCAACAAGAGTGCAATGTGGTTGTTTTTATAAGTGAAACCCGTATGGAATGTTTTCTTCAAGCACACCAAATGAGTGCAACATGATCCTATATTTATAGGTTGTCTGGGCAACCAGACACGGCCCCGTGCTCCATGAGGCACGCCCCCGTGTCCAGGTGTCCAGTCGCATTAGATGCTCTGTCAGCTCGTACATGATGACTCCCCATGGGAGCGTGCTTCCTGAAGCACGGCCCGTGTTTTTGGGTGTCTATTATATCTTCTTTTGTCTAACCCGAAAGATGGTCACGGCCCTGTGTTCTCTGAAGCACGGCCCCGTGTCCAGCTGTCCAGTATTTTGTCTTTTTTTGTATATATTTGTCTTTTCCAGAAAGGTGAGCACGACCTCGGGTTCTCTGAAGCACGGCCCGTGTTTCCTTAAGCACATCCCCATGTTCTCTAAAGCACAGCCCCATGTTCTCTGAAGCATGGGGGTTGATGTGCGCAAAGTGGTATATAAATATCTAGCAAATAATGACCAAGCACAACGAGTAATAAAAACCTATAATACCCTAAACCAAACCACTAGCAACAGGCAAGTGAACCTATCGGGTGTAGAATAGCTGTGGGAAGACCGAGAATATCGAACCCTAGATACATTAATTTAAATAACGAGACTAGTTCTAATAGCTAATTTAAAGTAATAATTAAGAAAATATATATTTTTGGATTTTTATTTATTTTATTTTAAAAGCTAATAATTAATTATACTAAATACTTAAATAAATTAAAGTAAACTAGAAAATTAAATTACTAAATAAAAAATTTAGTAAATTCAAATATGGGAGCAAGAGTTATCTAGGCAAGGAATCCGAATTGTGACGACTCGGGTTTTTATCAGTTACGGGAAAATGTTATGGGAACCAGGAATCTAAAGATATGAAAATCTAGGAAACTTAATGGATCCTTAATCACTCTCAAGGTGTCACCGAAAAAGAAATCTTAGAGATCATGTAAAAACACCGGCTTATTAGTTCACCTGTCAGTTCACCAATTATGATTAATTACCCTATAAAACAGTTAACCCGTCGGTTTCACTATCTCAATGCACCAAAGTACACGGGGTGGTTTTGAATAGTTTAAAGGACACGGGTAAACAGTGAAATTAAGGCAAAAATAGGAAAACCTCCTGTCAAATAATTTAACCTAAAACCCTAACAACGCAGACAAACCCGACAACTTATCACCCATCGGATATTTAAGTAGGTACGAATATAAACTTCTATTAATATGCCAAAAATCAGTTTCTATGGTGAATGAGCTCAATAAACCATAAACAAATTGCAAACACACAGTAAACAACCCTAACATGCAACCTATAATCGAAAGACATTCAATCAAGTAACATGTGAAACATTTATTCAGACACAAATCAAAAGTAAATACGCATGAGACACATCCAATAAAAATCAAAACTTTTAATTAATCAAAATCCCATAAACAAAACCCGAAAACCGACTAGTCCAAAACAGTCAACAAAACATCATCACAAGCCTAGATAACTAAAAGTGTTTAGCCAATAACCATATTCAAAACAAGAAAATAAATATAAAAGAGTTCATCGAAAAAGAGTTAATAATAGTCGAGCTACGAGCCTGCTAGCTTAAAGTAATGGAGGAACTTGTCTGCTTATTGTTTTCTGTTGGCTTGCAACACCCACCACACCAAAAGAAGATAATAATAATAGTGTTGAGACTTGTGATGTTGTTGCTATCTTCCGCTCGTCAACAAACCCTCAAACAAATATATATATAATAATAGTAAAATATGTTGAAGCTTTTTTGTCTCCTCTCAACTCACGTCCCAAATACTAATAATATATGTAATATATGACGGCTGCCAAAAGTTTTCTTGGATGAAAAGAATAATAATTATATTGATGTTTGTAGGGTTTTTATTTTCAATCAAATGGCCCACACAATTCAACCCTTAATTGATCTCTCATGTTTTTTTCTTTCTTCCAATTTGCAATATTTCTTTCAACTTCATATGTGGGCCCAATGCCATGTGTATGGAATACCCATTTTTTCTTTAACTCGAATACATGTCTCCTGTCAAAACAAAACAAACAAAATGTATTAATATTTTTTTCTCAATTCTCAAGTAGGGTGCTTCATGAGCGTTTAGCTTTATTAAAACATTTTTTTATGACACAAACATATTCTTTTATCTAAAACTGCCAATAGATATGAAAGTTGTTTAACGTTTTACAAATTCTCTCAGGTTTAGTAAAAATCCTTCATTTTAGCTCATTGTGCCTTGAAACCATTAAACTCACATATGAGCCAACGAATATAATATTTAATAAAAAACTAGCTCAAAAGCACTCAAAATAGTAGGGAATATATATAATAATATGTATATTTTTAGCCCATATCAGAGGTGTTTTGCTGTTTTCTTTGATTTTTCTTTGTCTTTTCATTTGTTTCTTCGTTTGAGGCTTGGATTCACCTGCAAATACATTTTAACATGATAAGTAGTTATTTTAACTATATTATACGATAGAAGTTGCAGTTTTTAGAGATTATTTGACGCTAAAAAGATGTATAATTTTATATACATCAAACATCCCACACTTGAACCTTGCTTGCTCAGCAAGCTACTGATAAATATTCTCTAAAAATAGCAAGTTAGGACCATAGCTTAAACATCCCCAAAATAGTTTTAAGAGAATGGAAACAAAATAACCAACCTTAAGTCATAGGAATATATGTAGTGATATATAAAAAGGCAATTTGTTTTTGTGAGCTTCTGTTTATGCAAAACGTCACGTTCTCACAATGTTCACTCTCACTCGGTTCTATATCTGATCATACCTGTGATGTATGTATGTGAACACTCTTAGCGAAAATGTGACATGTGAAAAATAAGCTTGTAGCAAGTTCAAATCTCCACCTTTGTGAAGGGTTGCATAGATCAGAAGGTAATATAGTTGGTTTTTGTGTGATTAGGGATTTGTTATTTTGTAGTGGTTCAAGGGTTTAGGTTAATGAGGATGGGGATGGTAAATACAACTTCTGCTGATTGTCGGGAGTCATAAGATCTCTTCAATTGTTAGCTCATTTCTCCCGATTGCTATTTTTTTTTACAAACCTAGTGACTCTTTTAAGGTCATATCGTCAAGACCAGTTTTGTCGAGGATGTGGATCAGTTCTTTCTCAATCCTGCTCTGAACATAACTCCCAACTCTAATGGATCGTTTGGCTTTGAGCCTAATATCCCCCACCCTCATTAGTTCGGTATATTCATGTTGATACTGAGTTTGACTTTTCCTACATCTTCCTTCGTGGGACCAATCTCCGCATCCTAAGCATCGTTCGTATCTTTTTGCTCTTCTTTTCATTGTGCTTTTGGAAACTCCACAAAATGGTGGCCTTTGTTCGTCTTGGCGCCACTTTTTCCTCACCTCATTTCTAAAGAGAAAGATTCTCTCCCTAAGTTCTGGAGGCAACCTAGGTTTTGCTAAATGTATGCAACAAAGGAATTGAAATCGAAAGAATGCATTTCCAGTTCTTTAGGGTATGCCGGTAAAAGACTAGTGTTGTATTTTACCGGTGAGACAGATAAATTGGAAAGGTTTTGGGTTTCGTAATTTGGAGAATGGTTTGAGGGAATAATATTACCTTCTTCCTTATACAACGCTTCGTGCGGTCTTGAAATGAACATTTGCGACAAATTCTAAATCACACGAAACATATGACTCGTCCAAAGCTTCCGAAAAACAATATTTATATGGCATGAGGTTTATCTCACAGTAACGGAGGGATTGGATATAAACGCCATATTTTGCATAAATTTATTCTCAATATTACAAAACTTCTTTTTACTTTTTCACTTTTTGGTTATAGTAGATTTTTAGTTGGTTATTTGCAAAAACAATTCTTAGATTTTCCTTTGGACTTGTTATAAAAATAGTCTTTGTTTGCTACAAAAATTTTGTTATTAAAGAATCTTATAATTAGTTGAGCAAGCAATTGATCAAGTAATTCCCCTCCCCACACTTGAATCTCACATTGTCTTCAATGTGAAAAGATTCACAAAAAGATTCGTAATAAGATTCATATGAAGTATGGTGGGTAAAATGGAAATGAACTTCCCTACGGGCTAACGAAATTTCGACGGAGTGTCCCCTATTTTTCGTCGGTTTCCTGTAGTGTACCTAAATTATAAAAACTGCACACAACCAACAAACATCAAAAGCATAATAATACTAAAAATCATGTATGGAATCATCCATACCCTGCCCATGCAACGACACATATAATAATAATAATAATAATAATAATAATAATAATAATAATAATAATAATTGTTATTGTTATTGTTATTGTTATTGTTATTGTTATTGTTATTGTTATTGTTATTGTTATTGTTATTATTATTTTTTATTATTTTTTAGGCAAAGGATCATATATATAAGGCCTGGTTTAATGAGGGGGGCAAACCCTACTTCCAGTATGTTCATTGCATCTGATGGAGAATTACTACCTCCGAGACGGCCTCGAATGGTCCATTGATGTATGGCTTCAATCGACACCCATTAACTTTGAACTTGTGGCCGTCGGAATTTGAAAACTCAACTGTCCCATAGTCAAAAACTGTTTCAATTATGTATGGGCCTGTCCAACGAGATTTCAACTTTCCTGGAAAAAGTCTTAAATGTGTGTTATATAATAGAACACGATCGCCAACTTGAAATTTCTTGTTTCCTTTTAAGTGGGCGTCATGCAAACGCTTAGTCTTTTCTTTATAAGACAAGGAATTTTCGTATGCCGGTGCTCTTAGTTCTTCGAGCTCGTGAATTTGATCTTCCCGGTTTTTAGATCAAAATTCACTGCTATAAGAGCCCAGTAAGCTTTGTGTTTTAGTTCTACGGGTAGATGACATGCTTTCCCATAAACAAGTTTGAAAGGTGTTGTTCCTATGGGGGTTTTGTAGGTTGTCGTAAGGGCCCACAAAGCGTCATCCAACTTTTCCGCCCAACTTTTGCGATTCATTCCTATAGTTCTTTCGAGGATCCTTTTTATTCCCTGATTCGAGACTTCTACTTGCCCACTAGTCCGAGGGTGATATGGTGTTGCCAAACAGTGGTGAACTCCATATCGTGCTAAGACTTTGTCCATCAAGGTATTGCAGAAGTGGGCACCTCTGTCGCTGATTAGGGCTTTTGGAGTAACAAATCGTGAAAATAAATTTTTCAGAAATCGTACAACTACTCGAGCATCGTTAGTGGGAAGAGCTAGTGATTCTACCCATTTAGGCACGTAGTCCACTGCTACAAGGATGTACTTATTCCGGAATGAGTTAGGAAATGGGTCCATGATATTTATTCCCCATACATCAAAGACCTCACAAATTTGAATGCCTTTTTGAGCCATCTCATTCTTGGCTGAGATGTTCCCGGCTCTTTGACAAGCATCGCATGCTTGGATCAAAGCGTATGTGTCTTTATATATGGTGGGCCAGAAAAATCATGCGTCAAACACTTTCCTGACCATGGTGGCGGTACTGTGGTCTCCACCAGTTGGTCCTTCATGGTAGTGTTTGAGAATATCTAAGGCTTCCTTTCCTGATACACACCTACGAACCACCTGATCGGGCCCATATCCTAAACAAGTAAGGATCTTCCCAGAAGTAGAACTTAAGGTCGGAGAAGAATTTCTTCCGTTGTTGATGAGTTAGCCCTTTTCTTAAGATTCCACAAGCTAGATAGTTCCGAAATCGGCAAACCAAGCGCTTTGTGTTTAAGTTCTACGGGTAGATGACATGCTTTCCCATAAACAAGTTTGAAAGGTGTTGTTCCTATGGGGGTTTTGTAGGTTGTCGTAAGGGCCCACAAAGCGTCATTCAACTTTTCCGCCCAACTTTTGCGATCATTCCTATAGTTCTTTCGACGATCCTTTTTATTCCCTGATTCGAGACTTCTACTTGCCCACTAGTCCGAGGGTGATATGGTGTTGCCAAACAGTGGTGAACTCCATATCGTGCTAAGACTTTGTCCATCAAGGTATTGCAGAAGTGGGCACCTCTGTCGCTGATTAGGGCTTTTGGAGTAACAAATCGTGAAAATAAATTTTTCAGAAATCGTACAACTACTCGAGCATCGTTAGTGGGAAGAGCTAGTGATTCTACCCATTTAGGCACGTAGTCCACTGCTACAAGGATGTACTTATTCCGGAATGAGTTAGGAAATGGGTCCATGATATTTATTCCCCATACATCAAAGACCTCACAAATTTGAATGCCTTTTTGAGCCATCTCATTCTTGGCTGAGATGTTCCCGGCTCTTTGACAAGCATCGCATGCTTGGATCAAAGCGTATGTGTCTTTATATATGGTGGGCCAGAAAAATCATGCGTCAAACACTTTCCTGACCATGGTGGCGGTACTGTGGTCTCCACCAGTTGGTCCTTCATGGTAGTGTTTGAGAATATCTAAGGCTTCCTTTCCTGATACACTCCTACGAACCACCTGATCGGGCCCATATCCTAAACAAGTAAGGATCTTCCCAGAAGTAGAACTTAAGTTCGGAGAAGAATTTCTTCCGTTGTTGATGAGTTAGCCCTTTTCTTAAGATTCCACAAGTTAGATAGTTCCGAAATCGGCAAACCAAAGACTTTCGTCCTCTTCTTTCATGAATTCTTGGATATGCATGAGAACTTCGTGTGGAAAATTATCATCGATAATTTCCACGTAATGTTTTTCTGAAGCTTGGCATTCTAAGCGTGAAAGATAGTTTGTGGCTACATTCTCTGCTCCGTTCTTGTCCTTGACTTCTATGTCGAATTCTTGGAGTAGTAGAATCCATCGAATAAGTCTGGGTTTTGCATCTTGCTTGTTGAAGGTATCATATGGCGGCATGGTCGGTGTAAACTATGGTTTTGGAAAGAACTAGATAGGATTTAAATTTTTCAAAGGCAAAATCTACTGCTAACAACTCTTTTTCTGTTGTTGTGTAATTTTCTTGGGCATCATTAAGAGTCTTACTAGCATAGTAAATTGGGTGAAAATGTTTTTCTTTGCGTTGTCCGAGTATGGCTCCAACTGCAAAGTCACTTGCATCGCACATGATCTCGAATGGAAGGGTCCAATCGGGTGTAGTCATGATTGGTGCGTTGACAAGTTTGTGTTTCAATATGTTGAATGATTCAACACATTCTTCTGAAAATACGAATGGTGCGTCTTTCTCCAGAAGTTTGGTCATAGGTCTAGCAATTTTGGAAAAATCTTTTATGAAGCGGCGATAGAATCTCGCGTGACCTAAAAACTTATAATGGCTTTGACTGAAGTTGGTGGCGGAAGTTTGGATCTGGTTTCTATTTTAACCCTATCAACTTCTAGTCCTGCTTGGGATATCTTGTGACCGAGAACAATGCCCTCTTTAACCATAAAGTGGCATTTCTCCCAGTTGAGTACTAAATTCACTTCTTCACACCTAGCCAACATTTTGTCTAGGTTTTTCAGACAATGATTGAATGAGTCTCCAAAGACTGAGAAGTCGTCCATGAAAACTTCCATATAGTGTTCGATCATTTCATGAAAGATGGCCACCATGCAACGTTGGAAGGTGGCTGGAGCGTTACACAATCCAAATGGCATTCTTCGGTAGGCAAAGGTGCCATAGACATGTAAAGGTGGTTTTCTCCTGATCTTCAGGAGCAATGAGAATTTGAAAGTATCCGGAGAATTCATAGGCCTCTTTTCGAATCTGGGTAGGCTTTGAGTGTTACTTCCGTCTTTCCAGCTGAAAATCGGATGATTTCTCCAACCTGGATTGTAATTGTTGCTGAAAGCGTTGTTTTGACGGGCGATGAAGTCAACTTCATCCATAGACATAATGGCTTGTTTGAAGTCACTCGTCTTATGAGTTCCTCCACTTGTGTCACAAGTGATCTTGGTTTTTGATAGTTCGGCTTGAAGTTGCTCGATTTTTTTAGAAAGTGCTTCAAGCTGCACGGCGACAAGAGTGTTGGAATATACGTGGTGCATTCCTTTATGTGTTGGTGTAGATCTTGGTGGGGTTATAAGAAAAACTCTTCTTTAATGCCTTCTCCATGATTTCAAATGCTTCGTTAGGTGATTTGGATCACAGGTCTCCACCGACGACTTGGTCGATAGACTGTTTGTTTTGACTGGATTGTGAGTCAAAGAAAGTTTGTACTTGTGACCATACGCTCAGTCCATGATGTGGGTATCTTCTCAGAAGACTTTTGTATCTCTCTCATGCTGCGTTTAACGATTCATCATCATCGGTCCGGAATCCGGTAATGCTGGCTCGATATTTGGCAATTCAACCATCGGATCCCATTTGGTTATGAAACAAGAAGGAAGAGATTCTATCCATTCTAAGGCTTGACCCCTTAGAGATAAGGGAAAGAGTTTGAGTTTGATCTGATCTTCTGTAACATCCTAAAATATTATAATGTTAAATAAAGAAAGTTACGTTTAGTGATCTCGCGTTATTAATTAATTAATATCAAGTAAAGAACGGATCATGGACTTAGATTTATTAAGGTGGATTAAGTGGTAATGGGCTGTAGTTCCATGGGCTTCAAAAGGTATAAATACCCTCTAAAACCACCCTTAAACCCTAAACCATCATTCATTTCCATCTTATTCTCTATACATTCAAAACACACACATACACTACACTATATTTCGGCCGAGAGAGAGAGAGAGACGTCCGAGACCAAAATCAAGCCAACCATTATTAGATCATCGATATACGAGCTAGATACGAGATAACCACGCAAACCGAGCATATAAAGGTAAGATTTCGATCTTAAAGTTCATGTTTTTATAGACGGTTTGCCATGAAACTTGAAATGATAATAGATCGGATCTAAACGAAGCGTAAAGTAGCGAACTTAATGCTAGAACGAACCTAATAAACCCATAAACATGTACGGTTCGTTTAAGATAAACCGTAGATCTTGTATTGAACGTTTCTAAAATTAAAGGTCCAAACTTTACGTGTTTTCGGGTCCAATCTTAACCAAAAACGACTATAGGAATAGTCGCGGGTTAGTCAAATACCATACCCATGGATTTCTCACTAAAACGATGATGATTTTGGGGGATTAAGATTGAACAGAGGTGCAGCTGGGCAACTTCTCCTGCAAGCTTAACTTCGCCTGCAAGCTAAGTTCGCCAAGCCATAACTTCGCCTGCAAGCTTAACTTCGCTTGCAAGCAAGTTCGCCTAACTGATTAACTTTGCTTGATGTTAAGTTCGCTGAGGTACAAGTTCGCCAGACTGTAACTTCGCCTGGCGATAAGTTCGCCCAAGTTAACTTCGCCTAAAGCTAAGTTCGCTTAAGGTTTAACTTCGCCGAGTTAACTTCGCCTAAAGCTAAGTTCGCTTAAGGTTTAACTTCGCCAAGTTAACTTCGCCTAAAGTTAAGTTCGCTTAGAAAATAAATTAAAAACCTAATGGAAAATGTGTTAAGACAGTTAATGTAAATAAAATTTTTCCAAGCTGACCTGGCAGCTCGACCCCAGCCAGGGGCTCTGCCCCTTGGACCCTACTAGGGGCTGCCGCCCCTAGACCCCGCTGCCAGGGGCGCTGCCCCTGGACCCCCGTTCGTTGTGGGTTATATAAAGATAGAAATACGACATGAGTAGTAGTAGTTAATTGATACATGTAAATATTATACAGTCAGTCGTGCACAGCTCAAGAAGGGAATAACGATTAATGGAGAGCGTAACAGGATTCAGATGAGTTTCTAGCCCCATTTATGTGTTATGTTTTCGGGGCTGTGTGTATACTCAATATGTTTGTTAATACGCTTATCCTAAGAGATAAGTGTATGCCTTATGTGAATAATGTGAAATGTATGAATGATTGCTTGATGTTACGTGAACGATCTTCGGATATTGCACGTACTGTCAGGTTGTAACGCTATGTATAAGGTAAGTATGATATGTATGCTTATGTGTATGAATGTGATAAAGTTAATAAAAGAAGGAAAGGATGGTTGTATGGTTGTATGGTTACGACGAGGGTACCGGGCCCTAATAATACTCGAGGTATGATGTATGGTTGTATGGTAACGAGGAGGGAATCGAACCCTACTAATATTCGAGAACTAGGGAACCGGACCCTACTAATATTCGAGGAAAGAGGGTACCGAGCCCTAATAATACTCGAGGAAAGAGGGTACCGAGCCCTAATAATACTCGAGGAAGGAGGGTACCGAGCCCTAATAATACTCGAGGAAGGAGGGTACCGAGCCCTAATAATACTCGAGGAATGTAGGGCGTAATGCTCTTTATAACGTAAGATATGAAAGCAAGTTAATACAAAAGAAAGTATGAAAGTATGAAAGTATGAATGAAAGAATATAAGTTTGTGTGTATTGTATAATGTATGATTAACTAGAACTCACTCAGCGTAGCTGACTTTTAGTATGCACGCAGGTGAGTAGGATGAGGCAGCTCGCTTGAGGAGACACGTGGCACTGAATAAGAGGCTGGCATCGGAAGACTCAGGACGTTTAAGTTTAACGTTTTGTTTATTTTGAAAGACAATATGTTGTTTTAAGACAAGATGTGTTTTGTTATGAAATGTTTTATGAAAGTTTTTATATTCCGCGAATGTTTTAATTAACTCTGATATTAGAACTGTGTTTATGAGTAAATCCAACACGAAAGTAGGGCTACCGGTAACGGGGCCTTACATCTTCTGAACAGTTTTGAATTTTAAAGGTTCCGCAGCTTAGTAAGAATCGAGATATATGAGAAAGAGAGTCTTCGTTGAGGATACCATGAAATTGAACTGAATTTTCCACCATATGAATGGTGTTTGATTTGATTTCGAAATGTTCGGTGATATCGGGTGGAGCCACTCCATTGTCGTAGCCTTCGAGAGTTGGCTTGGCATATTGGCTCATGTTTGATTCATGGTTTTGTGCTTCCATCATTTCTTCGGTTTGATTTTCTCTTGATGTGGTGGCGTATACTGACTCGTCTTTGATTGGTTCAGCGGTTTCTGCAGTCCATTTACGTATTCGTCGATGAAAAAGTCGTTCCAGTTCAGAAATTAGAGAAACAAGCTGAGGTCCGAATGTATAGGACATACATGGGATTGAATCAAATTTAAACTATTAAACTACAGGTTAGTTAAAGTTAAGTTAAATTAAACTATAGGTTAGTAAAAGTTAAAACTAAAGTAATGGTTAGTTAAATAAAAGTAAAGGTTAGGCTAGCCTTTAACAAAAATAATTCTTAATCTAATAGTTAGTAAAAAGAAAATAAAATAAAAGTTCAAAATTTATACAATTATAAACAATTATTAAATTAAAACTTGGATCGTTCTTAGAAACGTACCATGTCCCCGGCAACGGCGCCAAAAACTTGATGTGTGCTTGCGGTGTGGTAAAATATAAAAGATGGGAAATTTAGCTTTCGCACAAGATCGTATTTTAAATTTATAAAAGTGATTTATACTAAGACTAAACACACAAAAAATAGACAAGTGTACCTATCGTATATGTAGAATGGTATTGGTAAGAACCAAGTATCGATCCGTGGACACAGATATTTCTAATAATGAATCCTTGTTTTAGTTTAATCAGAGAGTTTTAATCATTTTGGGGTTAGATTTTAAACTTATTATAAAATAGAATTACTTATATATATATATATAATATGTAGGTGACAAGAAGAGAAATTCTAAATGAGTAAATCGTTATATGAAGGTTACCATCTAAGATCAAGAATCCACTTCATTCTTCCTTGATGATTATTAAGTAAACATGTGATAAACTTTCCCTAATAATATATGATAGAATAGTCCTTCATTTCTAAGTGAACATATTCTATGACATAAAAGAAAGTAGCATGTGTATTTTCAAGTCCATCCTTGCTTAATCTCATAATGCCACGAGAATGTCAATTTAAGTAGGCAAGTAGTATAGTAAAGTAGAAAGATTATGATTGATTTCGATTTCTCAAATACCAATTCTAACAACTTCGGGTGATTGTAGTTAACTCACACAAACTCCCCTTGATTATTTAATTTGGTTATAATTACACATTCCATTAACATATGATTTATTTAAGTAGCATGATAACCTAAGCAATCGTGTTAACAATCTTATTTCAGAATTATCAAAACTAGAGAAATAGATCATAACTTATATCTTATCATTTCTAAGTACAATATAAAGATCCATGTTTTATCTTGAATAAGTTATCAAGGTATTCTTTTTACCATTTCTAGTTTCCAATAACATGAGTGAATCATGAATGATTATTAGTCATCAACCTTAATGTATTAAATTAAAGTGATAAAGCATTTCTTCATCAAAGGATAATTGCAAAATAACCGTACTTTACCAAACTAAATCACATATTCAACATAATCATCAAGTAAAACAAAGCTTCTTCATAGAAATTAGATGGTAAATGGAGTTTAGCTCATAATGAGCATGGTTATGAACATTAAAAGAGATGAAGATAACAAACACATGATCAACCTAGAACAATGTAACCAAATGTGGATGAATCTTCCTTCTTTAATGATGATGATGATGATGATGATGATGATGATGATGATGATGATGATGATGATAGCCTCCAAGCCTTCAAACTCTCCACAAGATCATCAACAAGAGTGTAATGTGGGTGTTTTTATAAGTGAAACCCATATATAATGTTTTCTTCAAGCACACCAAATGAGTGCAATATGCTCCTCTATTTATAGGCTGTCTGGGCAACCAGACACGGCCCCGTGCTCCATGAGGCACGCCCCCCGTGTCCAATCGCATTAAATGCTCTATCAGATTGTACATGATGACTCACCACGGGGGCGTGCTTTCTGATGCACGACCCCGTGTTTTTGGGTGTCTGTTATATCTTCTTTTGTATTTTCTGAAAGGTGACCACGATCCCGTGCTCTCTAAAGCACGGCCCCGTGTCCAGCTGTCCAGTATTTTGTCTTTTCTTGTAGATTTTTGTCTTTTCTAAAAGGTGAGCACGACCCCGTGTTCTCTAAAGCACGGCCCCGTGTTTCCTGAAGCACAACCCCATGTTCTCTAAAGCATAGCCCATGTTCTCTGAAGCACAACCCCATGTTCTCTGAAGCGCATCCCTATGTTCTCTGAAGCATGGGGGTGTGTTTTTCTGTTTTTCTGGTTTTCTTCAATTTTTCTTTGTCTTTTCATTTGTTTCTTCGTTTGAGGCTTGGATTTACTTGCAAATACATTTTAACATGATAAGTAGTTATTTTAACAATATTATACGATAGAAGTTGCAGTTTTTAGAGATTATTTGATGGTACAAAGATGTATAATTTTACATACATCAATCATCAACCACCCGCAACCTCCAACCATTGTATTGTCGCAAATAGTTGCCAATTAAGCTAAAATTGCAACTGATTTTAATTGTACCAGAACGCCTAACTGTCGCAGTACAATTGTATGACCCGCCATGATCACACTTTAGCCAAACTTTAACGACTTCTCCACCGGCTATGGTCTTCGACCGTTGGGTTACTACGACAACACCAACTTCACGACTTATCGTTTACGCCCAGTCCTTAAGTTCATCGACAAACGAAAACAACTGAAAATAAATTTAACATTCTGTTAAAAACAATATCGTCATAAAATAACATAAACATACTTTATAAAAATTATTTTATACCTCGTTGGTTGAAAATGGCGAGACATTGTCGGAAGTTTCACCAACACACTCTTCTTGATTGTCATCATCAGAAAATGACATATCTAACTCGTTTTTTTATTATTAAATTTTTTGATATGTTAGAATATTATGCAGTGAAACTATATAAGCTCTATATATATTTGATTGGTTAGAATATTATGTCGTGTCATATAATTAACGGTGGAATGTTGTTTCGCGTCAAATAATTTACCGAATATTATATCGTCTCAAATAACTGGCAGAATATTATATCGTGTCAAATAATTACCCTGCATGTACGAGTCGTATAAACTATACTACTCGTATAAAACGGGTCCTTCACGGGTTTTACATACATGGTACACTGAACTAACGAGTGGTATAGCTTATACTACTCGTATAAGTCTGAAGTCTAGTCAAACACTATCTAAAAAGTTGCGTACACATCTGAAAAGCTGGTATGTACGGTCTTAGAAGGGTGTTGATCCAAAACGAGCGTAAAGAGGGTGTAAGAGGATTATACGAGTAGTATAGGCTATACAACTCGTATGAATACCAGCATCGCCTCGTATAAGAATTTGGTCAAACACTTGGTGGTTGTGGGTGTACATATTTCTATACCGGTTTTGAAGAAAATCAAACAACATTTAGCATAAGTATTTTCTGTTTTGTCTTGAATAGGGTTGGTTACAATGGAGGGAGAAAACACCCAAACACCGTCACAGTCGCCGGAAGAGAAAGACGTAGTAGTAATGAGCGAGATTCACTTAGGCTGTCCGCCCAACTTCAATGGATCCTTCCTTTCTCACTTCACCTTCTCAATTCCACCAGGTATATATATATATATATATTCATAACCTAAATCAATCCAACTCATTCTTTACAATACTAGTTTTATTATTTATATCTCCATTTACAAATTCAAACTCAAACCTTCATTCCAACTCTCACAATACTACTACTTAGTCAACCGTCACTTCATTTTAATAACTTCAGTTAGTTATATAAAGGGACAACAACTAGGTTAAGGTTTATTATCATCCATAATAACAACTACTCTTTTTAATCTAACTTGTTTAAAATATAAATATTAATACTGAGGTTTGGTGATTATAATAATGTGTGTTCATAATGGATTGTAGATGTTGGCTACATTCAAGCCAAATATGAGGAGGTTCTTGATTATTCCAAACTCAACCACGAAGTCAGCTTGGAATTGGATCATGATGGTGATCTTGCTTTACCCAGACGCAACAGTCAGTTTTCCACTACCCATTTTTTTCATTAGTTAGGGGTGTAAGTTATAGGCCCGTTTTTTATACAAGCTCAGGCTCCATTGTGTTGAATAGCCTTGTTGTTTACAATTCCTATTTTTCTTTTTAAAGAAATAATCCATCTTGTCTTGTTTGTAGAACATTCAAAACACAAATTTGATGTGCCTATTCAACACAACATCACCTCATCAATTCCAAAGGTTGGTTTGCAGGTAAGAAATTTATATTATTATAAGTAACTGAATTTATTTATATATTTATTTTACTGTCGATTTACTAAATATAATGTTTTTATTGATGTAAAAGAATATGTATGCAATTATGAACTTTTAGGATGATATAAATTGACTTTTTTTTCAGGTTTGGAGAGCCGAACTAGTACTTTGTGATTTTGTATTGCATAAGATGTATACTTCATCTGAGTTTAACGGGATTGTAGCAGTAGAACTTGGTGCTGGTACAGGTAATTGAGTAATCTTAATCAGATAACAAATTGTTAAATCAAATGTGTTGTAGAAGATAGTGTTTGGATATGCTTCGTTTATGTTGTAGGCTTGTAAACGAACTGAAGTTGTTCATTCATTTAGTTTTAACCAAACACGAAATAATCAAATGGATTTTTTGTTCATGTTTGTTTGTTAAGAAGATGAACATGTTCGTTTTCGTTTGTTAAGATTCTAAACGCACAGTTCACAAACGTAAACGAACACAAACAAACGACATAAACGAACACAAATAAACATAATTGAACAACCATAAACGAATATATATGAACACAGACGAACATAAACGGGTTAAATGAACCTAAAAAAATTATAAAATTACATAGTTAAATGGGTTAAATGAATGTTCACGAGAGTAACTAAACGGACGAAACATGTGTTTCGTCAAACAGTTCACTGAATGTTTGGTTCGTATACAGGTCTATTTTACTGTTTAAAGGTGTAATAGACACATAACCAGACGTTCAAGTTTTTGGCAGAATTTCTGATCATGCAAGTAATTAATAGATTAACAAATAAACATTTTTTTTGTGAAAAAAGAAGATGTTTTGTGAAGTGAGAGTAAAAGGCTATCAAATTTGGTAAATAAGGTTGAATATCTAATCTTATTTTACCTTTGTATACTCTGTTTTTTTTTTCTTACATTACATGATTTCATTTTTTTATCCTTGTTAGGCTTGGTTGGTATGCTACTTGCACGGGTCGTAAAAACAGTCTTTCTGACAGGTACATATGCATATGCAGTTATGCACAATGCACATAGATTTACGATCTCTCATTTATGTATTCCTAATGCTTATATTCTTATTATCATGTGATAGATCATGGGGTTGAGATACTTGAAAATTGTGCTACCAATGTCCATCTTAATTCAACATTGTTACCATCTAAAACCTCTGTCTATGTACGAGAACTTGATTGGAAGGCTTCATGGCCACCTACGCAAGACAATTGTGCATCTTCTCAAAGGTGAAAACATTATCATTTTACCTTACTTGTAAGTGGAGGTGGTAACTGAGTGGGTCAAGTGGGTAGTGTAACTGGTCAAAACAGGTTGGGTTGAGCTGACCCACAAACACTTTCTTGTTTCTTTTTTCTTTTGAATTTTATATATGCTTGATGGTTTAAAAATTATTAATAAAATAGCATACCTCCTAAATAGAAGCAAGCTTTACACTTTTTATTGATTATAGCAACTAACTTTAAATCAGGTGCAAAATAGAGGCCAACTTATAATTCTTTTTACCAATTTTGGAAACCAACATCATTTTAACTGATTTTACGTGAAAATTTAACATTCTGATGTGACATTGGTAACTGGTTTAAGCCATGCCAATTGCCACATATGATGTCACATATATAAAAATTGCTTCTGTGAAAAAATATAGAAAAAGAGTTTATTTTACAAGTTTGAGAAAATGATGTTTTTTTAATTATAACCGTTAAATTTTACATTACATGACACATGCCTTATATATACACTAGGGATTTAAAAAATTCAACAAAAAATGTCCTGTATGTAATATGTAACTATGTATTAAGCAGGTCCATTTGTTGCTACAATTAGTAATAAGCCGTGATTTGGTTGCTAAATCGGTAATAAAGTGCTTCTGTTTTGAATCTTATTTGAAGTTGGTTGCTAAGATCACACAAAAATGTAAAGTTTGTTTCTTTATCGTGTAAAACGCTTTAGTAGATTTTATACGTTTTAAATATATTCCGGGTGACTCGACCAGCTCGGCCCTTTTCTGTTTTAACCAATTTATTTTTATTTTTATCCATTTGGCCTTTTATAGGCAAAATTTAACTCAGTTCAACCTGTTTATTCATAAACCGGTCAGTGGTTCAAACTCAAAAGTTTATTTTTGAATCTAGTTATGCTTGGAATCAATCAGAATTTGAAGAACTAAAAAGGGCATCTTTGCTGGTTGCTGTTGATGTGATTTACAGTGATGACCTCACTGATGCATTATTCCATACTTTAGAGAGATTAATGTCACATGGTTTAGAAAAGGTAAATGTTCGCTAATCAGGGTTTCAACTTTCACCGTTGTTTTTGTTTACATCCATGGATAGTAATATGTTGATCTAATTTTAGGTATTATATTTGGCTCTTGAAAAGCGATACAATTTTAGCATTGATGATCTTGATGTTGTTGCGAATGGTTATTCACATTTCCGAAGTCACGTAAGGGATGAAATAGGTAATTTTTCGTTTAGACTCATTTACTTGTTAATTCGGTTTTTATGCTTTTTCATTGTTAAAATGGATAAGATTCAACAAAAAAAGAAACGGGTCAAATGGGTAAAACCTAGTGAATCACTATATCAAATAAGGTTATGTTATTGTAATAATATAGTTTTTTTCCAAAATATATTTAACTCATTAACAATGGACAAAGAAAAAAGGTTTTGTAGGGCAGCGTGACCTACTGATTTTGACCCAGACATGTTTCAGGTTAACTGATTTTTGACCCGAACTCGTTTAGGATTGATTTCTGATGGTTGGTTGGCAAAATAGATGATGCAGAAAACAATGAGCTTCACAATGGATCATTAAGTTATTTTGTGGGCACACGCATTGATCTAACAAGGATCCCTCAGTACGCGATTAATTACAACCGAGGACATGATTTAGAGCTCTGGAAAATCAAGTATGTGAGAAGAAAAAGAATCTATAATTTGAAACAGAATTAGTTTCACCACCTGACTTACAAGTTTTGGCCTGTTTACTTAGTAATGACCAATGAGTAAACCATAGGACCTGATGGTGCTAGAACCGGCTGCTATGTCACTTTGTTCTTTAGACAAGCAGAGCTGCCCTCTTGTGAACCATTTGACGAGAAGTCCGTGACGAACAAACAAGAACAAATCTTATGGTCACTTAACTAATTGAGGGAGCATCAACAAGTTTCTCGTTCGTTTTTATACATTCAAGTGAACTTTTCATTTATTTATAAACACATCATTGACAATAACATGGTTTTTATTATCATTTCAAGTTTTAGTGAGTGATTAATTCGAATGATTGATTAAAATTGAAGATAAAGATGGAACGCAGTTGTACTTGTCAGTCATCAACAAGTCATCTCTTTGATTAATTGTTCTTTAGGTTTATCTTTTAAATTTCTTGGGTTTAAATATTGTTGAAGTTTCATTATGTTTGAAAAAGAAGAGAAAAATTGTTACAAAAGCCTTTCTTGCTTTCATCTTATTCTTAGGAGTGTTTGTCTACACTACAAAAGGCTAAATCTATCTAGAGATTGATCATATCAAATTGGTTTTTATCAATGATATTTTCATTCAGAGACCGAATTGAGATGGTCAATCTTCTTGTAGAGGAGTCTTTTTTTTACCAAAATGAATGGGATGGAAAGATTATTTATTACCAAAATAGATGATTTGAGAAATATTTATCAAAATAGTTATTTTTCATTTATTCTTTTATTTAACTAATCTAATATAACTTCTTTCTTTCTTTTTTATTTAATCAACCAGTTATTATGAATTTCTTTTATTTTCTCTTCAATCAACTCATTTTAGAGTTTTTATTTTAAAGTAGGTCAGGCTCGAAGAACAAAAGAATGAAGAGAAACCATATTTGGAATAGTTTGTTAATTTTTTTTTTTTTAATTCTTTTTCTCAACAATGCATAAAATAGGCAACTTAACAATAATTCGAAAGAAAATAAGGAAACAGAATAATTATTAGTAACTTAATTAAAAGTCTTGTGTACCCTAAAGAACATGAGCATAAATGGTAAGAATGATATATACGGTAAGAGTGATATATAGAGAAAATAAATAAATACTTGCCTCTCAAGTCTCAACAATGATATCATAGGCAAAAATAAGTAATGGGCCGAATCAAAGTTATTTTAAGTTAAAAGAATATATGTATAGGTTGAAAGCTTATTTGGATTTACAACATTCTATTTCTATTCTACTTTTTGGCGTCGTCGTTTTCTAACAATCAAAAACCGGCATCCATCTTTTACACCAAATAAATAGTGTGCACCCAAATTCTCTCATCAAAACAATAATAAACAGCATTCATTATGGGATGTTCAGAATCAAAGATCGACAACATATCAACTGTGAAACAATGCAAAGAAAGAACAGCTTGCATGAAACAATCAGTCTTGGCTTATGCTGCCTTTGTCTCCGCCCACTACGCCTACGCTGTCACCCTCAACAATACTGGCACCGCCCTTTGTGATTACGCACAATCAGAGCTCCAGTCTCCCAATGACCACCCTCCGACACTGCAGTCTCCACTGCCATCTCCACCGGATGACAATGACATATTGGCCTGGGATTTTTTTATAGAGTTAATGCAATATTTAACTGAAAGTGGCATTGAGAATCCAAGTGCACATGGTGACGGGCAGCTGCCACCATCCATGCTGGGAGATACGGAGAATGTGAATTTAATGAAGGTGTTTAGAGAGCTTGGTGATGGTTTTATGGAAACCTCACATAGTGCATACAAAGCTTTACACGTTCATGAGGCCAATAAGTTGCTTTACCACTCTGGTTTTGCAGATAATCAAGGTATCATATATATATATATATATATATATATATATATATATATATATATATATATATATATATATATATATATATATGAATGATCATATGGTTTTTAATTTATCGGGTGGAGAGGATTGTGCATAAACTAATCGGCCCGATAAAATCTAAGAACCAAACCAGGACTCGACTTTAACTGTTATGTTCTGTTAGATTCTTGGTTTTATAGTTCTTTCAAAATAATTTTCGGGTTCATGATATTGGAACTTTGGAAGGGTGTTCTTAAGTTTGGCTTGGATGTCAATGGTAGAATTACATCCAAGTATTAAGCTTTTTTTTCAATAAAACTGTGCATTTTGTTGAAACAAGCCACCCAAATAAGTATATATTTTCATATAACAAATTTGGTTACAAACATGTTTGATAACGAAAAATGTTGTTGCTAGTTTTGGATTGTGTAGTTTGAAACTTAATCAAAGTTTTTTTTATCTGATATCAATTTATGCTCGTTTCAGGCCAAATTGGGCATTCTATCGTGAGGGTTCTTAAGGGCGGAAAGGTCGATTTTTCTTCCAAAGAGAAAGAAACTCATGCTACCCTGCTAGACAAGATGCTAGCATGGGAGAAGAAGCTATATGATCAAGTGAAGGTATGCAGCCTTTTAAATTTTTATATTTTAATCTTTGTGACAATACATATATATATATAACTTTTATTTATAATTAATAAATAAATAAAATTAATATATTTTATCTTTTAAATATAAAGATAAACAAATATGAAAAATTAAATAATTAAATAATAATAAACAAGCCCGTCTGGAGTTAAAATAATGAACTTATCAGGAACCAAGCTTGAGCTTTATGATAAAAAAAAGTCTCCCGATCCCTTTCGTCTCTATAGCCTCTTCCGTCTCTTTGAAAAAATGTCTCTCCCGATCCCTTTCATCTCTATAGACTATAGCTGATTATTCCGCTCTTCCGCCCAGGTCTCATCCAATTACCCTAACAGGAAAATAGTCAAAACAGTGCAGCTTTTTTATGGCCTGAGTTCATATTTGTCTAGTTTTAAAAAAACTATACATAATTAGCAAGTTTTACAAAAAATATACTAAACAGTAAACAAAGCGTGTTTCTTATTAAAATCAATAGGTTTTACGGTTTAAAATACAACATTTGATCCATATCCTATATAACAAAACGAATCAATGACAAATTTGGAGTTGGGTCAAAACATTTCGTTGAGAAGTATTAATTTGGTTCGGATCATAATGGGATCCTCACCAAAATTGGTTCGCCTGTAAATGTGTCATGAATGTATCACAACTGTCAAGTGTAATGATGATGAACAGGATGGCGAAAAGATGAAACACGAATACCAGAAAAAGATGGCATCCCTCAATAAACAAAGAAAACGAGGCGTTAGGCGTGACAGACTGAAGCAAACAGAAGCAACCTTAAATTGTCTGCAAGCAGCATACGCTGTTGAAATGCAGTCCATAGATTCAACCGTCACAGAGATCAATCGCCTTCGCGATCAACACTTGTATCTGAAACTCGTTCAAATCGTAGAAAAGTAAGTACAGATTCAAACAATAACAAAATGCTACAAAATCAATTACTAATGATCAAAACTTATGCGCAGGATGGAAGAAATGTGGAGCAACATGCGAGAGCAGCATGCACAGCAATCGACAGCCGTGCAGAGGCTAATTAACAACAACATCAAAATCTCGCAATTACCTAACAACACAACTGATAATAATTCGAAAAATATGGAGCGAATTCATCTTCAAGTGACAAAATGGTGCTCGGAGTTCGAAAACCTAATTCTACACCAGAAGGAATACATCAAATCACTCAACAACTTGCTAAAACTAAACCTAAACTCTGTACATAACAACCTAAAGCCTCAAAACCCTAAGATTACGTCACTGTTAAGTACGTGGAACGATCAGATCGAGAAGCTTTCGGAAGCTAGGGCAAAAACCGCCATTAACTCATTAGCATCTGCAATTGCTGCAATTGCACAGTGTCAGTCTCACGAGATGAAGTTGAAAAACAGATGCGATGAGATTCGACGAGAAACTGAGGAAAAAACGAGAGAATTTGAGAAGTGGTGTGATAAGGAGATATCGAGGAGAGTACCGAGTGGTGAGATGGATGACGTGGACGTGATTGCTGACCAGCAGGCTGTTATGGATGCGTTGAAGAGGCGGCTGGTGGATGCGGAGGAGGTTCACCGGCGGTATGGAGTTCAGGTGATTGAGAAGTCGGTGGCGGAGATGACGGCGGCGTTGACGGAGGCTTTGGCGGCGATGACGGAGTATGCTGGTGGTTGTTTGAATATGTATGGAAGCTTGAAGTCTCACTTAGGAATGGCAACGGGGCGGGTTTGGGGCGGGTTTTGCTTAACCCGAACCCGAACCCGAAACCAAAAACCATCCCCGTACCCGCCCCATTACCCGTCGGGTTTAATTCGGGGATTCCCCGTTTGGTTTTTTGTACCCCCCCGACCCGCCCCGTCCCCGAACCCGAAAACCCGAAAACCCGAAACCGATAAGAGAATTAGGGATCTTACATTACAGGTGGTAGCCTGGTAGAGTGGTAGGATGAGAACGAGGAGGAGGAGGGTGGTCCGGTGGTGCAGACGGGGCGATTGAGTGGATGGTGATGGTGGTGCAGACGGCGATTGAGTGAATCGGGGGCGGAATGGCGGTGGCGCACTGGTGCTGCAGATTGATGGTGCTGCGGACTGCCGATTGGTGGTGCACTGGTGCTGCAGATTGAGTGGTGCACTGGTGCTGCGGACTGCCGATTGGTGGTGCACTGGTGCTGCGGACTGCCGATTGGTGGTGCACTGGTGCACTGGTGGTGGATTGGCGGTGGATTGGTGGTGGATTGGTGGTGCACGGTGGATTGGTGGTTTAGGTACTGAGACAGTGGACGGCGATTCACGATTGTTAGGTTTAGATTTGAGATTGTTAGGTTTAGGTTTTTAATATATGTATATATATATTATTTTTATTTATATTTATATATATTATATCGGGGCGGGTCGGGGCGGGGGTACCCAAACCCGAACCCGAACCCGAACCCGAAACAATCCCCGAAACAATCTCCGAAACCCGACCCGAAACCGAAAAAACAAAACCCGACCCGACCCGAAATAAGCCGGTTTTCGGGTTTCCCCGTCGGATTCGGGGATTTTTGCCATCCCTAGTCTCACTAAACTTATTACACACAAGTATTTTGGGTAAGTTGAGGATTCTAACTAATTATTTCTAGAACGTTTTTGAAAGGGTTTTTATTTATTTATTTATTTATTTTCTCAAAAAATAGAATAACGGTATGGAAAATAGAATGAAAGTATTTGTTTTATTTGGTTAATATATGGTAAATTGAATGAATTATTATTTTATTTTCTTTGTTATTCAAAAAAATTGTGTGAAGAAATAAAAATGATAAAAGTACTTCAATCTCACAATAATTATATTTACAAAATAAAGAAAATTGCAATAGTGATGGTGGTGATAGCTTCAACAAAGACAATGGTGGTAACGGTGGCAGTCAGGGGCAGTGATAATGCTGGTGGTGGCATTGTTGGTCAGGTGGTGATGGCGATGCTAAGTAGAGGTGCACAAATCGGTTTTTTTAAAAAAACCGGTTCGGTTATTAACCGGACCGGTTTTTTTTGGCCCAGAAAAAAACCGGTTCGGTTAATAACCGGACCGGTTAATAACCGGTTTTTGTCTGTCAAAACCCTAACCGGTCTAACCGGTTAGGACCGGTTTAGAAACCGGTTAGAACCGGTTAATAAACCGGTTTTTTAATAACCGGTTTTTTTTTTTTTTTTTTTTTTTAAATAACCATTATTTTTTCACAGTATAAACAAACCGGTAACTACAAGGCAAACCGGTAACTACAAGGCAAAACGGACTGACCGAAGCCATTCTTTGCTTTCGTTGTTAGGGTTCTTTGCTTGGAAGATTAAAAACACATAACTTTCATTTATAGTTTTTACATTAAAAATACAAACATTAAATCGTTATCGCATATTCGTAACTCAAAAATACAAACATTAAAGAATGCTTAGACACGATTACATGAACAACTTGCTGTTTCTTACTCATTATTTGCCTCCATGTTTGCTGTTTCTTTAACTAATTTTCTTCGCTACCCGATCCCGAGCTATTCCTTAGGTAATCGTCGTACGCGGCTTCTTCATCGGTCATTGGTTGAGTGTGTCCTTGATTGACCTCGTCTTCATACAAGCCCGCCTCATACTCCATTTCCCCCTCGAGTGAGCGTTGATGTTGTGCCCTATCTAAAGAGTCCAAGTAATCCTTGTAGCAAATCGACATCTCTATAGCTGGTGGAGTGAGTCGAGTCCTCCTAATCGATATAACCCTGCCAGAAACAGAAAAAGCAGACTCCGAAGCTACCGTGGAAGCTTGGACCGTTAGTAAATCTTTGGCCATGGCGGCGAGGATCGGAAACTCATCCTCCTTACCTCTCCACCACGCCAGCAAATCAAGACTTCTAAATTCATCCGGAGTCATGTGTTTCACAAAGTTGGTACCACCATACCTTCCAAGTTCACTGCTTGGGGTGTTTACCTTTTGACGTTTACCGGCGTCTTCCCAAATCATGTAGTACATCCCCATTTCAAGGTCGGTTTGGGATTGGGATTGGGCAACAGCTCTTAACGAGTCATGAATTTGGGAAGACGACCCGTATTTTGTAAGGTAAACATCATACATGTTTGACAAGGTGGTGTTAAAAGCATTCTTTAAAGTTTGGCTATAATAGGGGTTTTGATCGTCGTTTAACTCTAGCTCATCACAAATTTTTTCTATTAAAGCTTCAACACCACCAACATTGATGCAAGGGTTTAACGCAGCAGCACATGTCAAAACAGCAGGTAGTTCTTGAAAATATTTTCTAAATTTTTCTTTCATTTTTACACCCATATCAAAATAAGGTGCACCCCTACAATGAAGTTCACTCAACTTTGTGCACATGACAGCAATTTTTGGTAAAGCAATGGGGCTTGTTGGATAGTAAACCCCGGATAAACTAGTTGTGCAAGATTTAAAAATTTGAAGGACCTCCGTAACGATCTCAATCAATAACCAGTTTCTAGGATCGTACGGTGCACATTTACCCCTACTTGACAAAATTTGATGAAACGCAATTAATGATTCTTTTTGTTGGATGGCTTTCTCAAACATATCACAAGTCGAGTTCCATCTTGTTGGACAATCCCAATTTGGCCCCAACCATTGACAATTAGCTTCTACATAAAATTTTTTGTATCTTGAAAATGTTTTATTGTTGCTAAAAACATCTCGTAACATTCTTTTAAAATTGTTTCTTTGCGTTTCGATCACGTTTAACCCATCTTGCACGGCCAAGTTGATAATATGTGCAATGCATCGGCTATGAAAAAACGCTCCATCACAAATAGGTTTATACTTTAATTTTAAATGGCCAATCGCGGCCGTATTGTTGGACGCGTTATCAAACGAAATTGAAAAGATTTTATGTTCAATCTTGTATTGTCGAATGACTTTATCCAAGAGTTTAAAAATATTTCTACCCGTGTGCGGGTAATCAAACAATTGAAACGCAACGGTTCGTTTCATCATTTGCCACGACTCGGGGTCAACCCAATGAGCCGTCACACAAATGTATGAGTCGGGCGAACCATGAGGTACCGACCACACATCCGTTGTTAAGTTTACACCAGTTTGTAAGTTTGAAAAGTATGAAATTAGTTCGGATTTAGCGTTTTTCCATGCTTTAAGACAATCTCTTCTAAGGGTCGAACGACTTACGTGTTGGTAGCGTGGTTGAACATACTTTTGCATCATCTCCGTGAATTGAGGGTTGTCGAAGTGGTTGAAAGGAAGTGTTTGTTGAATCACAAAGTTTGAAAACTTTTGACGTACCGCTTCAAGGTCGTACGTAAACACCGCTCCTTGATTCGTCATCTCCGGCTGCGAACTACTTCCCGATTCGTCCTTCAAGGCCTTGCAAAAGGGCCTTTGTACATGTGCTTTTAAAGTGGAGTTTGCATCTTTGCCATAAAACTTCAAACAATGTTTGCATCGAGCTTTTTGGCTACCGTTAGACATTTCGCATAGGTCGAAATGTTGCCAAACATCTTGGTTTCGTTTCGTGGGGATGACCCGAACGACCGTTTCTCCCGTGTTCGAGGCACCCATGTTGACGGATGAAGCAGCACTTTGGGAGGCCATGATAATCGACTACGAAATAAGAGCGTATGGAGTGGTAATGTGGTATAATTGAGCGTGAGATAACAAAATAATCGCGTATGAAATAAGCGTTTAGAGCGTTTGGAGTTGTATAATCGAGTGTGATCTAACCAATACCCAACCTAAACTATATATAGATGTTTGTGGGGGTAAAATGGTAAAAAAAAAAAAACGGTAAAAAAAAAACGGCCATATAGCCGTATACAACAGTCAAAAACCGGTTTTTAACCGGTTAACCGGTTATGGAGAAACCGGTTAACCGGTTTTTCCACAACGGTCAAAAACCGGTTTATAAAAAAACCGGTTAACCGGTTTTTCCATAACCGGTTATTAAAAAAAACCGGTTTTTTCATTAACCGGTTTGTTAACCGGTTTTGGCTCTAAAACTTGTAACCGAAATACGAACCGGCGGTTTGTAAACCGGTCAAACCGGTTTTTAAAAAACCGGTTTTCGTAAAAACCGGTTTCCGGTTTAAACCGGCAAACCGGTTCCCCAACCGGTTTTTTTGACCATCTCTAATGCTAAGCATAAAAGAATATAACTATGGAAACTCCATCTCTTATAAAGAGCTTCCATTTTTTTCCTACTTCCATGTGAAATGAGTTTTATCTTTCTTATTTATACCCATGTAGAATGCTTCCACTTTCTTCCATCTTTCCATGTGTGATGGATTTTCCTTTCCCATTTTATTAATATGAGATGAACTTATTTATGGTATATTTTATTTCCTTTATTTCTTTTTATTTCCTTATTTGAATTTTACAATACTTATCTTGAGAATATTTTTGATCCTTCAACTTTTCTAAGTTGTCAAATTTGGATCGAAATTTTTGGGATGTTACAATACATGCAATAGCAAACTGTGAATGTTGTGTGTTTATCAATTGAATGACTAATTGCTATTTGTTTAGTTGTTTTACTTTATCACATTCGGAAAGGTCCAAAATAATCACATTATGATCATACGCCTGTTATGGTAGATATAGCCCGTGTTCATGAGGCATAGTCAACCGACACCCTTTATTTGCTCATGGTTTGATTGATTTATACTCACAATATCAGTTTTGCTCATTTATATATATTTATTGTATTGAAATTGGTGACTTTCTCACTCAACCTCGTGTTGACAACTATATGTTATTTTTGTACGCATTTGCATGTTATCATTTGATTTGAAGTTAAGGTGAAGAAATAGTTAGAGATGCTTTAAGATAAAATTAATAACAAAACTATTTGTTTTTGGTTTATTTATTTTGAGATATTTGGTTATTTTGGATTTGTTTTGTAATTTACTTTGAACTTGTATAGTTGGATGAAATTTTGGTTATTTAAAACAATTAATCAGATATTGTCATATTTACATTGCATGATAGTACCTTGTGAGCTGTGAACCAACGGTTCACACCCCGACATTCCGCCTTAGGTTGGGGTGTGACATTTTAGACGTAAAGGATAAAACATATCAATTTTGTTTTATCAATTTTAAAGATAAATGATACTAAATGAAATTTGGTACAAATATAAAGGACAATTTCTGTAATTCTATCTAGATTTTTTATTGTAATTCTTTATTTTTATATAAATGATTTAATATTTATTTTTTATAATTAATTTTTGATATAGACATGAAGCTTCATTGTTTAATGTTTATTTTGTTAAATTTTTATTTTATATATTGTATAAGTTTTAACTATTGTTTAAAAATTATAACATGTATTAAATAAAAAAGAAAAATAAAAAATGGAGAATGAGAGGAATGATCTATATCCTTAGTTGAAGGGTGATGCAAACGTGGCGAGTGAGGTAAAGCTGACGTGATGCAAACGTGGCGAGTGAGAGGGAATGATTCAAATGAACCATACCCACCAGGGGAATGAAGGGGAATTAGGACAGGAAAAAAGCTATGAGAAGAAAAATGTGTGACTTTATTTCGCGTTATTGTTCCTGAGTTTAATGAAAAGGAATGGAAAAAGAAATTAAACATTTTAGGTGTTTATGAGATAAGAGGAAAAGAAAATAAAGATATAAGTTTCCTATTATATCCTTTAAGTAAATTATAACAAAAGAGTTAGATATGAGGGTAATTTAGGAATTGATAAGAAGTTATTATGAGATACAAATATTTTCTCTCATAATCTCTCCAATTTGAGAGGACGAACATATGCTCAAATTTTCCAGATTTTACCATTCTTTCCCCTCTCATTCTCTTCTTACAAAATCTTTGAAACATGGTATTTTTCATCTTTTCCTCTTCTTTCTCTTCCATTCTCTTATTAAATGATACTCGGGAACAAAACTTAAATATCTTGTAAGTGCTTTAATACATTAAATGAAAAAGGAATTACACTACAAAATAGTTTTCAAGTTTTTAAATTGTTTCAATTAGCCACTGATAAAATATTTTGTTTCAATCAGGCCACTAAAGTTTCCTTTGTGTTCTAATCCTATATATTTTATCTACATAGCATGTTATGTAGTTTTTTTTTTGTTTTTTTTAATTTTTAGATAGTTTCACTTTGCAAAATATTTTTAAAAAAATTGAAAAAATAGTAAAAATTGAGAAAAATAATTTTTAAATGGCACATATATATATATTTATGTGAAAATTGCAAAAAAAAGCATTTTTTTTTAATTTTTACTAATTTTGTCAACTTTTAACAAAATTTTATTGTAATGTCAAACTATTAAAAAATAAAAAGAAATGTAATTGTGGGGTCAAATGTTTGCATATGTTGTTTGTTGTCAGCTGAGTCTGTTGATCATTTTTTATCTAGTTGTTATGTTGCTTAGTATTGTGGAGTAGCATCATTTCATGGTGCAATATTCCGTCGTTAGACGTATCCTCGATTCGAGAAATTTTTAGCCATGTCCAACAGGTACTGGAGAAGGAGAATAAGAGGCAAAACGTGTATTCGATTATAATGGTGGCTTGCTGGTATATTTAGAAAGCTCGGAACAAAGGATTTTTAAAAATGAGCCCAATAGGAAAAATGACATTCTCAGCGACATCAAGGCTCTAAGTTATTTATGGATAAAAAATAGCTCGAAAAATGTGGATTTGGATTGGTCTATGTAGAAATGTTTGGCTTTGTAATTGTTGATGTTTTGTATTGTTGTCGTCCCATGCTAGCTTCTCGTTAGGAGGGGATTGTCTTTGGTTATAGAAAGTTGCAGTTCAAAAAAAATTAATAAAAATAAAAAAAAACATATATAATATTTTATTCAGGTAAAATATATAGGATTAGAACATAAAGGAAACTTTAGTCACATGATTGTACCAATGCATTTTATGAGTGACCTGATTGGAACAATTTCAAAACTTAGTTACTATTCTATAGAGTAGGGATGAGCTCAGGATGGTACCGGTACCGACTGATACCGATCCCGAAAAATTGAAATATTTGGTACTAGTACCGGTATCAAAATGTTCGGTTCGCTACCAGTACGGTATCGATTCGGTACCGGTATTCAAAATTCGAGAAATACTGGTACCGTAGCGATACCGAGTGTCACACCCCAACCTAAGGCGGAAATGTCGGGGCGTGAGCTGATTGTCACAACTCTCAAGGTACTATCACGCAATATTTAAATGACAATATCTATTAATTAAATTCAATTATCAAATAAATCAATTACAAACAAATACATAATTCAAATAACAATACAAATTTTATATTTCTTGATTAAAATATTTTTCTAACTAATCTTCACTAAGTCTTCATCAACCTGCATTAAATTTCTACGATAACCTGCATATGCGTATAAAATAAAATATTTGTCAACAACACATGTTGAGTGAGTAAATCACCAGTTTAAGACACAACAATAATAATATATAATAAATAAAGAAAGATGCAAACTGTTCCTGTGAGAATAAACAGTTAAGCCATATCACATAAACAATCAATCAAACCATAAAGAAAGAAACCATAAAGAAAGGGCTCAACCAATCCATATAAATGGACATTGGTTACCAAAGCAAGGACTAAACTGTTGCCATAAAAATGGACATCGGTTTCCGAAATAAGCAAGTTGCATTCAAACAAAGCAAGTAAGCAAATAGCAAGTTAAGCATAAACTGATATACACACAAGGATTAACAGTTACGGTTTTGAATACTAGATAATAGATAAATATGATACGATACGCACATGTCCCCAAAAAGGTTAAAAATAAGTAAAATAGGGGAGTGAAATACTCACCTTAGCGATTAAGCAAAAGATAATGAATTCGTTATGATATAAAGGTAGATCGAGCTTTTCCAGAAGTACCGAAGAGATATCCTTTAACGATCAGGTATAGAGGTTCAATTGCTAATTAGGCCGTCGACGCAAAGGATGATCAAGAACACGAGGAACAATTTATAATAATTCAATTCGTTTGCAGGGTTTGGTCGCGGGATTGAATGGATGAATTTCACCAGTTTAATTTGATTATTATCAACACCTAAATGGCAAACCCGATTAAAAAGACATAGGCGGTTAACATATTTTAGGAATTATAATCAATTGTGATTCGTTTTTCCAATTATCTGAGAGATATGCTTATTATAAATCATATAAACGATATTGTGAGATCAATTCAGATTATAGACGAAGATTAAGGGGCAAGAAAAGATAAACGGTTACGGGTTGGGTAAAGAATACGGGTTACGGATCTTGGGCAAAATAATTGTAATAATATTTTGATAAATTTACAGTTCGGTCCTTGAACATGATATGTGAATGAAAAATGAGCTAAAACCTAAGTTTATGGTATAAATCGTATATATTTCAAAGATAAAACAGATTAAATAAACATTATAATAATAACTCAATAAACGCGATTTTTTTATTGATTAAAATTTCTTGAATGTAAAAACGGGTCGGGTAACATAAATTGGAAAAACCGAGTTGTTACACCGAGAACTAAAAACTTGATACCAATTCAATACCCAAGTTACCAAATCAATACCGATATCGAAAACATTCATACCTACCGTATTTCTATAGAGTAACCCATTTTTGGTAAAGTATCTATGTTAAAAAAATCAGTTAGTTGATCATATAATATAATCCGTGAGATTCAAACAATCCAAACCATCCAAAAGAACAGTTCAACGATCAAGATTCTCCTTCTAGACCACCATAATCCAGATTACCAACCTAATTACTTCATAAACCAGTTTTCTTGATCCTCATATTCCATATTTGTCTTCTTCTTCTTCTTCTTCTACGCGCTGCTTGAGGTGTGCGCATATAATGTATATATGTGTGAACCCTTGGGTGGGCAAAAGTGAAATTGCACTAATTTTGACGTGATTTTACTAATCTCGTGAAAATATCGTTAAAAGTGGCGAAAGGTTAATCAGACATCATGTGGTGGCGTTGATAGCCGAAAGACAAGGGTGCATGCACTAATCGGCCGATGGTTGAGTGTTATGTGGCTTATGTCCAAGGCTTGATGCAAAACTACTATCGAGCCGGATTACCAACCTAATTACTTCATAAACCAGTTTTCTTGATCCTCATATTCCATATTTGTCTTCTTCTTCTTCTTCTTCTTCTTCTTCTTCTTCTATGTCCTGCTTGAGGTGTGCGCATATAATGTATATATGTGTGAACCCTTGGGTGGGCAAAAGTGAAATTGCACTAATTTTGACGTGATTTTACTAATCTCGTGAAAATATCGTTAAAAGTGGCGAAAGGTTAATCAGGCATCATGTGGTGGCGTTGATAGCCGAAAGACAAGGGTGCATGCACTAATCGGCCGATGGTTGAGTGTTATGTGCCTTATGTCCAAAGCTTGACGCAAAACTACTGTCGAGCCGGGGGCCTCATCAGAAGCAACCTATCTATCTCGGTATGGTAGAGGTAAGACATGATGATATCTTTTACATAAACCTTTACGTTACAAGAAATTTGCACATCTTCACATTATCTATCTGTTTCTAATCCCAATTTCTTATCTTTTTCAGTTTCTTGATTTCAAGAACTGAAAACAGATAAAGATTTTGGGCAACAAATGGAAGGTGTCATTCACACAAAAGGGGTTTTATCTCTCCCATCAAACCCACAATCAAGAATTTTTCTTAACAAATTTTCACACCAACCCATCAGACAAAGATTCAATCTTTCAATTTCAAGCCTTTCAAAACCCAAATTCACACATGGGTTTTCTTCAAATCTTGATGGGTCAAGTAAATTTCAAACCTTTATGGGTCAAGAAGCTTTTAAACCTCTGTTTGGTGTCAAAAAGCTTAATAATTTACATGTTTGTAAAGCTTCTGCTGGAGAATTGGAGGCTGAGCCACCAAAGTTTATGGGTGTTGAAGTCTTGACATTGAAAAAGATTGTACCTTTAGGGTTAATGTTTTTTTGTATTCTTTTTAATTACACAATTCTTAGGGATACAAAAGATGTGTTAGTGGTGACAGCTAAGGGTTCAAGTGCTGAAATCATACCCTTTTTGAAAACTTGGGTTAATTTGCCAATGGCTATTGGGTTTATGATTTTGTATACTAAGTTGGCTAATGTTTTGTCAAAAAAGGCTCTTTTTTATACTGTAATTCTTCCGTTTATCGCGTTTTTCGGGGCGTTTGGGTTCGTTTTGTATCCGCTTAGCAGTTATTTTCACCCGACTGCGCTTGCTGATAAGCTTCTTGAGTTCTTGGGGCCTCGGTTTCTTGGCCCGCTTGCGATTTTGAGAATTTGGAGTTTTTGTTTGTTTTATGTGATGGCTGAGCTTTGGGGAAGCGTGGTGGTTTCGGTTTTGTTTTGGGGATTTGCTAATCAGGTATAATGTTTATTTTGTGTGTTTAAGTTTATCTTTATTGTTACTGAATTGTGTTTATAAGTTTATAAGACACGAATTTGTAGTGTGTTTCAGTTATGAATATGATTGAATTTAGTGTATTTAGACCATAAAGTTTATGTTTAGAGATGAAAAGTTGTTTTTATTGTAGATGAAGTGTGTTTGAAATGCGAACTCGATTGAAGGATATAACTGTTTTTCTTGTACATAAAATCGGTGTTTTAAGGATATAATGGATAACAAATAGTTGAGGTCTTTTGTTTGCATTAAACAATTGTATATTTGGATTCCCTTTATGTGTGTTGTTAAATATATGATTTGTGTATATACATACATATAAACATATATGCTTAATGCATGTATATGTGTGTTTGGGTGTGTTTGCATGCATGATTTATGTACATACAAAACATATAGGTTTAGTGCATCTACATGTGTGTGTGTGTTTGCATGTATGGTTTGCGTATATACATATTTTTACATACTTTTATTAATGGAATGTTTATACATGTAATTGTTTCATGCAGATAACAACCATTGAGGAGGCCAAAAAGTTCTATCCACTATTCGGGCTCGGGGCCAATGTTGCCTTAATTTTCTCTGGCCGTTCAGTGAAATACTTTTCAAATATGCGAAAACATTTGGGCCCGGGAGTTGATGGGTGGGCCATTTCTTTAAAGTACATGATGAGTATTGTAGTGTTAATGGGCCTTGCAATTTGCGGACTTTATTGGTGGGTCAATACGTTCGTTCCTCTTCCGACCCGTAGCAAGAAGAAGAAGGTAGCATTTAAATCTTTATACATTTCTTGTTAAATAATTAAAGTGGTTTTTGTATTCACATTTTGGTACTAATTATCTTATTACCACTTTTTTTTAAACCTAATTCAAGATTCTTTTATTTCTTTGTTTTTCACAAATGTGACATCTCTGGTATTAAACATGGTCATATTTTGCAGGAGAAGCCAAACATGAGCACAATGGAAAGTTTGAAATTCTTGGCGTCATCACCATATATTAGAGATTTAGCCACTTTGGTTGTCGCATATGGAATTAGCATTAATCTTGTTGAGGTTACATGGAAATCAAAGCTCAAGGCGCAGGTAAAGTTTTTGAAAATAATTCATATTAGTAAATAAAAATGATAAAAAAGAAAACGTGGGTCGATTGTAATTTTACACAAATAATATGTATTCTTTTGGTTGACTTAAAAGGGATGCAAAACTATATTATTTCAATAGTAATCTATCTCTTGAAAAATTGACACTTCAACTTACTTTGCACCCATTTGATCCGTTTTCTTTTAAACTGTCTAGAAAAAAAAATCTTTAATGGGTCAAATAATAATATTCAGTTAAAGAGGGAATATGGCAACTTGCTTAAACGTCTCAAAACAGGCCAAAATTATCTAATGTGTAACTTTAAACATACAACTTTCTAAATCACTTGTTTAAAAAATAAATATTATCTTTGTACTCATATAGTTTCTATAATCATATCTTAACACATAAATTGTTTACAAACAATTTCATAATAATGTACCTTTTTTTCAGTTTCCTAGCCCGAACGAATATTCTTCATTCATGGGTGACTTTTCAACTGCAACCGGAATTGCAACATTTACAATGATGCTTTTAAGCCAATGGATATTCAACAAATACGGTTGGGGCGTGGCTGCTAAAATCACACCCACGGTCCTACTTGTAACAGGGGTCGGATTCTTTTCTTTGATCTTGTTTGGTGACCCGCTTGGACCCGGTCTTATGAAGTTTGGGTTGACCCCACTTTTAGCTGCGGTTTATGTTGGTGCAATGCAAAATATATTTAGCAAAAGTGCAAAATATAGTTTATTTGATCCTTGCAAAGAAATGGCGTATATTCCTTTGGATGAAGACACCAAGGTTCGGTTTCTTACTTTGTTTGGTTTTTAAAATGTTTTTAATGATCATTTGGCGGTCAAATAATCTAGCTTTAATGGAATCAGTATATAATCAATTGCTTCTTTATTTTTAATGTAGGTTAAAGGCAAGGCGGCAATAGATGTTGTGTGCAACCCGTTAGGGAAATCAGGTGGAGCTTTAATCCAACAATTCATGATCTTAACCTTCGGTTCACTTGCCAACTCAACACCATACCTTGGCGGTGTGCTTCTAGTGATCGTGGTGGCCTGGCTAGGTGCCGCCAAATCACTGGACACACAGTTCACTGCCTTGAGGCAGGAGGAAGAGCTTGAAAAGGAGATGGAAAGAGCCGCGGTTAAAATCCCAGTTGTTTCATCAAACGGGTCACTTGCCAGTGACAGTGACTCAAACACAAGTTCAACTGAAACATCGTCTCCTCGAAATGTGTGAATTCGAGGGTTTGATATAGATAAAGATTGAAACTTTAGGATGTACTTTTTGAGTATTTGTTGTTTTGAGTAGAATAATAATAAGAGCAGAGGCATGATTAGTGCTGGCTTTTCTAAAGTCTTTGAAGTTTTGTTTATTGTTCTCATCTATATAATATTTAAAGAAACATCATCTTGATGTTGTCAATTTATTGAAATTTATTGTTAATTTGTTTGTTTCTTTTTTTTTTAACCAAAAAAGGAGGGGAATACTTTGTGGATAATTTAAAAATAGCACTCTCATTTACTATTTGTTATTATTACAAATATGGAACTTTAAGCAGTAAACTGGGATTTCCTTTTGAAAATGAATTAGAAAAGAAGTTAAATATTGAAAAGGCAAGAATCAGTAAGTGGAATTTTGAGAACAAGTTAAAGAAAATTAAATATAGAAAATGTAGTCAAACCATACATGAACCAGTAAAGTAAATGGGATTTTGAAATACATCAAATATGGTTCATGAATGATCGACATAATATGAGTTGGAAAATAGGATTATGAAATAAAATACATATAAAAAACACATTCATCTTGTAAGAGGCATATGACCGGCCCAAATAAAGGCGGTTCAAGAGTACACAATTGACATTATATAAATTAGCAAATGGGCTTTTGAAATAAATTAAATATAAAAAAGGATTCATTTTGTAAGAGCCATAGCCTAAGTAAAGGTGGTTTAAGAGTACTTTGTTGACATGGAAATAAATTGAATATAAAAAATATTTAAAATACCTACCATCAAGCTTGGTCGTCAGCTCATCTTGTTAGAGCCATATTTGACCGACAAAAATAAAGGTTGTTCTCAAGAGTACTTAATCCATAAGATATGATTACTATTGTTATAATTCACCTGCCTAAAAGAAGACGATTCAAGAGTACTCAACCAACATGACATGTATTAGCTTGATTGGTAATTCAAGTTCTAAAAAGTGAAAAACGAATTTGAAACAATTACTACATCCACTATTTATTTTTTATCTTCAAATTTATATGAACATATAAAGAAACAGTAGCAAGTTATTACATGCTTGGTAGAAGAACCAAGTAAGCATATCAAACCAAACCAACAAATCCAATCAAACAACCACACAAATCCACACTAGTTTCACACATTTATTCAGTCTAAAAGAATCCTACACACACATATACTGCACTGCAACTAACAGTTGCAAAAACTATATCTTTACTGCTTTCTTGATTACTTTGTATGAAGACTTGATAAAATTCTTACTTCCTGCATTACCTTCTTCATCATCATCTCCGATGACAGCCGGCTTTCTTCTCATGCAATCAACCCCCTTTTTCATGCCCAAAATAATCGACGGCGATGACGGAATCCGCCTCAAAACTCTTGCACTCTCACTCCTAGAAATTTCCTTAAACTTCCCAATCTTTTCACTTTTTTCCTTCCTTCACTTCAAAACTCTTCCTTCTACTAAGCAGTTTTGCTGACTTGTCACTCCCCAATTCGCTAACACTACTTCTTCTTGGATCAGTCTTGTTTTTCAAGACTGTTTCGTGAAGTTTAGCTGACTTGTCACACTCCAATTCACTAGCATTGCTTCTTCTTGGATCTATCTTGTAAGGCGGGTTCTTCAAGATTGTTTCTTTCTTCGGTTCTTGAACAAGCACCTCATTTTTCAAGATTTCTTGATGTGGAGACTTCAAATTCTTGATCTCGAGTGCCTCGGGTTTCAATACTTTAAATTCATTTTTTATGATTTCATCGGTCTTTTGATCATTTGCATCATAAAGTTGAGTGCTTTGATCATCATTACCATCTTTCTCAAGTAACATTTGAAGCCATTTTTCGACATTCCCTTTGCCACGTTGCTTTCGGCTTTCTTCGTCTTCATCTTCCACTAAATCATATTCATCAGTAGGAAACCGAATGTCATATTCAAGCCCGTTTTCTTCCATTTTCATTTTTAGCAGCCTTTTGCCATTTTCAATATCATTTTTAATATTATCTTCGACCTCTTCTATCTCTCCTTCTGATGCTTTATGCTCTTCTTCCAAAAACACCCTTAACTGCTTGTGTTCTGGGTGGGTACAAGGCAAACATAAAAGGGTATTATCGTCTTTTTCTTGCTCAAAGACGGGTTCTTGTTCTTGGGTTGGTTTGTTTTCGGGTTGCTGATACAAGACAATCTGATCATTGTTTTCATCATCATGTATGAGGGTATCATCCATTCTTGATCTTTTTCTTGTTTGTTCCCAATCGGGTCGAATTTGGTTCTCTAATTCGTCTTTTTGCTTGAATTTCTTATGGAGTTCTCTTTCTGATGAATCACACATTGCCTTTTGAGCTTCAAGTCTAGCCATGAGAGAATTAGATGCTGCTTGGTTTAACCGAGCTTGTTCCTTATAAATCACACTCCTGAAATAATAATAAAAAACAGATTTTAGCAAATATCCTGACGCAGTTACAACGAGAGGTTATTAATAAAACAAATAAAGATTTAAGGCGGGAAAGACAAAAAATCATTACATTATAAAAAAATAATGTTATCAGTGAAATGCTATACTTTTGTAACCAGATTTAACACACTAATTATTCAAAAAAACTTCAAATTTTCGAACAATTTTAAAGATTATGGAGTTAATCACAATTCACACCCTCAAAAAGCTATATGTTTCATTAACAGTTTAACTTTTGAATAAATTTTTGTTGAGCCCAATCTGAACTGTTTTGGCCCGTTTCAACATCTTACCTGTTTTGACCTGTCATACGAATATCCCAAAGTAAATTTTTGTAGGCACAAAATTACCATAAATGACCCGTTAAACCAACCCGACCCGCCTACCCATTTTCAACATCTTGTTATTAAAGATTCTTACTGGTGCATGGCGTCTCTAATCATCTTCTCTAACATTCCCTTATACGACGATTGTGCTTCAGCTAACCGCCTACATTTTTCTGCACGCCTTCGTTTTTTAATTAACAGTAATTCAAGATCTTGAATTGAAGTTCTTTCTTCTTCATTCTTTTGTTTCTGTTCTACCATTTCTTCATCTAGTTTCTCAATCTCTGCATTCTTTTTTGCAGTTTCTTCTTTTTGTCTCAGCGAGTCCCGAGCTATTACTATAGCTTGATACGGGTTTGAGTTAAAATCGGGAACTTCATTTTCTTTTGACATACTTGGTCTTGATTTTTTTAAAGCTGTCACAAAATATGAGTTTAATATGGTTGATTTAGGAAAAAAGATCATTTAGTCATGAATGGGTTAATAATAATCACAAATTATTGTCCAAATAACTACAACCTAATTCTTCATAGAAAAGTAAATTTTTGGACATAAAAGCGGTATCCATGAGACGTGTCTCGACCCGTCAAACATAATTTATGAGAACAATAAATTATTAACGAAATAATATATTTTAGAATCATATTTGATAAGAAACAACTTGTATAGTTTTGTTATCATAATTATTACACTAATTATTTTTAATAAAATAAGAAACAACTTGAACAAAATGTATAGGCATTTCATATTTGTTACCTATAGGTGAAATAATATATTTTAGAATTATATTTGATAAGAAACAACTTGTATATTTTTGGACATAAAAGCGGTATCCGTGAGACGTGTCTCGACCCGTCAAACATAATTTACGAGAACAATAAATTATTAACGAAATAATATATTTTAGAATCATATTTGATAAGAAACAACTTGTATAGTTTTGTTATCATAATTATTACACTAATTATTTTTAATAAAATAAGAAACAACTTGAACAAAATGTATAGGCATTTCATATTTGTTACCTATAGGTGAAATAATATATTTTAGAATTATATTTGATAAGAAACAACTTGTATAGTTTTGTTATCATAATTAATACACTAATTATTTTTAATAAAATAAGAAACAACTTGGACAAAATGTATAGGCATTTCATATTTGTTACCTATAGGTGAATTTGTTGTGTGTCTTCGGTTCATATCAACTGACTGCAGAGCCAATAAGGTGTCATTTGGTTCCTTTCTAGACAAAACAATAGCAGCCGGAGCAAGTCCTGATTTCTTCTTTGACTCGTTAAACGGTTGTGGAAAACAATGCGAATCCACTGTTTGTGAATCATTAAGTTCTTCACACTCACCGTTGCTAAACAACAAATAAAATCCCCTTTGCCTGAAAAGTTTTAAGACAAAGTTTTAAAATAATCTCCATAATAGCTATCAAAGAATGCAGTAAGAAACTATACAAGTAGATATGGGCCAAAATGGATTGACCTATGTACTAATACGAATAAAAATAACACAACCCAAATCGACCCATTCAAAATTAAACGATTCAAAAAATTTTATTGTAACTTTCTTGCAATAACATAAAAACACAATTTTGACCCATATAACCCGTTTGAAAAAAAAACATAACCCGAATCGACTCAGTCAAACAGTTAACAGTTTAGAATTGCCACCTCACCATCAAGGTGTCAAGAATTTTTTACCTGAAATCCGAGTTTGACGATGCAAAGATGGACAAGAACTGGTTAACCGATATACCCACTTGTAGGTCCCACCATGGAACCAAAAACTCAAGCTTGTTATGCTTCTTCTTGCATACTTGCCATTGTAATAATCTTAAATTGCTTGAAACAGTCAATCCTGCCCCTGTTATTCATCAAGAAATAAAAAAAAAAATGAATACGCCCCTTCGTAATTAATATGATAAAAAAAACTATATAACAAAATAGTATCTATTTGTTTGAATAACACTTTGGAGGACTTTCAACCGGGTGTGCATGAAACCAATATAGCCAACATAACTGAATCGAACCCAACCGAATTTCTGGTTTGGTTTTGTTTTTGCTTGTACCAAAACCAAGAAAACCGGACCAACTTTTATAACTTCACAGAAATATAAAAACCGAAAAACCGACTTTTGTTATTAATTTATGAATTATAATTTAGTTTTTGAACGGGTAGTAATTTATAAGAACTTAATAAATGATGTAGTCTGAAAGTTTTAGATCCAAATTTGTATTAATAAATTAATTACTATACTAATTAATAAAAAAAATTTGGACTCAAAGTTTACTGCCCAAATTCATTATTATGGACCAATTTTCTTACCAGCCCAACAATCTAAAGCCGTAATCACAAAACCAAGAAAAACAGAAACCAAACCGAACTGAATCCATTGTGAAAACCGGAAACACCAAAATGAATGGTTTTAAGCCCAAAAACCAAACTTTCGGTTTTGGCTCACTTTGAGCCCAAAATCGACCCAAACCCTATTTTGTACGAATCAAATAGGTTCACTACTTATAAAGATAATTACTTGAGCAAGGAAACCAATGATCAACATCCCAAGCAAGAGGAGAGGCCACATCAGCATGAATATACAGAACATTGCCATACGGGTCTACTCTAAACGTCTCGGGATCAAAGCCAGCATTCCTGAAATCAAAATCCCTTTTATATTGAATAACATATAGTTTCATGAATTGAAGTCTCATTTTATTTAATTACCCGAGATGGTTGAGCTGCTTCCATAGTAGGCTGACAAAAATCTTTGGTCTTGCTGATGGTTTTGCTTTCGGGTCAATAACCGGAAACAACTCATCTAACTCATTGGCTCTTGAAACCTATAAATATTAGAATTTTACATAATCAAGAAAACAGGTTTCTTATACCATACTAATTGCAAATCCAAATTAAGGATTTTCATTTTCACAATCTGTGGAGGTCAAGAATGAAATTTTGAAAAAGTCTACACACAGAAAAAAAAATCCCCCCCTAAATACTGAATTTGTAAAAATCAAGTGGATTGCAGCAGATCACAATTCAAATAGGGCTTTCTTATAAGAATGTTAGTTTCATGATTGGTAATCTACTTGATTTGATAAATTCAGTGTTTAGGGTTTAATTCATCTAAATTAACATTCTTGAAAAAAGCCCTAACCTGGGTTTGAATTTCATGATCTCTATAACCCACTTAATCTGATAAATTCATTGTGTAAGGTTTTGTTTTGTGTTCAATTTGTCAACACAAAGTGAGAACACTAACCCTAAACACACTGAATTTATCAAATCAAATGTGTTACAAATCATCAAATTAAAAACCAAATTAGGGCTTTTTTCAATAATGTTAATTAAACACCAAAATTAAACCCTAAACACTGACTTTATCAAATCAAAGTGGGATTACCAATCATGAAATGCAAATCAAGATTAGGGCTTTCTTCCTTGACAATCTGCTGAGATAAAAATCAAAACTTTTCGACAAATTGAGCACCGAAACAAAACCCTAATCACTGAATTGATCAAATCAAGTGGGTTCCAGATCATGAAATGCAAATCAAGATAAGGGTTTTATAAATTCGATACTAAAATCGAATAGAATACTTTAGCTTTACCTGATGCGGCTGTATCGCGTACGGAGTGAAAGTAAAAGGCGGGCCAAGTGCGTACGGGCCAAACCCACGATCCCGACAGATCTTAGCATAAGCTTTCGGGTAGCCGAGGCCTTCATCGACCCTCAATTCTTCTGCGGAAAACATCAACTCATCGGCCATTGTCAGGTGGTTCAAGATGGAGTTAAAGCTGAAGTTGAAGTTGCAGTTAAAGCTGAAGCTGAAGTTGTAGTTGAAGTAATAGCAGAGAAGAAGAATATAACGGTCGAGTTGAGTTGGTGATAATAATGACTAGGATTTTGTTTGGTCGTTGGGCTTTTCAAATTGAGTTTGGGGGTGCCACGCTGGCAAGTGTAACGGCTACATTAGTTTAATAATGGTCGGATTTGGTGCTGAAATTTTCAAACACTTTAAGCTAACAACGTATTTTATAATTAATTGTTTTGAGAGAATATTATAATTGATTGATTATATTATACTAGAATCATTATCTTTTAAGTGTATCAAATTATATGATATTGGATTTGAATTCAGAAATTTTTGTACTTGATAAATGTATCCTTGCAAATTTTAATAATTCAAAAATAATAACTAAAAAAAGAAGTTGATTGGGTGCGATGTGTTCGCGCAGTTAGATAACTTAACTGTGAAAGTCACCGTTTGAAAAAAATAGGGATATTATATTTGGATACCACTCCATGGTGTATAAACAAACCTATAGGATATAGGACCCTACAGACATTGCATGTCCGATATGCGTACGATAAGTTTAGGCAAGTAACATTTTTTGTAGTTTGTGTAGGTTGTATAGGTTTATACGCACGGTATACATCCGTCTCGTATGGGTCTATACGGTTCGTATTTGAACAATGCGTCTCGTATAAACCTATACGCGGCGTATAGGGTACGGGACATATATTTTTGATTTTTTGTTTAATTTTTTTAATAAGATCCCGTTTTAACTAATAAAAAACTTTTAGTAAAAATACACAAATTTTAATAAATAATATCTTCAAATAGTTATATAATAAAAACACATGATTTATAAATAAAAATATTAATATTTAGAAGTACATATTTTGCTCCACACTAATTGAACAACTTACGAACAATAAGAACGTTTTGAGATACTATCTTTAATTATATCTTAACTGTAACCCTTGCTTGTGAGTGACACCAAGATTGGACATTTGAAATTGGGGTTTGTTACATACACCATATGGTGTTTCCAAAACACCCACCCAATCCGCCTCGGATTGCTGGGGTGTTTTCGAAAAAATGTGTTTTTTTTGTCATTTTGCTGTCTTTTTTTTGTTATTTTATTGTGTTTTTGTCTTTTTGTTGTCATTTCTTTTTCTTTTGTTTGTTTTGTTTTTTTTTGTTAGTCGGGTGTACCATTTTTTGATCGGTTTTTAAGGTGACAACGAAACAACAATTTTAAAATTAAAAACGAACAAAATAAAAAGAACGAGATTTATATATTAATAATTACTACATAACGAGTTCTGTTTGTTTTCTTTATTTGTTAGTCGGGTGTAACTAATTTTGATTGGTTTTAAAGTAACAACGAAACAACAATTTTAAAATTAAAACGAACAAAATAAGCATAATTAGATTTATATAATAATAATAATTAATACATTACGAGTTCAAAAAAAACAAACGAGTTCGGGAAAAAGAAACAGCATACAAAAAACAAATCTAAAATGCAGCACCACCCGCGTCGTCATCGCTCCCCTCCTCGTCGAAACGTGGCGCTGGTGTTGTGTACTGGGCTCCATGCTGTTGGGCAGACACATACCCAACCATCCAGGTCATCTGACTACGGAGTTGTGACACGTCACGCTCTACTCTCCGTAGCCGGGAGTCAGTGGCCGCATCCAAAACGCATGGCGCGATGTGTACGCGGAACGTGCCGCGGGTGTTGATGTGGTGGCTATTATGAACACGATAAATTAACGTTAATAACACGAAGATACAAAAAAAAAAAAATTAACGATAAAATAGAATGTACCTGATCACCGTCCTCGCCCTCACCGTCCACATTGTCAACCCCGGCGTTCTGAATATCCACCTCCGGCTCCTCGATTGGCGGAGGCTCAACAAACGGGACCTCAACGTACGGGGGAGCATGTAGATCAGTGACCAGGTGATACTGGCCTTTAGTCTTCCGGATGATGTGCATGCCCTGTACCCGTGAACGGCCCAGCTCTCGCGGGAGAATCGGCGGCTGAATGGGTAGGGTATCCAGTCGGTCCTCGTAGCCCAAAGCAATCGCAATTCGCGTAGCGTACGTGCCACCGACCAGCGACCTGCGGCCCTGCCTGTGCCAGTAAATGGCGAAGTAGTCGCCGAACGCGCGAGCTAGGTTGCAGTGTCTCCCCGTAAGCAGGCATCGCAAAAAAAAAAAAAAAACAGGTCACGGAGGTTGCAGTGATCTGCCCTCTAGTGACGACCCGAGCGATAAGCCTGTGTAGGTACCTGTACAAAAATATTATATTATATTATATTATATTATATTATATTATATTATATTATATTATATTATATTATATTATATTATATTATATTATACATACCTGTGCAATGGGTCCCTGATGGATGAGACTCGGGAGTTTGGGCCGTCAGTAGGCCAAGGATCATTGCGAATCGCCGTCCAAAAACGCATCAACAAGTCATCTGGTGTATCGTGTATGCTCTCCGTGTAAACAGGCTCGATTAAATCCTCCGGTGTGTACAAGCCGAGCGCCAAAGCAAACTCCTCCATCGACAGATAACGGTCCCTCCCCGAACATACGGAACCGAACCTCCGCCTGACGGGTATCCGCACCATCAAGCAACATCTTGACCTGCGGCTTCCATCCGGGCGTGGCCTGAAACAATATTTACACGTTCATTAAATCTACTTTATAAGTTATTTGAAAAGAAAAAAAAAATACCTAAAAATGAACATAGAGTAAAACTCTAGTGTGAGCGCCCGGTACGTTGGCTGCTCGGCGGTAAACAATCTTTCACACGGTGTATTAGTCCCAACAATATTTTGCATCCTGTCTTCCGCCCGAACACTTTTTATAAACTTCTCAGACAAGGTCGTGCTAGGTTGCGACACCATACGCTGAAGCTGCGTAAACCGGACATGGTAATCGGATTCTGGGTCAAACGTCAAAGGTGCGTAGCCAACTAAAAGCTCATCCCCTTCAACGTAAGTATTCGCCATCTATATTTAAGATATAAATCTAATGTTTATTTTTATGTTATTATAATTATATAATATAGATAACCTGTTTTCTAACCCATTTCATTATCAAACCCGTTTGTTAACCTCAAACCCAAATCTATCCCGTTTCATTATCAAACCCGTTTGTTAACCTCAAACCCAAATCTAACCCGTTTCATATCAAACCTGTAACCTAAATCTAACCTCAAACCCTTAATCCAACCCCTTTTGAAAAAGTTTGATAACCTAAAACCAAATCTAACATCAAACCTTTAATCCAACCCGTTTTCAAATCCGATTTCAAACCAGTTTTCAAACCTCAAACCTTAACCCTTAATCTAAATCAAAACCTATATCAAACTAGAGTATAAGACAAGTATTTTACTTACCTTGATGTTGCCGGGTAGGATCTTGAATAGCTTATGTTAAACGGGAACGGGTCGGATCGCCGTGGTTGGGTGTGTGTTTGTTTTTGTTTGAAAGTGTAACCAGACACGGAGATAGTATCTGTGTGACCATCGATCCGCCATGGATTACCGTTTAAAATAATATTATATAATTTTGAAATATTGTGAGTAATATTTATATAAACTAAAACACGTTTGTTATATAATTTTTATATACTGTGAGTTCCAATAATAACATAAATTTTATAGCAATAATAAATTACAAATAATAATAATAACACAAATTTTATTAAACTAATAATAAATTACAAATTTGAATAATTATATCAAAAAACATCTATACAGCGACTATTTCCTAATAATCTTTGGGCTTATTAGCAGTTCTTCTGGATAACCACTCAAAAAATAGCATCTACACAGCAAATCTGTGCCACAACGTTCCAGTCACCAGGAAGTGAGCAAATTTGTGTCGGTTAGAGCACTCCAGTCACCTGGATGCCAAATCCGACAGGATACACCAGATAACTTTAAATAATGTACCATATACAGGTACAGTTAGGCCCGCATATCTCCTCCACCAGTTGTGGAGGCCCTTGTTGATATTATCGAGTCATCAATCGGTTAACATCAACAAGGCGACAATTTGGGGTGACACCGAATTCATCAAAGATTGTTAAATGAACCCCATGTGGGTGCATCGGTGCAATCTTTATTGATACGGGACTTTATTATGTGGCTGACCAGTGCTGATCCCCACAATCACCACAATCCCAAATAAAGAACACTGTTGGGATTTATGAAGGCGGACTACTAAAGTGTTCCGCCAGCTCTCGACAGCTGCACTGGTAGCACATAAGTTCAAAATAGCATCTACACAGCCAACATATGGTTTTATTTTGTAATAATAACGGACTCCAAAATAACATTTACACAGCCACTACTATTTCTGAACGAAATTATTAGGCTGTGTAGATGTTATTTTCGGACCCCGTCGTCATTATTTTCTGCCAACATATGATTTTATTTTGTAATAATAACAAACTCCAAAATAGAATTTACACAACCACCACTATTTCTGAATGAAATTATTATGGATGTGTAGATTCTATTTTCGGAACCCGTCGTCATTATTTTCCGCCAACATATGATTTTATTTTATAATAATAACGGACTCCAAAATAGAATTTACACAACCACCCCTATTTCTGAACGAAATTATTATGGCTGTGTAGATGCTATTTTCGGACCCAGTCGTCATTATTTTCCGGTGGTGGTGGTTTTGGTGGTATAATCTGGTGATGTATTGATTGAAAGGTTGAGCGTTTTTTGAGGTTTTGGCGAGTTGAATGGTTATAACCCGTGGGTATTTAACAAAATCGCATGCGGATCAGATCCGCCACGGAATGGACAATCCGCCACGGAGATCAGATCCATGGCGGATTGTCCATTCTATGGCGGATCTGATCTGCATGCAGATATTTATTGTATTATTTTATATTATTTCTTATTATTTTTTAAAAATATGTTATAAAAAAATTGTTGAATTTTTTATATATTATTTTTAATATATATTTTATCATATTATGTCTTATTATAAAATATATTATTTTTTAAAATATATAATAAAAGAATATCTAACTTTTAAAAAATAATATATTCCTTATTCACAATCAAATATATTATTCCTTATTATATATTATTTTAAACATATATTATTTTTAAAAATATATTATAAAAAATTGTTAATTTTTTTATATTATTTTTAATATATATATATATAATCATTCTCAAGTATATATAAAAAAAGTATATCTAAAAAACATTGTTGATAACACAAACATTTTATTAATAATTATTCATAATAATACAAACATTTTATTCATAGTTTCTCAAACTACAACATACACATTGTCCTAAATAAGCTGACTCTTCAGTTTGCACTCGCCAAGTTTCCCTTATTCGTATATACTCTTTTATACGATCTTCGTACAAAGACTTCCATTGACGTGCTGGTAGCGGCACGGGGAAATTCCCTTCTAATTGTACGTTGAGCCAATGATTATTTTTAACATTTAAGATAGCAATCACTAGAATCTGAGATAGTGGTTCCGGACTCATTCTCATAGGGAAGTAACTCTCACTGGAAGTCAGATGGAGATTGATTAAAACACAGTCAAACGTTTGAGCCACTACGTGTCCGTGCCCAGGTACCGAAAACCAGTTACTCTTTTGTTGGAATAAAGTTGACGTCGAGGAGTCTAGCGAATCACGAACCGTGTCATAATTACCGGTTGTCTCGTAGTTTAACCTGTGCCTCCACCACGATTGGTTAGTGTCCATCTAATTCCTCATTGGTGCTCTGACCTCCTTCCAGTTTATTTGACGCATGCCTAAACCGAGAGCGATTACTCGGAAACCGCAATTACCATATGGCTTTACATTGCTTATATCTGAGATGAACGGTATGCCCAGGTGGGAATGATGTGCACATAATTTTCTATGATTGGGGCGTCCTTTGGGTTACGTAGTAATGAGAAACCAAGGTCGGTTGCGGTCTGTTTCTTTTTAGATGAACGTTTCGGTGGTTTAGGTATCTTAAACCGGGGCTGAGACTGAAACTGGGAACGCGACAACGAATGGGTGGGGATTTCGGGTGTTGGTTCCCTTGACGAGGGGTCGTACGAGCTGTGTCTGTGGGGATCAAATGACGGGGACGGGGCGTAGGAGCTATGTCTGTGGGGATCAAATGACGGGGACGGGGCGTACGAGCTGTGTCTGTAGGGATCAAATGACGGGGACGTGGCGTACGAGTTGTGTCTGTAGGGATCAAATGACGGGACAGGGAGTACGAGCTGTGTCTGTGGGATCAGTTGACGGGGACGGGGAGTACGAGCTCTGTCTAGGGGTTTGTCTTTTTTTGGCTTGTTGGTTTAGATTTGGACGCCCCCGAGGGTCCTCTCGTTTCTCAGGCTCTGTTGTGTGCTGCGTTGCCTTTAAAATGTAAGAGATGGGATGATTTAGCTTTTGCACAAGATCGTGTTTTAAGTTTATAAAAGTGATTTCTACGAAGACTAAACACACAAAATAGGCAAGTGTATATATTGTATATGCAGAATAGTATTTGTAAGAACAAAGTATCGATCCATAGACACAAATGTTTCTAATAATCAATCGTTGTTTTACTTTAATCAGAGCTTTTAATCATTTTGGGGTTAATTTTTAAAATTTTTATAAAATATAAATACTTATATAATATATAGGTGACCAAGACGCGAAATTCTAAACAAGTAGTTCAACTATATGTGATAAACTTGCCGTAATAATATATGGTAGAATAGCCCTCATTTTCTAAGTGAGCATATCCTATGATATAAAAGAAAGTAGCATGCGCATTTTAAAGTTGACCCTTTCCTAATGTCATGCTACCACGAGAATGTCAATTTGAGTTAGCAAGCAGTTTAGTAAAGTAGAAAGATTAGGATTGACTTCGATTTCTCAAATACCAATTCTAACAACTTCAGGTGGTTATAGTTTAGTCACACAACTTCCCCTTGGTTGATTTAAGTAGGTTATAATTACACATTCCGTTAACATATGATTTCTTTAACTGGCATGATAACCTAAGCAATCGTGTTAACAATGTTATTTCAGAATTACCAAAACTAGAGAAATAGATGATACTTATATCTCATCATTTCTAAGTAAAATATAAGGATCCATGTTTTGATAAATTATCAAAGTATTTCTATCTTTCAAGAAAATGAATCGATCATGAATGATTGTCAATCACCAACTTTGAATTGTTGAATTAAGATGGTGAAACATTTCTCATCAAAAGATAATTGCAAGATAACCATGTACTTTACTAAACTAAACCGCATGTTTTATATAATCATCAAGTAAAACAAAGTTTCTTCATATATTTTAGATGGTAAATGGAGTTTAGCTCTTAATGAGCATGATTATGAAAATTAGAATGGATGATGATAACAAACACATGATTAAACTAGAACAATCTAACCAAATGTGGATGAATCTTCTTTCTTAATGATGATGGTGGATGGATGATGATAATGGTTGATGATGATGACCTCCAAGCCTTCAAACTCTTCACTAGATCTTCAATATGAGTGTTAGTGGGTGTTTTTATAAGTGAAAACCGTATAGAATTCTCTTCAAGGCACACTTGATCAATGCAACATGAGCCACTATTTATAGGCAGTCTAGAGGGTGAAGCACGACCCCGTGCTTAGGTAGGCACGCCCCCGTGCTTTTATTGACATGTGCTAAAATCGTTTTGTCTTTTTGTTGAAGGTGACCACGACCCGTGGTCAAGAGGCACGGTCCCGTGCTTTTGGTCCTAGTATTTGTCTTTTCTTGTAGATTTTTGTCTTTTCTGGTGTTTAGAAGCATGGGGGCGTGTTTCTTGAGGCATGGGGGCGTGTTTCTTGCTTTTCTTGTGTCTTCGTCTTTTCGCTTGTTTCTTCGTTTGGGGCTTAGTTTTACCTTAAATTGTATTTTATTATGATAAGTAGCCTTCTGTGCTATGTTATTTGATAGAAGTTGCAGTTTTTAAAGATTATTTGATGCAAAAAAGATGTATAATATTATGTACATCAGGCTCTTCCTTGTTTGATTTCTCAGGAAGAACAGACATTATCTTTTAGAGTAGACTTTTTTTTTTGCATTCGGTTGTTTAGTCATAAAACTTGTTTTTTCACATCTTCTAGCTCCGCTTCATAGTCTGGTTCTTCGTATCAAACAAACGCCAGACTGAAATCGAACTTCCTCCAAAAGGGGTCTATGTCTTTTAATGGAATACGTATATTGTTAATAGTGTACCAGTTAAGCTTACAAGCACACGGCAAGCCCAAGGATGTCTGTAACCGGTGGTCGCACGAACCCCCCGTATCTTGCAATGTGCCAAGCAAAGTCATTTTCAAGTTTAATGAGAGCAAAAATCGACACCGTATTATGTAGCTTATTAACAAAGTCAACTGATGGTACTTCTTGATCCTAACACGGGAGTCTTCAAGGATTGCACTGATTTCTTCCATTTGGGAATTCACGACTTGAAGGGCATACGCCGCAATAGTGTCTAGCGAATTGTTTGGCCCCGGAAGGTATCACTTCAAGTTTGCGTGCTGGCCCTCTACTCTGTTTATTGTATGCTCGCCGAAGTTTAGGCGGTCGTCAATCCAGCAGGACACAAACTTTTCTTTGTATGGATCCAACCAGTTGTCGCGAATATAATACCAAGCCTCTAGAAACAAATAAAACAAACAATTTAGGAAATGTACAACTAGAATCTAAAAATCATGTGTATATACGGGACAAAGACTTACCGCGTCTGCCGTGTCCAGCTAACGTTGCTTCCATTTGACCGCAGTTGTAGTCGTACACACTTTTTGTTGGCGACTCGTACAGTACTTTCCACCAGTAAGAGAAGGATTCAAAGAAACCTGCCTGAAAAAGACTCTTATGTTTTTTCATTAATTACTATTATGGGAAACTCTATCACTTGCTCAGCCAATGTCCTCAAGCGTTCTAGGTTTGCTAAAATCAGTAATTCTCGATCTGGAGGTGGTATGTCTCATATGTTGGAGAGTGAGCAATACATATATATATTTCTATATATTATTTTTATCTGCTCATTTATTATCCATTTTATTATTATTATTTTATTTTTATTTTAATGGAACAAGAATGGGTTCAGGTACAGGTCCGTCCGTACGTGAGGGTCGACGGTTCGGGTGAACCTAGGGGGTTATTAAGATATACGGTACCGGTGTTGGTAGGGTAAGGGATTTATCAATTTTGGTTGGGAGTGACGGTTACTAGATATTTCTGGTTAATGTCAAACGGGAGATCTAACTTGGTACTATCATAACTATGGCCCGATAAGTCAGACTCATTATCAACCGATGCTCTAGAAATTTCAGCATCCTCGGTACTTTTATTATTTCATCCCCCGGTTCCTTATCCGGGTCCCATTTCTCAATACATGTACCCACAAGATATGCACGTATATATATACACACATTAGCACACATAAATAATATTATATACTTTACACATATGTTGCCATTTTTACCTATTAATGTACCCCGTGACTTCCCCTGAATTCCCTCGTGCGGACAAGTCTGTTATTATGTTCCGGACCATAACAACTCACTTGTCCATCCAAGTTCATCCAGACCTCGTCACTATAAATTATTAGTTGATATTCAGATCCTATAATACTTGAGCTACTGGTTATATTTTAGGTATCTTTTAAAGACATCCTAATTCTTTTTTAACCAATGGCTCTGATACCAAGTTCTGTAACACCCCGCAACCGCAGCGGAAACGTAAACGGGATGCAACAGACACCTCTGATATCAACCACATTGTTTATAAAGAAAACTGAATACATTAATATACTTCAAATTACATTATCTTGTATTTCATTACCGTCTAGGTGATACACACATCATACAATACGATACACAATTCTATTTGTTATAATGTTTCCTAACACCCTGCACGCAAATCTTACACACATCAAGCACTTAGCACGTAAGCAATCACTTCATCTTAATTGTACCTGAAAAGCATGTGAGAAAACGGGTCAACTACGAATAGTTGGTGAGTTTCACAATTCGAGTAAACCATGATAAATCATTATCATAAAATAATATTATTATCGATGTAATTATGCTGAGCCCACAAGTGAAACCTCTGACTATCACACACAACCCCGTGGCATACTCCGCCCACGAACCTGCCCCAAACCGCTATGCCTAACATTACATAGCAAAATAAATATAACACCCAATATAGACATGTGCAACTGGCTGGGAAACATCAGCAAATCCATGCCGGACCAGTTGGGTTTGTCAGACCAATAGTACTATCCACACTCTACCGGCTTTCAGTTAATCACTCGTGTTCCGGGGCCTTAGAATGTTAGCAACTCAGACAATTACCATCTTAGTACATTTCCGTACGATTCCCGTACAATAAAATATATGTAAATCCACGCAAATCCATGCGTTCAGTATGTATTTAAACATTTCAGTAATAGCATGCTTCCGCCCCGAGAAACTATTTAAAAACAATTCAGAAAAAGGGGCTCGTGAAACTCACCTTAGCACATGCAAGCAGGTAACAACAATCATTATCAGTTAACACGTCCAATCTGTAATATGATCCCTACGATCGTTACTATACACTCATTATTAATATAACTTTAACCAAGTTAACCGGTACATCTGGGGACACTGTTAACCCAGCACTGTACCCGTTCTGGGGGCAAGGTTAACCCAGAAACACTTCTCCGGACTCAGATTGTGATGTCGTTTAGGGTTCCATGGTCACAACTACCATTAGTCGTTTTTCTCGTTTTGCGTGCCTAGCACGGTTATCCGTTTTTACGTTTCAAAAATGAGTTTGGTCACACACGACCCGTAAGTAGTGGTTGACTGATAATTTAATTAAAGATGTGAAATTAGAGCTCGGTTTAGACGCCCCGATTGGCCGCGGGACCCGTTTCCGTCTTTAGTGCACCGGAAACTGTTAAATCGGTTAAAAATACCCAAATCATCCGAATTATTTTCGGATGATTCATTTTTACTTGTTTAACTCAATTATATGAAAATAGTTCATTTTTAGGGTTTTTATACACCAGTCAGCTCGCTTAAGCGAACTTCACCGGTTTACGCGTTTTAACTTTAAAAGTTTGATAATTAGCACAAATAATTATCCGTTTAACCTCGGATCTTGAAATTTTGTAAAAATAACATTTTGACAGTGGGGAAATTTATAGAAATATTTCCAGAATTAATTTTTATATTTAAAATTTATTTATCTATTTTTAAACACCATTTAAACACTAAATATGTCGTAAATACCAAACGATCTTATAAAAATCCCAAATTTTTCCTGGATGTCCCCTGCCATCCACATAGTCCCCTGTAATTTTTCCAGAACCAAAATCTTCTTTTACATGCCATTTTCACTAAAACCGAGCTAGAAAACCCTAGAACTCGTTTAACCGAAAAGCCTACTTAGACTTCTCCAACTGACCTAAAATTTTTTGTGTGACTTATACATGATATAAAAAGCTTATCTGAAATTTTCCAGAATTTTTCATGATATTTAACTATTTTTCACCATTTTTAGCCAAAACCGAGCATTAAATTCACCAAATATTCATCCTTAATCCAAAAATTACCAAACATTCACAGAACTCTTATTTTCGTATATAGAACATCCCTGTAAAATTTCATGACCCAACTCTAAACACACCACAATCTGTCCAAAAACTCCAAAACCGAACAATACGGAATATACCTTTCGTTTTCCGCCACTACAAGCTACACACTCGTCTTTCCGCCTTATATACCACTAAACACAGAGCCTACAACCAACATACCACAATACCAAGCAAGTTACACTCACGATCAAGCCTCTTACACTATAGTTTCGGTTATGATTCAAAAACAAAGATTTAAACCGTAAAAATTCGTTCTTGGTTCGTTTAACCCCTTTCTTGGACCAAGATCCCTTGTATAACCCGTATACATCACTTGATCATGCAAGAATCGGTTTTCATCTTTGAAACCTCATTTTCTTGCAATTAAACTCAAGAAACGAAGATGGAAACGTGATTAACTCGATTCTTTACCTTGTTTTCTTGCTAAAAATTCTCGGTTTTGGTCCATGGAGTTGAGAGGATTGAAGAACTTGTTGAATTGATGTGTAAAAAAAAGAAATGAAGCCTAGGGGGACATGGTGGAGTCCGATCGGTTCAAGTGGGGGGTGGGGTGGGGCCCACCTCTCCATTCTTAGCCACATATTTGGATTCCCGTAATCCGGATAATGTTTTGGATAATTTGGTTCAGTTCGTTTTTCGGTTAAATGTTTAATTCGGCTTAAAACGAGGCTAAAACGGTCGTTTTTCGGCTTAAAAATGAAATTTATATAAAACCGATTTAAAAACTTTAAAAACTTAAACCATGTCATTTATTAACTTAAAACATCATAGCATTAATTATCGCGCATCTTTTTCGGCTTGATCGATCATCTCTTGCTTGGTTTGGTATTAAAGGTTTCGTTTAATGTACCGACGTACCATTAAATCGAAATTCTTTTTCTGTGCTTTAATTCACTTATCCCGAAGCTTTAATACTTCGTAAACATCACTAAATATCATATATCTCGTCTATAATTGAACCCTCGATTCGTTCGGGTTTCAATAACTATCGATCGATTAATCGCATATTCAATACGATGAATTATATATTCACGTACAATCAATACAGTGAACCATGTATTCTCGTATAATTACTATGGTAACTCATGTATCCGACATTAAATATGACGTAACTATTGTCTACCGGTTAGGGTATACCGGGTTTCGTCGGAATCGTTACATTCTCCCCCCGTTAAGAAATTTCGTCCTCGAAATTTTACACGCTCACTATCCCTTTCCGAGAGAAAGGTGGGGGTTTTTCCTTCAGAATTCACCCTCGCGTTACCAGGTATAATCTGGTCCTCGCTGTGAATTCCACTTAATCTTAATCAATAAAGCTTGGTATGTCCAAACTGTTTAGCTTTCCCGTCTACTATCTCTACGGAATTATTTATGATAACAAGCATGTCTTCTATGAGTACCTCCATTACTAGTACTTTCGTTGCCTCATCGCTTAGGTACTTTTCAATCTGTATACATGGCAAAACATCATGTATAGTACTTAGCCCCTGGAGTACTTTAATCGATAAACTAAATGACCAATCATGGAGATAGTCTCATGAGGTCCAATATATTAAGGAGCTATTTTCGGTTTTGCCAAACCTCATATCACCTCTCTAAGGTGATGCCTTAAAAATGCCTTGTCACATCTTTCCAGTGACAATGGTTTCCTTTGAATGTTGGCATAAATCCTTTGCCAATCTCGCGCTGCTTTCAACTTATCGTAAATATTATAAATCCGATTGGTTGTATCTCGAATCAACTCAAATCTTATGGCTTAATTGACGCCCATTTTCAATTTAACAAATTGGTGATAATTACTTCACCCATAGAAAGCTTCAAGCTCTCGATGCTTCCTTCCCCGCCTTCCAATAATGGAAGTAGGATGACTATTTCGATCTGAAATAATTGAAAATGGTACTCTACGACGAGATACCATTTCACCATCATGAATTTGGGCGAGAATTCATTGTGGTAATCGTCATGGATTGGGATGAAATGCGAGGATTGGTTAATCGATCCGCGATTACCCAATTTACCTCATGCCTTTGATATATCTTGGGAATTTGCGTCCTGAAATCCTTTGTAATTTATTCCCACTATCATTGGCGAATTTTTCTGTCGTTGTAGCGTTCCCTAGGGTTTTCGGCGTGCAGCCTTATCTCTTGCATAACTTAAATATTCACCAACATACGTAACCATATCTTTCTCCAAACTAGGCCATTAATACAATCCTTTCAGATATTCGTATCATCAATAGTCTATTCCGATCCCGGATGTATGGAATATTTCGATCTATGCGCTTTGTCCATGATTAATTCACGAAGGTCATGGAGGGTCTGGATCCAAACCCGATTTTTGAAGTAGAGAATTTCGTCCACGCGCTGTTCAAAATTCTTCTCATTGCCGTAAAGTTCTTCCTTTTCGCTGTTCCTCTTTCAACGCCTCACGTTGAGCGACTCGAATCAGGTCCGAAAAGTTCGACTGGACTATCATCCCTAGCGCTCGCACTCGCAATGGCTTAACCCGACCTTTCCTACTCAAAGCGTCAGCTACGACGTTAGCCTTGCCGGGGTGATAACGGATGTCACAGTCATAATCGCTTAACAACTCGACCCATCTTCGTTGCCTCATATTCAGTTCTTTCTGATCGAATATGTGTTGCAAACTTTTATGATCGGTGAAGATGGTGCACTTCGTATCGTAGAGATAATGCCTCCACATTTTAAGTGCGAAGATAACCGCTCCCAGTTCTAAGTCGTGAGTAGTGTAATTTTTCTCGTGTACTTTTAACTGTCGGGAAGCATAGGCTATAACCTTATTATACTGTGTCAACACGCATCCTAACCCTTTACGCGATGCGTCACAATACGCGACAAAACCATCGTCTCCATCGGGGAGACTTAAAATCGGCGCTTGGCACAATTTTAATGGTTTCTATCTTATTTGGATCTTTGTGAAATCTTTGTTGCTTTACAACATGACCAAGGGATTATGCCTTCTTTATTCAAAATCACATTTCGAAAACTTCGCGTATAGCTCCTCTTGCTTTAACACTTCCACAATTTTCTTAACCGTCGTTCGTGCTCTTCTTTACGTTGCAAATATATCAAAATATCATCAATGAATGCTATGACAAATTTGTCAAAATAAAGTTTATAGACTCGGTTCATGAGGTCCATGAACACTGCCGGCGCATTTGTTAGCCCGAGAGGCATAACTAAGAATTCATAATGGCCGTAACGAGTCCGAAACGCTGTTGTTGCAACGTCCTCCTCTTGGATTTTTCATTTGGTGATAACTATATCTAAGATCAATTTTCTAAAAATAAATCGCCCCTTGCAATTGGTTAAATAGATCATTTACTTCGAAGAAGTGAATACCTATTCCTGATCGTCACTTTATTCAATTCTCCCTAATCAATACATATCCTAACACTTCCGTCCTTCATTTCCCAAACAACACGGGTGCACCCCATGGTGACTAACTAGGTCGTATGAAACCTTATCCAATAATTCTTGCATTTCAGTTGGTGCAAGTCGGTAAGATGCTTTAGCAACAGGGCCAGCTTGAGGTATTAAATCGATTCTGAATTCGACCTGTCGGGTTGGCGGTATTCCAGGAAGTTCTTCTGGGAAAACTTGTGGAAATTCGCGTACCATCGGGATATCTTCTATATGTTTTCTTTTAAATACTTTGGCAATCGCGTTTGTTAAATACACCACGTCTTCTTGTCGTAAATATTATAACATCTCAAGATGAGATTAAAGTGGTAACACAATACCGTACACTTTTCTCTGTATCAAATCGCTTCATCGTCCGAAGGAGATCTTCTAATCATCTTCTTTTCATATTTGATTTCAGCTTCATGTTGAGTTAGCCAATCCATGCTAACTATTACGTCAAAACTTCTTTACTTTACTGGTCGTAGGTCAATAAGGAAAGGTTAATCGTTCAGAATAATAGGACAATTCCGAACAATTTAGTTAACCATTAGGGATTTACCGTTAGCGATTCTACAGTATAGGGTTCTATAGTTTCACTAATCGGTATCTTTCCAAAGGGTAGGAGATTAACAGGAATGAACTACTATCGACGACCGTAAAAATATCACTGGTGCCTATTGATTTAAATCCACAACATATTTAATACCACCTTTGGATCATGACGTGCTTTATTCAAATTACTCACAAAAGCACGGCTCCTTGCTTGATCAGAGGTTGATGCTTGTCATGAGGTTCGTCTTCCAATGACACTTTGGTTCAACTTTGGGCAATTTCTCTTGAAACGTTCTGTACTGCCACATTCATAGCAAGTACAACTGTTTGGCATAATTTGATTTCTTTGGATGGATGGTTATTGAAGCTTTTGGGTTTGGAGTGGTTGAACACGGATGGGTTGGGGTTGCCGGTTCACATGGCTTCAATTGGTTCTACAATTGGGCATTACGTCCATCTTTACCACATCTGTGGCCTACTATCACTCGACATTCTTCTTCCTGCCGATAACCATATTTTCCACATTTAGGGAAGGACCCTTCATGCGGTTCATGTTTTCACACCAGAACTAGTCTTAGTATAATTCTGGGTTGTAGGACATACCTACTTATTCAAAAGCCTATCTTGCACTATACCTTTATCACTTCTCTTCTTTAACACCCGATGTCTCACCTAACGTCCTTCCAGTCCGCTTCCCATAGAGTTAAATATATCGATGCTGGCTTGTGACACAACCCATCCAAAGGTTGTATATTTTACCGGATTGACTATATTCCTTATCGATGGAGTTAGTCCCCAATATAGCGCTCACTTCGCTTAGTTTCAGGAGTAAATAGCCATGTTACCAGACATGACAATTCCTTCAAACGATTGGCGTGTTCTAAGTGATCAGCACACAACATTTCTATCTTCCATAGCTCAGTTTCCAATCTCTGAACTTAATTACTCGAATAAAAGTGCTCTAGCACAAGAATTTTAAATCCTGACCATATCATCTGAGCAATAATTTTCTAACTGTAATTTTGTACCAACGTGTTCCATCACGATACAACATAATCTACCAACATATCTGTAGCATATTTCACTACACAATGTTCTAGACTCTTACCAATATCCTTAACCATTTCGATCTTTTCTATCCACTCGTTAATCTATTCCTCCCTTTACCATCAATACACTATTAATAATTTCCTTACCACAAACAACAAACATATCCTTCATACCGGATCTAATTCATTACGACTACTATTCATGTTTAGTTTATAACTAATACTTGTAGTCACAATAGTATCCGGTGGGACAATATCACTCTTAGTAATAACACTAAGAATTAAAATATTCATAATCATGTGATTGCTCGATCTATAATTCTGCGATCACATTTGCATCAACACTAGCAGTGATCTGTGATACGACATTCGGTATCATCATCTGCTATCTTTGAGCAATCAACTGAATCATATCAATCTCCATCATTGGAGTTACTCTTTTTATGTCATTCTGCCGTACCCATCCCGTACGCAGTAATCAATACTAATTTCACCATATAACTCGTTACCAGCTCAATCATAACAGCAGGTACACATACACACCAAATATTATCATATATATTACACATACCGGTATCTAGTATATATGTCCCACAAATATAATAACATATGGACTTAACCTGACGTCGGTTAACGTTTAAATATATTTCATAACCCTTGTCACCAACTGACATATAGATCTTTCTCAACAAATATTAATGTTTAATATGCTTGATTTCAATATCCTTCTGCATGTCAGCATAACCGATGCATGCTCACCGTGAGCACCAAACGATTACGTACCACGGAGTTATAATATCCGTGTCTATTCGTATATCCGGCATACACGGTATACCACCTACGAACGAACAACCAACTATGCTATAATGATTCCAACACCTCTTTGTGTATGGGTAATCATTCTATTCGAGTATACATGGGTATAGGCATCTAACGGATGTAAGGTTAACATAGGGAGTTGCAAGGTTCAAGGTAATCGCGCTACATGGGTTGCCTTCAAATATTATTAATTACTATTATGGGAAACCTATCACTTGCTCAGCCAATATCCTCAGGCGTTCTAGGTTTGCTAAAATCAGTAATTCTCGATCTGGAGGTGGTATGTCTCATATGTTGGAGAGTGAGCAATACATATATATATTTCTATATATTATTTTTATCTGCTCATTTATTATCCATTTTATTATTATTATTTTATTTTTATTTTAATGGAACAAGAATGGGTTCAGGTACAGGTCCGTCCGTACGTGAGGGTCGACGGTTCGGGTGAACATAGGGGGTTATTAAGATATGCGGTACCGGTGTTGGTAGGGTAAGGGATTTATCAATTTTGGTTGGGAGTGACGGTTACTAGATATTCCTGGTTAATGTCAAACGGGAGATCTAACTTGGTACTATCATAACTATGGCCCGATAAGTCAGACTCATTATCAACCGATGCTCTAGAAATTTCAGCATCCTCGGTACTTTTATTATTTCATCCCCCGGTTCCTTATCCGGGTCCCATTTCTCAATACATGTACCCACAAGATATGCACGTATATATATACACACATTAGCACACATAAATAATATTATATACTTTACACATATGTTGCCATTTTTACCTATTAATGTACCCCGTGACTTCCCCTGAATTCCCTCGTGCGGACAAGTCTGTTATTATGTTCCGGACCATAACAACTCACTTGTCCATCCAAGTTCATCCAGACCTCGTCACTATAAATTATTAGTTGATATTCAGATCCTATAATACTTGAGCTACTGGTTATATTTTAGGTATCTTTTAAAGACATCCTAATTCTTTTATAACCAATGGCTCTGATACCAAGTTCTGTAACACCCCGCAACCGCAGCGGAAACGTAAACGGGATGCAACAGACACCTCTGATATCAACCACATTGTTTATAAAGAAAACTGAATACATTAATATACTTCAAATTACATTATCTTGTATTTCATTACCGTCTAGGTGATACACACATCATACAATACGATACACAATTCTATTTGTTATAATGTTTCCTAACACCCTGCACGCAAATCTTACACACATCAAGCACTTAGCACGTAAGCAATCACTTCATCTTAATTGTACCTGAAAAACATGTGAGAAAACGGGTCAACTACGAATAGTTGGTGAGTTTCACAATTCGAGTAAACCATGATAAATCATTATCATAAAATAATATTATTATCGATGTAATTATGCTGAGCCCACAAGTGAAACCTCTGACTATCATACACAACCCCGTGGCATACTCCGCCCACGAACCTGCCCCAAACCGCTATGCCTAACATTACATAGCAAAATAAATATAACACCCAATATAGACATGTGCAACTGGCTGGGAAACATCAGCAAATCCATGCCGGACCAGTTGGGTTTGTCAGACCAATAGTACTATCCACACTCTACCGGCTTTCAGTTAATCACTCGTGTTCCGGGGCCTTAGAATGTTAGCAACTCAGACAATTACCATCTTAGTACATTTCCGTACGATTCCCGTACAATAAAATATATGTAAATCCACGCAAATCCATGCGTTCAGTATGTATTTAAACATTTCAGTAATAGCATGCTTCCGCCCCGAGAAACTATTTAAAAACAATTCAGAAAAAGGGGCTCGTGAAACTCACCTTAGCACATGCAAGCAGGTAACAACAATCATTATCAGTTAACACGTCCAATCTGTAATATGATCCCTACGATCGTTACTATACACTCATTATTAATATAACTTTAACCAAGTTAACCGGTACATCTGGGGACACTGTTAACCCAGCACTGTACCCGTTCTGGGGGCAAGGTTAACCCAGAAACACTTCTCCGGACTCAGATTGTGATGTCGTTTAGGGTTCCATGGTCACAACTACCATTAGTCGTTTTTCTCGTTTTGCGTGCCTAGCACGGTTATCCGTTTTTACGTTTCAAAAATGAGTTTGGTCACACACGACCCGTAAGTAGTGGTTGACTGATAATTTAATTAAAGATGTGAAATTAGAGCTCGGTTTAGACGCCCCGATTGGCCGCGGGACCCGTTTCCGTCTTTAGTGCACCGGAAACTGTTAAATCGGTTAAAAATACCCAAATCATCCGAATTATTTTCGGATGATTCATTTTTACTTGTTTAACTCAATTATATGAAAATAGTTCATTTTTAGGGTTTTTATACACCAGTCAGCTCGCTTAAGCGAACTTCACCGGTTTACGCGTTTTAACTTTAAAAGTTTGATAATTAGCACAAATAATTATCCGTTTAACCTCGGATCTTGAAATTTTGTAAAAATAACATTTTGACAGTGGGGAAATTTATAGAAATATTTCCAGAATTAATTTTTATATTTAAAATTTATTTATCTATTTTTAAACACCATTTAAACACTAAATATGTCGTAAATACCAAACGATCTTATAAAAATCCCAAATTTTTCCTGGATGTCCCCTGCCATCCACATAGTCCCCTGTAATTTTTCCAGAACCAAAATCTTCTTTTACATGCCATTTTCACTAAAACCGAGCTAGAAAACCCTAGAACTCGTTTAACCGAAAAGCCTACTTAGACTTCTCCAACTGACCTAAAATTTTTTGTGTGACTTATACATGATATAAAAAGCTTATCTGAAATTTTCCAGAATTTTTCATGATATTTAACTATTTTTCACCATTTTTAGCCAAAACCGAGCATTAAATTCACCAAATATTCATCCTTAATCCAAAAATTACCAAACATTCACAGAACTCTTATTTTCGTATATAGAACATCCCTGTAAAATTTCATGACCCAACTCTAAACACACCACAATCTGTCCAAAAACTCCAAAACCGAACAATACGGAATATACCTTTCGTTTTCCGCCACTACAAGCTACACACTCGTCTTTCCGCCTTATATACCACTAAACACAGAGCCTACAACCAACATACCACAATACCAAGCAAGTTACACTCACGATCAAGCCTCTTACACTATAGTTTCGGTTATGATTCAAAAACAAAGATTTAAACCGTAAAAATTCGTTCTTGGTTCGTTTAACCCCTTTCTTGGACCAAGATCCCTTGTATAACCCGTATACATCACTTGATCATGCAAGAATCGGTTTTCATCTTTGAAACCTCATTTTCTTGCAATTAAACTCAAGAAACGAAGATGGAAACGTGATTAACTCGATTCTTTACCTTGTTTTCTTGCTAAAAATTCTCGGTTTTGGTCCATGGAGTTGAGAGGATTGAAGAACTTGTTGAATTGATGTGTAAAAAAAAGAAATGAAGCCTAGGGGGACATGGTGGAGTCCGATCGGTTCAAGTGGGGGGTGGGGTGGGGCCCACCTCTCCATTCTTAGCCACATATTTGGATTCCCGTAATCCGGATAATGTTTTGGATAATTTGGTTCAGTTCGTTTTTCGGTTAAATGTTTAATTCGGCTTAAAACGAGGCTAAAACGGTCGTTTTTCGGCTTAAAAATGAAATTTATATAAAACCGATTTAAAAACTTTAAAAACTTAAACCATGTCATTTATTAACTTAAAACATCATAGCATTAATTATCGCGCATCTTTTTCGGCTTGATCGATCATCTCTTGCTTGGTTTGGTATTAAAGGTTTCGTTTAATGTACCGACGTACCATTAAATCGAAATTCTTTTTCTGTGCTTTAATTCACTTATCCCGAAGCTTTAATACTTCGTAAACATCACTAAATATCATATATCTCGTCTATAATTGAACCCTCGATTCGTTCGGGTTTCAATAACTATCGATCGATTAATCGCATATTCAATACGATGAATTATATATTCACGTACAATCAATACAGTGAACCATGTATTCTCGTATAATTACTATGGTAACTCATGTATCCGACATTAAATATGACGTAACTATTGTCTACCGGTTAGGGTATACCGGGTTTCGTCGGAATCGTTACACTTCATGACGTTGTATATGTCCCTAGTAATACATTTGTTACCGGGAAAGCGTTCCTTTATGGCTGTCTTAATTTGAGTAGGCCTCAGACCCTGCCTATGTAACGTCGCAACCACATCAACTTCCTCGTCGGTCAGTTTCCTTAGAGCCCGGTGCCCCTCCTCAAACATAACGGGACCGCGGTTGTGCGTCTCGTTGACAACCTCTAGCTTCCAACAATCACCTGCCGCGTTGTACCTCCCGACAAGTTTAAATGGACAACCCCTTTTAATACTCCCGGTATGCCTCACCCTGGCCTTGAGTTTTGGTTCCCCTCCTCGATTGCATACAAGTTCAACACTTTTGTTCCTTGAACGTTGGACAGAGATAACACAACCATGCTCCCGTCCTGCCTTTTTAACCCAATCCACCAACTCATCAAGAGAATTAAAATACTGATAGCAAGAAATGTAAATAAAGTAATATTTAGTAACGTGTTGAAAAAGAATAATAATAACTTAATAAAAACATATTGGGTCATACATTATCAGTTACATAGGAAAATGTCGTCTGGCGTATGTAACGATCACCACCATCATCATCATCATCATTATCATCATCATCATCATCGCCTCCTTCGCCGTGAGCCTCTTGAATGCCATCAACGATGTTGCTCGTGACTGATTGTGACATGTATGGTTGCTCTTCTAAAGGTAAATAGTGGTACGAATTCTGTGTTTCGTAATAAGGACCGTCTACATGTAACTGCTGCAAAGACTGACCATAAGGCTATTCGGGTCTGGCATCGTATGTATTCGGCGATGTCCTATAATCCTCCCGCCAGGAAGGGTGACTACCATATATGATATACCCCTGATAAAATATAATGGCAACGTATAAAATATAAGCGCGCTATTGTACTATATAAATATACTAAATAACCTGGTCAGGATTCGGTAAATCGTACTGCTCGATATTTGCATAGCCCGGCTCATGGTTCGAGTCTGGAAGTTCATTCAAATCTGGCAAGCCCGACTACTCCGGCTGATCATTATATGCGTAGCACGACTGCTCGTCGTTCCCGCGCCAAACAAAATATCATACAACGACATTATCTTTGTATATTTTAACAAATATTAGGTTAGATACTTGTTTTTAATTTTAACAAAGTGAGTGGAAACATGCATAATATATAGAGAAAGGGAGACGAGAGCCTTTAAATTCAATTATTGACTTAATCCGGGGCGGATCGCCCAATCCGTGGCGGATCGTGTACGAGGTTTGACTGATTTGATAGTCCGAGGTTGACGTGTACGAGATCTGTGGCGGATAGGGTACACACATAATAAGACAAAACCGTTTGACATAATAAGACAAAAACGTTTGATCCATGGCGGATCGCCCAATCCGTGGCGGATTGGGTGGGTGTTTTTAATTTGGGGTGGTTTCTCTAATAGGACCCTTGAAATTTCAAACGCCAAACCGGATGTTTAAAGGACCCCACTCTAGCTTGCTCACTCACACCGGGGCATGCCCAACAGAGAGAGTGAGGGGAGGGGGGGGGGGCACATTACGTCGATGACCACCTAATGTGAGGCTCTCAACATGCCCGAGTTTTTTTTAACACACTATATATTTTATTAATAATAATATATTTAGTTTACACATCATTTCATTATACAACAAATTTTGTTGGTGGAGAGGAAAAAATCATCTCAACTCAACCTTTTGTTTTTACTTGTTCTCTTCCTTTCTTGTCTTTCTTTAAAAAATGTCTGTAATAAATCTAATACGGAGTACTTTCTACACATAATAGTTATAAGTCTTATTTCAAGTTCATATTTGGCATTTCCCTCTAGTGAAAGAATTCGAGCCACATCAAACAAAGTTGGCTCGGTTTGTAGTTGAGCTTGAGCGGGTTCGGTTGTGATTTTGTGGACATTTTTTTTTACTCACCCGGGACTTGTGAATTTTCAATAATTCTTAAAGATGGCCCTGAACATTAGTATCATCTACTACAAAATACTTTCATTATTCATACATGTTAAAAAGTATTCATTATTTATAAGTTTAGTAACAAACAGAATAGATTAAAGACATATATTCTTTTATATTGTTTTACATGACAAATTCTTTCGTATAACTTGATAACTAAAGGATTCATCATATATATTTTTTAATTAGAATAAAATTTTCAGTTAAGAAAACCATTCACAAAAGAAACTCCCAACCCAGATATCACAACAATTTTTTTTATTAAAAAGACCCACATTCACAATTTAAAAATTCAACATAATATTTCTTAGATGTAATTCAAAAGATATCAAATTTAATAAATATATTTTCAAATTCAATTCAAAAAATTCGTTTGCATCAATATCATGTATACTTGTTTATCTCTTCTGGAAATTGAAGGCCCGGATGCAGTATGCGAAGATGAACCCGAAAAACAAAACCAGCCCGACATGCACCCCTGCAACCGCGCCAAGGAAATCATGTTTGTAACCGTAATAACGGTCCAAGTAACCTTTCACGGTCTCTTCACTGTTTGTGAGCTTATTATCAAATTCCCCGAATTGTGATGCAACCATGCCATAGATGGTCCATGCCAACGGGTTTCCCCAGTAGTACCACCTCCACCGGACCGGAATCCTCTGTAAAACGGGCCACGAAAAGTGTATAAGAAATTGCAAGTAAATAAAAGGCGAAAACGAATAATGGGTAACATGTATATTTTTTTTCTAGGTACATACATGTAAGGAAACACTTATTCAAACATATTAAACCTTTTGTGAACTTTCAAATATGATTATTGAACATGAATAATAAAATGCTTTTGAGGGACTTACAGGTCGTGGAACAATGAATCCCGAAAAGAGATTGAAGATTCCATAAAATGAGGCGGCAATGATGGCAGCAATGTTGGCGTTTGGTGTAATGGCGACGGTCATCATACCGTAATATGTAGAGTAGACAACAAAACTGGAAGAACATGTACCAGAAGAATTTGGCCACTGTCCAATCGAATCCGATCATAGCGTACACTATGATACTGTACACTGCTGTTTGTGAAAAAATGTATGGTACTTCGACTAAAATCTACAGAAAAGAAAAAGAAGAGAAAAATAAGGTATTTATGTTTATTATAAGAAAAAAATATGTAAATAACTTTAATTATTTATATAGTCAAATTGATAAATTTATTAAATTGTGAATATAAGTTTCTAAATATTAAGAGTTTAGTACCTGAGCAAAGGCATATGGCAATGCGGAATACATTCCAGCAGCTCGTTCTCTATAAAACACGGTTCGTTCAACGTCCACGACTGGCTGTACCGACGATGCGTTTTGAATCCCAAGAAACAGCACGGCAGCGTACATTAACCCCATGGCGTTGGTCAAACCTCGCTGCGTTGACCTGAAACAATTTCAATAATACTTTTTAAGTTTCAACTAGATTTACCTTTTACTACTTTGCCTTTTTAATGAAAGTTGCCGTTAAATAAAAATAATAATAAGAAGGATTTACCTTTTACTCCCGAGATCCCAAAACATGGTACCGAACATAACCGCAATGAAGGTGGTGAATACAAACCGGACGGCTGTGTAGGGAGGGTTTCGCCAGTACGACAACCGTTGTTTCCATAAACAAGCGATGCATTGAATGAGAAACGATTGGGAATATTGGGTTGGGAAGTAGAGGTCTTTTGTGCCGGTCGAGGCACACTGAGTTCGGCAATGAGGGCTTTGTTTTGTCGGTAAAGTTCCGAGTTTCTGTAGATTTCGGTGAAGTCGACACCTAAAGCGAGTTCTTGAGAAGTGGTGCTGACTTCCAACATCCATGTTGCCGGGTTGTACCCGTCTTTTATCTTGCTTACACCGTCAATAACCTGGTTCATAACCGGTTATTCAAATTTTGATTACTAAGAGTAACTGGTTATTGGTCAAACGGTCAAAACCAGTTATTGGTCTTGTAGGTTTGAAAACACTAACTTGTCTGATCGAAACCGAACCAGTTTTATTAAAAGAATTAATTAACTAAATCTAGTAACAATCGATGTATAACTTACCTCAAAATACTTGATCAACTCGCAAGAATGCCGACCCACGGGTCCCACATACAACTCTTGTCCTCCACGTTTCATCAAAAACAACTACAAACAAACAATTAATATAACATTTAAGCAACATACAAATACAAATACCAATCAACTATAAATCCATAATAACATTAACTTTGTACCTCATCAAAGGCTTCAAAGATATCAATACTAGGCTGATGAATGGTGCACACAACTGTTCGCCCCGTGTCCACCGTGTTCCTAACGGTCCTCATCACAATAGCCGCGGCTCGAGCATCTAGCCCCGAGGTGGGCTCGTCCACAAATATTATAGACGGGTTGGCCACAAGCTCCACGGCTATGGTTAACCTCTTTCTTTGTTCGGTTGAGAGCCCGTTTACACCTGGCAACCCGACTAACGCCTCCCTTAACGGGTTAAGTTCCACAAGGTCCATAACCTCATCAACAAAACTCTATAAAAATATAAAACCGTGTTAGTTATAAGTTATAAGTTATAACTCGAAAAACGATATTTTACCAAAAAACGTGTGTTTTATATTATTATACAAGAACCTTTCGGGTTTTTTCATCGACATCAGTAGCCAACCGAAGCCAAGCCGAGTAAAGCAATGACTCGTAAACGGTAACATGAGGAGAGTGGATATCGTTTTGCTCACAGTATCCAGAAACCCGAGCGAAAGTTTCTTGTTTTTTTGGATACCCGGAAATCCTGACATCTCCTTCGATATAACCACCTGTTTTTTGGCCCGCTAACACATCCATCAAAGTCGTTTTTCCAGCCCCGCTCACACCCATGAGAGCGGTAAGAATACCGGGCCGAAAAGCACCACTTACACCCTTGAGTAATAATAATCTATCTTCATTCACTCCTTGCTCTTTCATTTCCTACAATAAGAGCGGGTCAATATGAATCTAACCAACCCGTTTAACCCATTTAGGACAGTAAACAAACCAAGCCATGCCAGCCTGACTCGTTTTTCTTAACGAGCTGAAATGTTGAGCTTGGGCTCGGTTTGTAAAAAGCTTGAGTCAGCTCGTTAATTCTTTAAAATAGGTATAAGTTTATATTTTTACACATATTGATGTATACAAAAAGAAAAAAAAAGACACTTTTTAACATGCACATAATGATACTTAATATACTATAAAATTTCTTATTTATATATTAATCTGTGGGTTATAATCTATAAATATTAAAATTCGGGCTTTATTCCAAAGTAGCCAGCTAATAGAGCCTAAAGAGCCCCCTGGCTCCGCTCGGCTTGTTTGTAGCAGGCTGATTTCTAGCAAGTCACGTGCTTTTGAACAACACTAGGCCCATTATGCTAGAATGGCCCGTTACCCAACCCGACCCACCCGTTTTTGTCACCTCTACTCAATATTATAATTTATAACCAAGTTACCTGTGGCATGTCAACCGAGTATTTCACATCATTAAAGGTAATCGAGTGCGGTTCAAATGGAAGAATCATCCCTTTCTTATTGGATTGACTGCCATCGCGTGTCGTTGTGGGTGTCAACTCTACGGCTCCAGTGTCACTATCATCTTGTGCTGATACATTAGACTGTGTTTTCCCATAAGCTGTAGAGTTCACATTATGTTAGAAAATGACCAAAACACCAATCTGAATTATGCTTATATATGTTAAATATTACTGAAATGTAATAATCAAGGGACCAGTTACAGTGATGATCAAAAAACCAAAGATTGAGATACTCACGGTTGAGCAAAGCGAGAGACAAAGTAAAACACGCGTTGAAGACAAAAACGAATCCAACTAAAGCTGCAGCTGCAATCCAATACCAATAGTTTTCAGCATAGAACCCTCCAGATGTGATGACTCTTCGTCCGAGTGTGGTACCATTATATGGCTGTTACACCAAAATCAGTTATAACTATAAGTTTCATCACACATACATACGAGTGTGTATACATATGCAAGGGTAGCATTGCCAACACGGCACAAAAATAACCAGTTTTTTTTGTGCCTGTTTAAAAACGAGTTGGGTCTGGGTTGACATGTTTAACCCGTTTAGTTAAACCAGTTGACCCATTAACCTAACTAACACTTTACATGAATAAAATCATGGGCCGTGTTCGGGTTGAACAACTCAACCCATCAACCTGCTAACCCAACATGATTGATAAATAGATAGATAGATAGATATAAGGGAGGTATACATACAATATCCCATTGATGACCAAGAAACTCATTCACAGCAATTCCATTCATGGCATACATTAGTGGAGATGACCAGTAGCCCCATAACCACCACTTCTTTACATCATCTTTAACAAAAAGAAACATGCTTGTTAGTTGATAAAAGCCGGCTAACGATTGTTTGCCTTTTTTAAACAAGTTTTAACGAACTAGTACCTCGAACAAGAATAAAGCCACCCAAAGCGAACACTAATAGAAGTGCGAAAGAGCCAAAAGTGTTTGCAACGATCATGTTCCGACCCATTGCTCCAATGAACCGAAATAATGCAGAAGCCATTTGATTTACAAGAAAGAGCAGAAGATAGTGCTTGAAAAATCTGCAGAATTATAAGAGGTTTAATAAATAAACCTTATGAATATCAGAAAAAAAATAAAATTTATAGAGGTTGTAGAGGTGGCAGTTTCGACTCGTTAACTATTCGGTTGATGGGTAGTGGTTAATCTTTAGAGGACCAAATGAATAAACTTATTACCTTGCCACATTAGGCTCAAATCCTACAACATAATAAGTCAAAATTGTCCAAACAGCGGCTTCAAGAACCGAAACGGGAATCTTGATGATCCATGATGGTAAGGCGTATGTCCACGAGGGGAAAAACAAGAAATCCCTTTGTTTATAAAACACGGGAAGCTTTGCGATCGTCATTGAGATTTCAGACATCCCGTTAAACATGATCATACAAACACCGAAGAAAAGAGCACCTACATAGATCCCACCATCTTCTATAAACACGTCGATGCATCTCAGTTCGGAAGAACACAGTCACTGTGATAAATGACATCACAGTTAGCTGAAACCGAGAAAAATAGCATAAAACTGATTAATAATCTTTGTCCTAGTCAGAATGCATGAAACGTAATCGGGTAAAATAAAAGTTTGTATGATCATTACTGAAATGGCATCATTTGACATGGTAAAATGTAAGGACTACGTATCAAAATCTTAAACGTCATCAAGCTCGAGCTCAACTCTTTAATTATATTGCAAGTTCAAACTCGGCTAGGCTAGGAGCATTTATTAAGTATTAAGCAATAGATATTTAATTATTTTATTTTTTATACATATATATTATTTAGTTAGTTTTAAACTTTATATATAATAATAATATCTATTACATAACTATATATTTATTATACAAATTTCAGATTACTATATGATATAAATAATAGGCTTGTGAGCCTAGCCAAGCTCGATATGTGAAGCTAGAGATTGAGCTGGTTTATTGGATGAGCCACTGAGATTCGGGATCGTTTAAGTTTGGCTCCATTTGAGCTTTTAACGGGTCAATCTCAAGAAGCTCATGAGAGGCTTGGGCCGTCTACACCCCTAGGCAAAGTCTTCATAAAAGATGATAACAAAGGCAAAAAAACACTCACTTGAAATAATTTGAAGAAATAAACGAATGAATTTCGCTTCATGAGTAATATTTCTCTATCGGTACAAGCCTTCAAGAGTTCTTTTTTATTTAAGCCGTATTTTTCGGTTGTTAGTGCAGCCGGGTGGCTTTTGGTTTTGTTGTAAGGGGTCGATAAATCATCTCCTAGTTTCCTTCCAACATGAAATGATTGGTATGCATCTGCAAACTCCTTAGCTGTCACAAATCTGTAAGGCAAATCTCTTCTCATCCAATATTGTTGTTGATCTTTCTTTGATGTAACCTATAACCAAAGTTCAAGCATAATTACGAAAAAAGAATAAAATAGAGAAAATGACTCGTTTACTTACGAAAGGGTTGATTTGGGTTGTGTTGTATCTCAAACGGGTCAAATCCAAAGACTGTTTTTAATGCATTCAACAACCAAAATCTTCTTGATTTGAGATTTAGATTATTAGTGTAATAAATATGTTTTAATAAGGATTAGCGCATTATTTATTCACAAAACGTTTTTCAAACGAAAAAAAGTGTGTTCGTGGATCAGCCCAACTCATCTTGGCTCGTCTAGGACCATACTAAAAAAATATATTTTTTCAACCCAACCCGTTTAAAGCCAAACAAAAATGGTTTTTTTTTCAACCCGGTCCGTTAACCATACAAGACACTGAGAATTTTTTCAGCCCAGCAGTTTAGAACCAGAGTGGAAAATTGACTTTTCAACCGGTAGAACCAAACAAAAAAAATTAATCTTTTTCAACCTGGCCCGTTTTGACATGTTACCCAACCCATTTTGCCACTTCTAGGAAACGGACAAAAAAACATGAGTCAACGAAATTATTTTCAACCTGTAGTAAAACCGACCGGTTTCAACCTTTATACATTTTAACCCGTTACCTACCAGCCCATACTTTCACCTCTACATAAATGTATGACAAAAACAACGTTTGCTTACTTCTTGCAAGAAATCAGCAACTCCTTTCCTCTCAGGGCATTTAAATCCCATCGATTCAAAAAACTCAAGCACGTTTTCACGTGGGCCCTGATACACTATCATCCCATCAGTTAAAAGAATGATATCATCAAATAAATCATACGTCTCGGGTGCAGGCTGGAGAAGAGAAATGACAGCTGTTCCTTCAAGAATATGAAGAAACTGTTTAAGTGATTTCACATTTGGAAAGTTGTAGAACTATCCAGGCCCGTTGATATCTCGTCCATAAGAAGAACCTTTGAGGGTCCAACAATCATTTCACCCGTTGTCACACGTTTCTTTTGACCACCAGAAATACCCCTTATCATTTGATCCCCAACCATGGTATCAGCACAAATGTCCAATCCTAATAACTGTAACACAAATGGTTTATGTTAGTTAAGCCGTTTACTTAAGAATGGGTCAATCCTGGTCATGTTTTTTCTCTAACGAGCCGACTGAGTAAATTAAAAATGAAGTTAGTGTTTCTTTTTAATGCATAAATCATAATAATAATTATATTTATAACTTTATATAGTTACTGGAATAATATGATTGGATTTGACACTGATTATTTATCAACATAATATGAGTTTGGATTAAAAAAAGTGTTTTTGGGTCAGCCCGACCCATTAAAACCAATACTACTATGTCAATTATTTGAACCGGTTACATGTTATGATTCATTACCCAATCTGTCCGGCCTGTTTAAACCCACAACAGTAAGTTGACCACTTTGACTAGAACCATGTTTTAATTTATTACCCAACCTGCCCGGCCTGCTAACTTTTCGACCCTTTATGTAAATATTTATAGAACTGTTGTGTTATCCCACCTTGAGAGTATAATCTGTGACCACACTAGCTTCCTGTCCAGCTGATGCTGCAGCCTAAATAATAAATAAAAAAGAATAAAATTTCAATCGTTATTAAATTGAAATTTTTTTTTTAAGATTAAAAAGAAAAATGTTTTTGTAATCCCTGAAGCTTTATTTTACCTTCATGTAGATATCGATATCAGGATCGGGCTTAATGTTTGCATTTTTCTCCCTTCTTGCTAACTCTGCCAACATTTCTGCATTTTGTATGAAAAAACTGTCATTCACCCCATTTTCAGTTTTGACCCATTTACTTAGAAAATGGGTCAGTTTCGGTTGTGTTTTATCTCAAACGAGTCAAGCAAAAAATATTAGTGGAGAAAGGAAAACTATTGTTTCTATAATCATAGTTGATGCAATAGTTATTTGAAAAGTGTTCTAAGAAATAAGAAAAGGAAAAACAAAGGTTTAACGGGCCAATATGACCAAACAAAGTCTGTTATGACTCCTAATAAAAAATAATTAACTATTTCAACCCGTTACCCATCCTGCCCGACCCATACTAACCATAACGTGATCCAACCCCTTGGCATCGGGCCGAGAAAGCTAGGGTTTCTCTGACTGTCATTTCTCCAATATGCACATCGTTTTGACTTATATAAGCAGATGTTCTTTCCGGTACAAATTCATGCAGTTCATGGCCATTATATGTCACCCTTCCTGAGCTCTGTAGTTACAAAATATTTAAAAAGTTTAGCTAAAGTTTATAACCGGCCAACGGGTCAAATGAGCTGAACTTTTATTTTTAGTACATGTAACCTACAAAACCATTTCATTAAAAAACTTAAAAGCATTCTTTGGATAAAAGGCCTTGTTAACCGTATTTTGAAAATTTACTTTAAATGGACAAGAAAAGCGTTACCGGGTTGAACCGGCCTGGCCCGCTTGACTTGTTAAGTAATTAAGGTTAGTAATTTACCTTAAGCTCCTTTGCTAGCTTCCCAGCTAAGGCTAACAATAGTGTGGTCTTCCCAGAACTTGGAGGACCCAATAATAATGTCATTCTACACACACATTTACAAGATATTATGAATAAATAATAAATATATTATTAAATAAAACAATAACAAAAATGTGAGTTATGTTCTTCTTCACCTGCTTGGTTTAACAACACCAATAACATCATCAAGGATGGTTATATGCCTTTTTGAATTTGGAAGTAGATTCAATAAGCTCAAGAACCCCAATAGATCAACAACAAATATGAACAAAATTATGATTTGAAACATGCACTTTAAACATGCATGGGCTTATTTTGAATAATATAGTTTCTTTATGAATTGTTAGCCTCTTAGATAAATATTTAAACTGCATATTTTTTTTAATGAATTATTAATTATTTAGACAAATACTTGCATGATTATGAGACACAAAATATATTTGTTTCTAGTCCAAATAATGCCAAATGATGAGTCCAATTTACAGCCCAAATAATGCAGGCCAAAATAGTAGCTACAGACCATGTCCAACAATTTATGCTGGTCAAAAACATGTTTCAGCCTCTACAGTCAAATGTTCAGATCTAACATATATAAACCACAAAAAATGTGTTTTACCTCAAAAATATCAATGTGGAAATTAATGAAACTAGGCAAAGCTCTGCTTCCTGTGTTAACATCTGCCTCCACAGTCAAATGTTCAAATCTGACTTCAATTGTTGGTAAATCAATCCCAACCCTGCATTGTGTAATATATATTTAATTATATATTAAGAACAAAATAAAATAAAGTCAAGCACTTATAACAGTTGATAAATAGTTAATTACACCCTAAAAGACAGACACCTAACCTACACTGTGTGACGGTTATATTAAATATGATTACATGTTTAACAAACAAGTTAGATATGTTAGGTCACCTAGCTCACAAGATAACCTTTATTATAATTAAACATCTTATGGTTTTGATTGAGAAAATAACAGAATTAGGGATGTAACGAACCGAATGAACACCTACGACTTGTTCGTGTTGGTTCAAATTAGTTTGACTGAACAAACACAAACACTTCAACGAACCGCTTTCTTATCAGCAAATTTATTTGTTCGTGTTCTTTTATTTAAAAGATAAACAAACATAAACAAATGATAACAGTTAAACATACATGAAAAAGATAAACCACTTGAAAGAATAACCTATAAAAAAAACATTAATTTAAAATATGCCTAATATTCATTTTCCTACATTATTAAAATTATTATAATTAAATGCTGCTTCTACATAAACAACATATATACATGAACAAGCAGTTTGCCAAACATTAATGAACGAACAAAAAGTTTGTTCATATTTGTTCATGTAACTAACCGAACATAATATCTTATTCATATTGGTTCGTTGAATAAATGAGCAAACTCCCCACTGAAAGTTTGGTTTATTTACACCCCTAAATTGAATTTCAAATAACCTACGCTACATTACATGTTTAGGGTTTGAATATAATATAAATTAAATTAATGTGCTAACTGTGTGAATCAAGTAGTGTAATTATATATACAACATAGTATAATTACATCATAGTGTAACTACTTACATAATTACACTACTTGCATATATAATTACACTACCTGAGTTAGCACGTTCTTTTAGTTTCCCAAACATGTTTAAAAGTCTTAAAATCATGTTATGAAAGAAACATTAATTAACAAACCTGTCAATTCTGTGCCTTAACTTCAACAAAAACTTTTCATTATCTTCATCGGCCACCTTGACAAGCCTATCAAGCAAATGCTTTCTCTGGTCAAATCCAAGGTCACCAACATCGATCTCATTGGACGGTCCGGAGGATCCAAACAGCAGACCCTTCTTTAAGCGATCAAACGTAGGCAACTTCTCGAGTGAAGCCCATTTAAGAGCCTCTTCGTCGTCGTCTTCACGTGAAGACCTTGAGAAAACATCATTCCCAGAACTCCTCCATACAGAAGTACTTCCAGATCTTAAACTACCAGTTGCTCTTATACTCCCTAGCCTTATACTGCTGCTAGCTTTATATATATCACTCCCATCCATTTGAAAACCCTATTTATATATTTGTGGGTATTTGATGCAAAGGGTTTTGGTTTGTGAGAACTGATATATATAGGGAAGAGAGGTTGTGTAGTTTGAAATGTAATTAGGCGGCTGAGGAAGAAGAAAAGTGAGAATGATCAACTTGAGTGAATATGTCATGTGACGCTTAAAAGTATTTTATTATTTATTAATACAAAATTCTAAATTGACGGAAAGACAAGACATTAGACATGTCCCGTTTAGTTAGCTTGGATAGAGATTTCATTTTTAGTTGTATTTGGTTATTTATTATATCAATTTAATTTATTTAAATTTAGTTTTCTTTATGTATAGAAAGAAAGTTTAAAACAAAAATATGTTTTAAACGGTGTGTGTTTGTTTAATCTTGAAAAAATATTAAGCAATTTAATGTTATCTAGCTTACTTGGTAGTTTAAATTTAATAAAACAGCTCATCGACATTAAACACAATCTTTATCATTAATTACATATTGTAATATTCTAGAAGCATCTAGAACATTAACAGTATAAGTAGCTTCTTATAAGGTCTTACGACTATGCCAATAGGCGTTGCGCCCCTACTAACGGCGCAAATACCCCATCATACACCGGCACAGAGGAGAGCAACGGGTGCGGGTGAATATGTCATGCTTGAATATATTTTATTGATATAAAAATCTAAAATGTTGAAAAGACAAGGCGTGTCTTGTTTAGGTGATTGGGAGGGGGGGGGGGTTATTTTTCTTTACTACTACAGTAAATGACCATTTTAAAACGGTTATATAGCGTAAACACAACATTCTCAAAACCGTTATAAACGAAGCGGTGCAAAATATAATTAAAATGGTTTCAACACCGATGTATATCCTAGAAGATATTAGAACGGGTTGTAGCCGTCATATATTACATAACAACAACAGGCTCTTAACCGTTGTAAAGAACATAATACAACGTGTAACATTCGTTAATTTTAAAACCTGAAGCCCGGTTCATTTTTTTTAACTTATATTTCTTGATTCGCACTTATTAATAACAAAACGAATTCTTATGACTTATATTATTTTCGTTGTGTTTAATTTCATTTAAAGTATCATTTATGCGCATTTACCCCCCTACACTTGATTTTTACAACTTGTGATCAAACAACAATAAACCAAGGACCAATTTGCAATTTTTATTAAAAAAAACTTATCTTCCTTCCCTCCCAAACCCGTCACCGACAGACCCCCCCCCCTTCACGAATTGATCCACAAATCAAGGCGTATAATCCAGGATTTGGCTATATGTCGTTTTCTTCGTTGGCACGCTATTGATCTATATGGTAACAACACATAATTGACAGCTAATTCGTTCGATTTGGAATCAATTTTCGCTAACTCTAAAACGCGGATTGATTTGCCACTTTACACTATAAATGCACCATAAAAGTTCAATTAACGAGTCAGACACCATCCTATTATCATCACAAATTAAATCCCTAACTCAATTGTGTTTCGAAAACAGTTTTTAATAAAGTTTGATCATCATGTTCTAGCGTAAACCCTAACTCGATGTCCTCCTTAAATTCATGCTCAATCCAGGTTATTAAAGTATGCTTTATGATAGAGTTTACATGTTTAACAAAATCCCTTTGTCAATTTCGATTGACAGAGGGCAAACGCACATCAATTATGGTTTCTTTGACATCATTAAGTTCGTCACAAACTCTTGCTCTAAGATTTCTTTGGTTTCTTGATTGTAAGAAATCGCTTTCTTAGTTACCCCCTCCTTAATCTTTTTGAACAATCCCATCACATGTCCTTTATTATGGCACACCTGTGATTGTCCCTTAGAGACATTAGGGTCGAGAATAGTACTTGATTTAGATTCATGGACCTTAAAACTTTCCTATTTGAATGTCCCCTTTCTCTCATGCGAGTTAGTGGTAACGGAGTAAGCAAGTACCGGTTTTTCTAGTTTTGCAATCTCTTTTCCTTTTGCACACATAGTGCTTATCAACTCACTCAACTGTTATAGTTGATCTTAGAAGCATCAAATTGTTAAGAAGAGAAGTTATGATAAAACGAACTAGAAAACATTTACCGATCTCCATGTCTAATCAATTTAGCTCTCTTGATGGCACTTGAGATGGAATTATTGATGATTATAAAAGATGATATGTTTGACTACTCCCATTTATTATGCTCTAATTTCTGATATTCAATTCTTCAAGAAGTAAGAGCTACGAGGGCATCATGTCTTCACACGTAATCAAGATCCGTATTTCCAAAAGTGATTTCAACCGTGTTCGTTTAAGCGACAAAGTTCGATTACAAAGCTAAGACTTAAAGTGGATACTATATTGATCTAGATAGAAGACTTGATTCAGCTACATTAAAGGTAATCAACTAGGCACACAAAACAATATATTGAAGATAATGTGTCAATTACGACACCAACATAAAAAACTGACTTAAGGTTCTATTTGAACTTTGACTTCACGTTGGCTATGACCAAAATTCAAATATTATGAACATACATATGGAGTAAGGTTCTCCTTGAACTTTGGCTTCACGTTTGCTATGACCGAAGTTCAAATATAACGAACACACTTAAGGACTCATAAATATTACACATCACCTTTGGACAAAATATGAAATATCTATGTAAATCAGGCCAATAGTTCATCATGTATACCATCAAAACAAGTAGTCGTTGGGTTTATTTTGTTTTAACAAAACACATAATTGTATAAAATGGTTTCATTAGACTTCAAATTCAAATCAAATAATTCTCGTTGGTTCAGTCACTTAATCCTTCATTAAAATTAACCATTAAAGCTCTAACTTGCACGAAACTTATGCCAAAGTTGTGGTTTTAAATATACATAATTTACGTTCAAAATAATAATATTAAAAATAATTGGCATTTTTTAAGTTCGTTTACCGAAAGCTTGTGGCATACGAGAATTAGACCGTTCATGAGTTCGATCAAACAAAAGCGTTAGCTATTCTTAATATCGAGTCACACGAAAGTTCGGTCACCCGTAAGTTAAGTCACAAAATTTCATTTATTTAAGCAAAACTAGGCCATTTGAATATTCAATTGAAAGTTACTAAGTTTCACCAAAAGATAAATAAGTTTCGTCAAAAAATTAGTTTCGTTTAAGGCGAAAGTTTTAAATAACAACATGCGAAAGTAATGACATATGAAACTGTTACCGAAACAAAAGTAAGCAATGATGAAACTGAGTTCGTGTGAAGATAATGCCAAATGAAACTAATGCGCGGAAATTAAATAAATAAGGCATGCAATGATGCGAAACAAAATAAGACATTATATTGGCTTTTCCAACACAAAATTTCCAAATTACTATTTCAAATACAAATTAAAATTTGACCTGTTTCACAAAATCAATGGTATCACTTTCATTCAAATTATGTATCTACTTGTTATTCTCACCCGTTGGAACGAAGAAATACCAACATAACTAGCCAAAAAAACGTAATCACACTTTCAGTTATCTAAAAACTATGAATACTCCATTTTTGACTTTTCATTGTAATTTGAACAATTAAATTTCCCAAACTGCGTACTTTGACTTTTGATTCACAAAGTCACCATTCACCAACTCACCAATGTGACTTAATTACAGAAGTTTAATTTGTACATTCCCAAATATCCTTTGCAGCCAATTGACCCAAATTCACATTATATTTGACTTATACAGAAACCCAAAACTACCCTTGCAATTGATTATTTCTTGCAGGTTGTGAACTTTGCAATTCTTTTACCCGAATTGTCCTTTAACAGATTTGACCCGAAACCATCTAAAACTTTTCCCTTTAGCTGCAATATGTAACTTCTGTCAAATCTTATTTATCAAAAGAAACAAGACAATCTATAGGTTTGCAGTTTGTTTTTTTATTACTTTAGTTTCAAAAAAATAAAACATATACACATACTTCATGCGATAAGGATTATACAACATTTCACCAATTTGATGTTTTAAGTATTAACTTATCCGTCGATCTTACATAAGTTTAGGTTCACTATCCCTCCTCTGAAGGACATCCCCGTTTTAACTATATATTACCCGGTATGGGCAATCAGGCTTACACTCTTATCATAAGTTGGTTTTTACTGATTTTCTTAGATATACCGAAAACTTAAATTCGTTGATATGAGCTACATGACTGGGGGTGGGTTTAAAATCCAACACATGGGATTGAGTCGTTGGAGTAAAAAACGGCATGCATAACATTTTTCACATATTATACGACCTCGTAAAAAACCTTATTTTTATTTATATAAACCCTTTTCACATATTCTACGGGCAGTATAAGATGACATGGGTCATATATACACAAAATGTTATACGAACTATATGTGTTACCGATTTTTTTTTTTTTTTTTTTTGTGGGTGGTTCGACATCACACATGTTCGTTGGTTGACACGTGGTAGGTTAATATATGTTGTCGATATTATATGCTTTTACTGTTTTGCAGTGTAGATTACACGAGGGAAATATGTCAAAGTGAGATACACATGTTAGTCTTTGACCATTTTAGATGGTCTTGTTAATTAGGCCAGATCGACGGGCCATAATGGACCCATAAAGTCAAGCTTCACCTGGTTAAAGTACTTTGAATCAGCCCAGGCCCACTATGAATATTCTCCTCCCCATTTTCAAGGAAACTTATTACTCACTATTTCGTACAACTGCTTATGCACATATCTAGAAGAGTACAACATTGTTACTTTCTTAAAACAATATATTCGCAAATGTTGACGATAAAGTTCAAAGGTGGCCAGATTTTATTTCAAGTCAAAATGTATATTTTCATATTGATAGTAAAGGTTTGTCAAATAACTTGAAAAAATGAAATAAAAAAGCAATATTGAAAAATTATTTCTTACTCCATCAATTTTCATACGCCCCTAATAATTCGCTATAATTTTCTGACTTACTGGGCAACCTTCCAACATAATTATCTATTAATCTTCATACGCGGCTAACACCTAAGGGATCAATCCCTAGTGTGTTACTTAATAGTAAGCTAAAAACAAGATGAGTTTAAACGAACTCGACTCTCCATTGCACACATATAATACTAAAGTACAATCCTAAATTTCACTCATCAAGCTCGACCATACTCACATAAATGATGGTATTATTTGTATTTACTTTTATTTAATATGTTAAGTTACTATTATTATACATAAAGTAATAGTAAAATAATTAATAAAGGAGCGTAAGTTGTACCAAGCTCGAGCTTGAAAAACTAATCAAACGTCGAACTCAAACTTGAAAAATAAAGCTTGAAATGTACCGAGTTCATGCTATATGTCTTAAAATTAATCAAGTTATGTTCACGGTTGGGTCAACTCAGGCTCGTCTCGTTTATGCCATTGGTTATTGAATTTATTCCGCAAATACTGAAATGTCTGTGTCTTTGTAAACATGATAGAACTGTCGATAGTGATTTTTATTTTGAAGCATTCAAATGTTAAAAGATAACTGCTTTGAGTTGACTATAATGAGTTTGATATGCCAAAAAAATAATAATAAAAATAATAAAAAAAATACGGATTGTGTCAAACCAACTAACCAAGCCAGAAACAATAAAAACTTTTCTTTTTAATTATCTTTTACTAACAGTATAATTATGTCGACCAATTATGTTACTGTAACTGGGCCAGCTTGATGTTTTGGACCAACTAAAATCATGTTGGCCTACCAGTTTGAAGGTTTCTATAATTCTACTTACTAGATTGGTCAGCTCGGTTCAGCTAACATTTCTGGTTTCTACAAACCATCTAACTTGGATGTTTCTTAATTTAAACCAATTTATTTTATAACGAATTAATATACAAAGTCAACCCAAACAAATAACCGACGGTTCGGTTTTGTTCTTTTTCAAAACCGAAAATTATGGTTCGTTTCAGTTTTCATTCATTTCAAAACCGAACCAAACCGAATCACATCAAAACCGAAACGAACCTGCAGCGAGCCAAACTACACCAAACTTGTTTAAATGTTTATTATTTTATTTACGGCTCAAACTAACTATTTCGGCTAAAAGTTTATGCTCAAACTCAGGTATGTTGGATTTAGCCCACCAAAACCGAAGAATGGGCCGCCCACTCCTCAACGATCAATTTTCCGCTTAACTTCTAAGTTCTCCAAATATTCAATAGTAACTTTAACTAGAGAGTTTTTAAGAATCATACCGTCTTATATACCATACCATATCATACCATATTTAGAGCATGTATAAATTATTTTGTACAGCTCTCATAACCCTAGAACCAGTAAACTACTAAACTGTATAAATCACTTGTAAGTATTGCTTTAACTGTGAACATGAGATAATCATGTAACTGCACAACAATCTCTCTTCCACTATATTATTAAAGCACCATATACAAATGTTTATGTGATTCTCACACTTTCGTACTTAAAATTGATTTAGTAAAGAACTCACCCCAATACATACGACGTATCTAGTATTTGTTGTTAACTTAATTGTCAAAAAGTGAGTCAGAGACGCGAGCCCAAGGTCCTATTCTAATGGTTTATCTATATTTGCAGCTTGACCTGTAACCAAGCATTGACCCGGCTCATTCACCTTAGCAAACCCAATACTATCACCAAACTTTAGGCACTACGTAACAATAAAAGGGAGATAGAGTAACAACTTTATGGACCATCGCATCCGTCTAATCGGGTAACCTATTTGTTCCATTGTTGAATCAAGAAAATCCTAACTACCAAAGTCTTTTTAATTTTCAAAATCAATTATAAAAATATTAGTTTCTTCTTCTCAGTTTAAAAAAATAGTTTTGTCTCCTACTTTCAGACTCATGTTTAGCAGCCCCTGAATTCGAGCCTCCTCGCCTTCGCCCTATGAGTTCATAGTGCTTTCCTAGCTCACCTTCATTCATATAATAGGGTTATATTCAATACGATCTTTAGACTTTCTTCGTAGGACCTGAGAACTGAAATGCCTGAAGGCCGTGCTCAAGTCATAAAGAATTTTCAAGTTTTTTTTATAACAAAAACTTAAATAATCTCTTTTGTCCATATTCTAAATCAATATATTATAAACGAAAAAAGAAAAGAAAAAAAGCAAAGTATTGTTGGAAACTTGCAACCCAACGTGACGACACAAACCAACATTAATTTGGTTAATATGAGGTTCTAACATCATGCACACTAATGTCTATATCAACATAGAATTCGAACTTAAATCATTAGGGCTAGAAAGTTTCACTGCCATCGCAATAAACCAAAATCTTCAAAAGTCAAAACTTTGCATGTATATTTATCTTACATTTATTAGAGATGATTCATAAGGCGCTATATATTTTAACTACCATATCTAAATCCTCACGTTGTGGTGAGGGTGTCAATAAAAAAACCCGTGTTTTACGATGAGCGCTGATAATTTTTTGGAACTTTATATTAAAAAACAAATGAAACTATAAAAAAAATCACGTTGAGAAGTGATAAATGTTGAAATTTGTAATGTTTCAGTTTCAGTGACTTATACATTCTTATTCACCCCCATTGTTTCGAATAAAAGTTATATCTACAACTCAGTATTGGAAAAAAAATTACAACAAAACATTGATAAAAATAAGGACGTCATACAACAAGTTAGGATGTTATAATGCATCATATTTTAAAACTTATAAAATGAAGAAAAAAATTGTATAAATGTCGAAGCCTTGAAGTAGCTTTGACAACTTATATATTTATGCTTTAGTGACGTAACATATTATAACACACAACTCAGTTTTTTTAAATTAAATTTACACCTATAACCTTGAAATAACTTTGACGGCTTGCAACATTATCTCTATTTTTATTAAATGTTTCAAGAAAAAAAAAACAAAATAAAAATTGTGAGTAGCCATGTAACAAAAGGTGGTTACACATAAACATAAAAAAGAAAAAGAATAAACCCATAATAAGATAATGTATAAAAGGGCAATTGTAGTTAAACTTAAGGGACATATTGTAACTTCAAATTTAAATGAACTTCCCGTGCTCAAATCACTTGGAACAAAAGTTCTTCAAACGCTTAGGCCAAGGGTATTGGGTGAGGAATAGAGACAAAATTGAGTGAAATTGGACAAATTGGGTCGCGAATACCGCCTTCCCAGGTGATTTTTGGGGCGAGAAGGGGGAGGGGGCGAGGAATATTACTAGCCGGTATTTGTGTTTCTTTTATTATTATTATTATGTATGTATGGGTGATATATCTATATCTATATATATATAGGGCACAACACCATTACACCCCAAAAACAAAAACTTACTCCTTGCTGACTGGGCGCCAAACGACGCAAAACGCTTCGTTTTTTAGCCCCTCCACTATACATAGCCTTATTACATTATTATTTATTATTCAATGAATACTAAATCACCTAGAATAGAAAGAATATAAAACATGGAAAAGAAAATTAGATAAGTTTAGTTAGAAAAGGGATTAAAAGAAGGTTAATACACAAAATATAATAAAAATGAGAAAGGTGGGTGGGTATCTAATTCATTGATCTTAAATTTGGATGATGGAGATTAATTTAAGAATAAAAATTGATAAGAATGACATTAAGGTAATAATCCACTTATGATGACTTTCTCTCTAAAATGCAAGACACATGTCAATTCCCCATCATTTTAAAACGTTTATAACTTTTTCATACGACATTTAAAAAAAACAAATTCACCATAATAACAAGTGTTTTTATCTTTAATATGAATATCATATTGTTATATAAAAATACAAAAAAATTGATGGGTTTTTTATATTGTGTTATTTGGTTGTTCATTGTGTTTCTTAATTGGGTTTTTCTATGCATTATGTTATAGATTTTGGTCATTGTGGTACCCATATTAAAGAAAAAAATTAAAACAACGATTACATCATTGTGTCTTTTTGTTCGTAATTGTGTCTTTTTGCTCAACATTGTTTTCTACTTATCATTTCGTTTTAGTCATTTTGTAATACGTTCCTTGTCTTTTGTTCGGAGTTAACATGTGACATTCACTTAATTTGAAAATAATAGTATTATGTTTATTGTCTACTACGTTCAAGTCACTGTCTAATATGTAGTTTCCATTGTGTTTTACATTTAAGGTTATTGTGTTATATACTAATATGTATTAACCATTGTGACTTACATGTTAGGTTGTAACATCCTAAAATATTGTAATATCAAATAAAGGAAGATTTCGTTTAGTTGTCGAACGTTAAATAATATTAGCTAGTGTTTAATAAAGAATCATGGACTTGGATTAATTATGGTGGATTAAAGGGTAATGGACCTTAGGTCCATGGGCTTTAAGGGATATAAATATCCCCTTAAACCATCCTAAAACCCTAAAATCCTCATTTCTTCCATCCTAATCTCTACACACTCAAAAACACACATACACTACACCATATACGGCCGCCGAGAGAGAGAGCGAGATCCGAGTCCAAACGAACGTTAGTTGGTATTAGATCTTTATTACACGAGCTATATACAAGATTGAGAGTTCATAACCAAGTTAAACAAGATCCAAACGAGCATTAAAGGTACGTCTTTTACCTTAAAGTTACGTTTTTATTAACGTTTAACCTTGAAACTTAGAACGAGATTAGATCCGGTGTAAATAGAACGTAAATTCGTAAACTTGATGTTAGAAACGAACTTAACGAACTCGCAGCTGCGTATGACCGTTTAAAATAAACCCTAGACCTATTATTGAACGTTTTAATCTAAAGGTCCAAACTTTATGCGCTTTTGAGTCAAGTTTTATCCGAAAATGAACATGAGAACGTTTACGGGTTTGATCCGTGTCACATCCAAGGATTTCACGACGAAACGATCATGATTAAGGGGTTTATGGAGCGAACTGTAACTATTGCTGAGCAACTTCGCCTGCAAAGCTAAGTTCGCTCAAGGTTTAAGTTCGCTAAGCATAGTAAGTTCGCCAAGCTGTAACTTCGCTAAGCCAAGTTCGCTGAGTGCTTAACTTCGCCAAGAATAACTTCGCTCGTATATAAGTTCGCTGGTTATATAAGTACGCTGCTGTATAACTTCGTCGTATCTAAGTTCGCTTAAATATTAAGTTCGCTACTAGCTAAGTTTGCTGATGTTAACTTCCCCAGTAGCTAAGCCCGCTTAAGTTAAGTTCGGTAACGAATCAGATAGCGAATCAGACTTAATACGTCAAGAGGAATGCGCTAACGAATTAGGAAGTGAATTAAAATCCTAATGGAAAATGTGTTAAGACAGTTAATGTAAATAAAATTTTTCCAAGCTGACCTGACAGCTTAACCCCAGCCAGGGGCTCTACCCCTTGGACCTTGCTAGGGGCTGCCGCCCCTAGACCCCGCTGCCTGGGGCGTTGTCCCCGGACCCCCATTCGTTGTGGGTAATAGCTAAGACTAGAAAGATGATATGAGTAGTGATAGTTAATTGATACGTGTAATTATTATACAGTCAGCCGTGCACAACTGAAGAAAGGGATTACCATCAACGGTGAACGTAACCGACTTCAGGTGAGTTTCTAGCCCCATTTCCTTGTTATGTTTTCGGGGCTGTGTGCATACTCGATGTGGATGTTAATACACTTACCTTAAATGGTAAGTGTATGTCTTGATATTTATGTATGTATGCTTGACAGTACGTGAACGACCTTCGGGTATTGCATGCATTGTTAAGGCAAGTATAGTGTAGTATGTATGATATGTGTATGTGAATGCGGATGTATGTATAATTATGTTGTGTATAGTATTAAACGTATGGATATGATAATGAAAGGTAAGGTGAGGTTAAAGGGTTGCATACCCTAATAATATATGCGAAGGTTAAAGAGTTGCATACCCTAATAATATATGCGAAGGTTAAAGGGTTGCATACCCTAATAATATATGCGAAGGTTATAGGGCGTAATGCTCTTTAAAACGTAAGGTAAGTATATGAAAGAAAGAAAGTGCGAAGGTAAGTAAGTATATTATAAACGAAAGTATGAAAGTATGTAATTATGAAGGTATTGTATGTTATGTGATTAACTAGAACTCACTCAGCGTAGCTGACTTTTAGTATGCACGCAGGTGAGTAGAATGAGGCAGCTTGCTTGAGGGGACACGTGGCATTGAATAAGATGCTGGCATTGGAAGGCTCAAGACGTTTAAGTTTAATGTTTTGTTTATTTTGAAAGACAAGATGTTGGTTTAAGACAAGATATGTTTTGTTATGAAATGTTTATGAAAGTTTTTATATTCCGCAAATGTTTTAATTAACTCTGATATTTAGAACTGCGTTTATGAGTAAATCCAACATCAAAGTAGGGCTACTGGTAACGGGGCTTTACACAGGTCATTGTGTTGTATGTATTTATCATTGTGTTTTACGTGTCATGTTATTATGTAATATGTATTTATCATTGTTTTTTATGTATTTGATAATTTGTTGGTATTTTTCATTATATTTATATATTATTATTACACAACGGTGTTATTAGTATTTAAAAAACACAATGATTAGTTGAAAGACACAATGACGCAAAAAACACAATGACAAACAAAAAGACACAATGGTAAGGAAAAAGACACAATGTCGTAATTTTTGTTTTAGTTTTTGTATAACAAATTTATACTCATATTAAAGATAAAAAACGCTTGTTATTATGGTGAATTTTTTATTTTTGTTAAATATCATATGAAAAAGTTATAGATGTTTTAAAATGAAGTGGGAACTAAATGTGATTTGCATGTAAAGAGAGAAAATGCGTACGGTTAATTTTATACAATTTTTTCTTTGGTCCATACTTGACAAATGTAAATTAATTATGTCTTCTCACACTTCTCATTTTTTTTTAACCTTCATAGAATAACCCAACCCTAAAAAAAGATGCAAAAGGACAATAAAATTATTAAGTAGATGACATCAAGTATATATAAATATATATGATAAAAGAAGACTCAAGTGACATGAGGACTTTCTTTCTTTTTCCCTAGTGTAATTATTTAGTATTCAATTATTTTAGTATGTGTAATATATGAAAAATGACACCGATTCATTTTACATATTCAAATAATAAATTATCATTGCTCACATCTTCATACTGTTTTAGGAATAAATGTCGGAAAAATTAAGTGAATAACATAGGTTTTTACACTTGGTGTTAAAGTGAAAAACAGAGTTTTTATGTTTTACTTTTGTTAATATAGGTATTATTTAATGAATGTGGGATCCTCTATGGGAGATTTTCGTAACAAACCGTACCATGTCCAATAGTAAGTGTGAAAACTGTAAAACTTATAAGATAAAACCAAGGAACATGTGGGAATTTGTCTTTATAGGTAGGGAGAAAAACCTCAAAGTTATAAGTGAGAGCATTTTAAGAAAATTATTTTCTTAAAGGCAAACACTAGTGGGGACCCTATAAAGTCCAAAGCACCCTAGAGCGCGTGTGGCGTGGTTGATAGGCATGGTGTGACACTTTGATAGCACACTTGTCACTTTTGACGTGAGCCAGTTGATAGTTGTCTTTGTACATTTGAAGGTTAGATTGAGGTGGCTCGGCTTAGGGTCGACTAAGTAGTGGTTCCAGCTAGGTGCAGTACTTGTTAGTCGAGTCAAGAACAATCTGCACATAAGCTATGAGGTGTGAGTGATTATGTTAGCAAATGCTAATGCAATTAGAAATTGTTCGAGCCATTGGTTGTTTGGTACTTTGGTTGCGGTTGTTGGAGACATCAGTTGTTAGGATATAGCAGCCGTTACAGGCCATTAGTTGTTTTGTATTAGTTCTTCCAACATCAATTGTTTCGCAATAGTTGTTCCACATTAGTTGTTTTGCTAATCAATTGCCTAGATCAATTGTTTGGCAACAAATTTTCCACATTAGTAGTTTGCTTAGTTGCGCTTGCACAGTTTTTTTCATATACGTTATTTAACTGATGAGTTGTTTCCATTAGCAGTTGTATAGTTATTCAGTTGTTTTGAGTTATTCTAGCTATTTGAGGTGAAACTTAAGCGATCTAGTCGAGCATTCACACTTGATAAAAAACATTGAAAATGTTCAACTCAGTTTTCACCATAATTACCAAGGGATAACATACCAAGAACACTTATACACACAGAATTTCCAGCAATTGTTTCTTCACTTTTCTATTGTTCATCATCTTTAAGGTAAACCTTCGGGTTCTGAAGTCTTCCTTAACAGTACCACTGCTCCGGCTGTTGTACCTTAGGAAACAAACAAGTGTTATTGGAAGACTCAAAATTCATTTTAAAGAACTTGTGTTAAACACGAATTCGGCCCAAAATGTTTGCTTCTTATCCTTTTTTATCATTTCATACTTTTATTTGATAATTTCATACTTGTATATTTTGGTGTCAAAGTTTTGATATGAATCATGCGATTATGAAGTTTTATTGGCAAATTATCAAGTGAGGTATGAATGGACGGACGGATACAAAGGATACTTTACAGATTTGACGGCCTAAAGACAACCAGCCAAGCAGCCATATAAGAATATATAGGAGGACCAAATACATCAAATCAACAAGTCATATAAGAATCCAATGAGGGATTTTGGCCCGACGTACATTTTAACTTTTTGTTTATTTTCACTATTGCATTATCTACTTTTAACTTTAATGATCTAGAAGCTAGGATAAAGAAGCTAGTGGATAGCATGTTTGTCTTGTTGTTTGAGACTTTGAGGTAACTCTTGACTCATTGTTTATTTGTTGACGCAAATGCCATTAAATTTTAATGATTTCTATAGACTACAATATTTGTACTTTTTATTTTGTAATCCTATCAAAATGGCAGTGGCAGATCTACTTATGGTTGGTTGAGAGGTAGTTCGTACTACTCCTCAGCTTTAAAGATGAAACACATATTTAGCACAATAAAAAGAACTTTATTTTATGTATCGGTTATCAGAATAATTTTTTTTATCTCACACTATCTCTCAACTTTTCTTTTAAATCATGCTAACCGATCCAACCGATGGGCCAATAAAAATTTGTGCTCAATGTGCAGTCTAGTAAGGTACTAAGTTAAAAGACAAATAACTTAATGATAAGTTTACCTGAGTACTTAAACTCTGTCATACTTAACTTGATATCAACTACTTGCCCTGCTACTCGGCCAAACTACTCGGAGGCTCCGAGTAAACCGCCCCTTCACCCTTATAGAAGTAAATTTAATTTATAATTTATTAGTTTTTAAATCATTAAAAATGATGGTAGTTCTAACTTAACATTTTGTCGGCCAAGGGTCTTTGCCTATTGGTGTTAATGATTAAAGTTTCCTCTTCCACCCAACATCTCATGGGAAAACAGGAATACCAATCATGTGAAGAATTTAAACACTTTCTACCAAATCATGAATTCATATATGACACTTTTATGCACTAATAATTTATTAGTCTAGAGCTTTGTATTAAAACGAGTTGAGCCAAGCAAACTTCGGCTCGGAATCAGGGTCGAGTTTGAGTTTGCTATCAAAGTTGAATGAGCAAGCTAGGCCTGTAAAAAACGCACACTAGCTTGGGGCTCGACAAACCATCTTCTATAATAAAATCAATATACATGTAACATTTAAGTAAAATTAATACTACGGCGGCTTAATGGTAAAAAGATTGGGTTCTTCAGTGGACACCCAAATTCCGTCCTTGCTCTTAGTCAACCGAATATCATTATTATTATTGTCCACAATCTTTGTATTATTTAGTATGATTTTGTATTCATTAGTTTCCATAGTTTGCTACTTTCTTTTGTTGTACATACTGTATTTGTACATGAATGATGCTAATGGAATGACGGCAATTGAGTCATATTGTTCTACATGGTATCAAGAGATATCTAAAAACCACTGATCCCGCCTTACCTTTCACCGACTTCGGTCATCAGCCTCCTGACTTCGGTCCGGCATATCTTCATCTTGATCATCCTCAATCGTCCCCATGACGAACGACAAAACAATCGACACCGATACCTCTTCCAAATCCACTTCCTTGCATCCCGTGTACACCGTTACTAACATCCAACATAAAGTCCACATGTTGGGCGACAAGAAAGTTTCTTACTCCTCATGGGTAAAACTGTTTCAGCTACATGCTCGCGGGTATGATGTTCTTTCTCATATCGATGGTACCCGACCCCCACCGGAGGATGATCCGACTTTTGCTTCTTGGCAAAAAGATTGACTCCATTGTACTCCAATGGATATATGGTACTCTTGAACACGATCTTCTTGAACGAGTTCTTGTTGACGAACCCACCGCCCTTGAAGCGTGGAACCGTATCAAACGTATTTTTCATAACAATCGGGGACCAAGAATTGCTGCTCTAGAACATAAATTTGTCAACCTCAAGCTTCGTGATGCCGCGTCTCTTGCTGATTATTGTCAGCGTCTAAAAGACATCGGTACTCAACTGAAAGATCTTGAGGTTCCGATGGACGAACAACGGTTGGTTCTCCAATTGGTTCGGGGTTTACCAACGGAATACGATGTCACTGGTGCGCTAATCAACCAACAGCTACCGACGTGGGAGGACGCTTGCGAGATGTTACAATCTGAACATGATCGTCAAGCCACTCGTGAAACTCCACCTTCGGTCGTCGCGGCGGCCGTTCATGAAGAAAATACACCCCACCGTCGTCCGTATAACACCAAACAAGAATCTTCACGTGGTGGTGGTGGTAGAGGTTATAATCGCCGCCAGGGTTCCGGTGGTAGTAGAGGTTTCAATGGTTCCGCATTTACTGGTCAAAGATCTGGTCAATCTCAAGGACCAAATCAGCACACCAATGCCCATTTGACAGAATATGATGCCCTTGACCCAACCGATTTGAGCAACGCGTTCGCCGCAATGTCACGGACAACACGGAGGACCCCTGTCACATGAATACGGGTGCAACCTCCCACATCACTTGTGACATTTGTCTTTTTTATTTGTGTTTGTATTCGTTAAACCGACCCGTGGTGTCGTTTTAATAAATTCGTTTGGTCATTTAATATTAATTACGATGATTTATAGTTCGTTCATTTTCTATCCATTTAGTTCAACTAACGAATCTCCGAACTATAAAGGTCTAGCAAATAATCAAAGTATAAATCTATCGAGTATAAAACGTAAACAATACAAGGATATTAAAAATATACCAAGTTTCGATTAACTTACATTTGGTTATAATGTTCAAGGGTTTATCATTAATAATTCAAAAACACTTATTTAGATATTTAAGAAGTAAAAGGGCTTATAGTGTAACATTTGAATTTAAATAATAATAATAAATATTATTAAAATACCCTACCCAGCCCATCCCTTCCCCTGTACCATCGTTTTTCCGGCGATGCCGGAATCCGGCAACCCAAACCAACTCCGGCCACCTTATTAAATCCCGTTAAACCCGTTATTTGACCCAAACAATTATTATACCGCGTTTCTCCACTAATTAGGGCCTGTAATAAAGTTAATTTACTTCTATTAACAAACTTTAATGGTCGCTTATAATCCGGAACCGCCGGATTATTATCAAAATTCATTAACGACGAATTAATCACTATACGCTCCTAATTCTAGTATAAATAGGACCCTAAACATCATCTAAACTTGCACCAACCTTCAATCCTCTCTCTAAAACTCTCTAAAATCTTTAATCGGCTCGTGTTAGTCCGAACTCCGGCGACTCCGTTCACTGTTATTCCGACACCAATCAAGGTAAACAACATGTGGTTTTGATTCAGTTTTACCCAACAAACAAAACCCCTAACATAAATTAAACAAACATGGAACGATTATGGTGAATTGAATCTAGGGTTTTATGTGAAGAAGATGATGAACATGGGTTTGTGTTTATAATTAACTCTTTTCATCTTTTAAACAAAAGCTTAACTTGTCCAATGGTTGTGTATGTGTTGTATGGTTGTGGAGACCCGGTTTGAACCTGGGTCACATCAAACCCATTTCATTTATTTTTTTAAAACCATTTTTTTTAGTTTCAACAAATTAAATATACTTTTATAAATCATACAAAAATAAATAAAATTATTTTGGTTAAACAAAAGATGTTTTAATTTTCGTTAGCAAATTCGTTCAAAAACCAACTTTTACAAACCAAACCACCCGTTAAAACTCGTTAAATAATTATGTAGATAATATATATATAAAATGTCGTTGTAACTTTAAAATGAAACATAACGATTATGACAAATTCCTTAAAAATTATGAATCTTGTAAATAATAATATAATAATAAAAATTGATAAAACCCGTTAACTTAAATATTAATACGCTTAAAAATGTATAACAAAATTCTTATAAATAAAAATGTATAAACCTTAAAACCAACGTTATAGTCCCGTAAACTAGTTAGTAACTTTTGTATTTCTTGTTCTAGCTCGCGAGATTCGATCGTTTGATTTCATTTAACGCACTTACGGTTTTTCAAAGTTATCTCCAATCACAAAGGTGAGTTTCTCACACCCCTTTTAACGTTTTTTTTACATTTTGGGGGTAACATATATATCCTATCAACAATTCAATATCTTTTATTTATCATTTACAAACTACAATTCGCTACATGGACTTGTGTGTTTACTTGCTACTTGCTATGATATTACGTGCATGGATTTCTTCGATAAGTATGATCATACGCCCCCCTTTGCACTCATGGACCATTGTTTCTAGTGGAAAAGAGACTCCGATCTGAGTACGTTGGTGCACAATCCCAACTGGAAAAGACCTTCGTTTATTCTTTACACTCATGGACAATTGTTTCTAGTGTAAAGAACCCTTATGTGTTTTTCACAAGTTTTCATGGAATTGTATGGTTTTTATGTAGTATTTAAACTGTGTGAACTCACCAACTATTAAGTTAGTTGACATTATTTTATATATATGCTACAGGTACTATCATTAGAGGGTGAAATGGACGAGGTCACTAGAAGATAGATTATTTCAATAATAAATAAATAAGACATAGGTTTTATTGTTTTCTTTTGTAATTGTTTTGTTGACCAACTTGTGTACTTGGGATTTGAATGAATTAATGATATTATTGTCACTTAATAGTGTCACATGTGTTTTAGGCAATCTGTACGTCACATCCGGGCGTTTTCTGCTTTAGCCGGGGTGTTACATCACTGGTGACCAAGGTGAACTAAATTCCCCTTTGTTATTAAGTTCAATTAATTCTATTCTTGTTGGAAATGGTCAACAAATCCCAATTCTTGGATCGGGCAATAGCACCTTACCCAACACCACAAGACCGTTACACCTTAAAAATGTCCTTTATACACCCCAAATCATTAAAAATCTAATATCAGTTCGTCAATTTAATATTGACAATTGGACCTCTATTGAATTTGACCCTTTTGGCTTTTCTGTGAAGGATTTTACGGATGGGAAGATTCTCATGGGGCACGACAGTGATAGCCATCTTTACCCGCTCACCAACAACACTGCTTCCGCCTTTCACATTTCCCATGATCAAGACTTTTGGCACAACCGTCTTGGACACCCGGGATTATCTGTTTTAAATTCACTTGTTTTGAATAATTTTATTAAATGTAATAAACATCGTAGTGACATTGTTTGCCATTCTTGTCAACTTGCAAAGAGTAAACGTTTACCGTTTTCTATTTCAATGTCACAAACTTTATTACCTTTTGATATTATTCATTGTGACCTGTGGACTTCACCAATCCCGAGCAAATCAGGATGCAAATACTATGTGGTCTTAGTTGATGACAAAACAAAATATACATGGATTTTTCCATTAAAATTTAAATATGAGACTTTTGAAAAATTCGCCAAGTTCCATAAATATATTCTTACCCAATTTCAAGTGAGCATTAATTAAATCATTCCAATGGTGATTTAGGAGGCAAATTTGACAATCACCATTTCAAAAATCTAGCCTCATCCCACGGTCTTCAATTCCGTTTCTCGTGTCCTCAAACCTCCAAGCAAAACGGGAAATTTGAACGCATGATTCGCCGACTAAACAAAATCATGCTCACTCTTCTCACTCATGCTTCCTTGCCCTCCTCATATTGGGTCGAGGCTCTTCATGTTGCCACCTATCTCCACAACATTCTTCCCACCAAACTTCTTAACAACCATTCTCCTATGGCCGCCCTTTATCACCGACATCCTACCTATGATCACTTATGTGTTTTCGGGTGTGCTTGTTAACCTAACACAACCGCGACACGACCACACAAATTAAGCCAACGTTCCTCTTTGTGTGTTTTCCTTGGCTATCCGGCAAAATTTTGTGGATATCAATGTCTCGACCTCTCCACTGGGAAAATTATTTTCTCTCGACACATTGTTTTTGATGAATCCAATTTCCCATTCAAGTCATTCCCAAATACCAGTCCACGAGATTATTCATTTTTGGACAGTGATAGCCCATCCCCAATAATATTCCATAATCATGCAACCAACCATTTTACCCAATCACCAACAAACCCACTTCAAACACATGCCTCTTGCCCCAACATACACAACCAGACCACTACCCATAACCAATCCACATCTTTGTCACATCCTCTTACACACACATATGAAGCCTCACCAATACCACCATCACCCCTTCCGTTTCAACTGTCCCCACACCACTAATAACTTCACAAACATATGAGACTCTTCCCAACTCACCTCCTACTACAACCATGCCAAACACCTCACCGCCACCTCAAACACATACCACCCACTTGATGACCACCCGCCTACGTGCCGGAATTACCAAACCAAAAATCCCACTCAACTTACACACCACTGCCATCTCTCCCATAACCAACTCACATATTACATCCCTATCCGATCCAACCTGGAAAGTTGCCATGGATGATGAGTATAGCGCATTATTGAACAATAACACATAGGAATTGGTCCCGAGGCCACCGGATGCTCATGTAATTCGTTGCATGTGGATATTTCGTCATAAATTTAATAACATCGGTGCACTCCAACGTTACAAAGCACGACTCGTGGTTAATGGTAAATCTCAACAAGTTGGTATTGATTGTGATGAAACATTTAGTCCCGTTGTAAATCCAACAACCATTCGCATCGTACTTAGTTTGGTGACTTCTCGTTCTTGGCCCATCCATCAATTGGATGTCAAGAATGCATTCTTACAAGGCGATCTCAAAGAAACGGTCTACATGTTTCAACCACCCGGATTCAAGGATCCGGATAGACCGAATCATGTGTGCAAGCTTATAAAATCTCTTTACGGGTTAAAACAGGCACCTCGTGCGTGGTTTCAACGGTTTGCCATGTATCTACTTAAATGTGGGTTTAAGAGTGTCGTCTCTGATTCATCACTCTTTATATATAAACAAGGGGATCAAATGGCCTATTTATTGCTACGTTGATGACATCATCCTCACTGCCTCCCACTAGACACTACTACAGAGCATCATAGCTGCACTCTCTAAGGAATTTTCTATGTCTGATTTGGGTAAACTACACCATTTTTTGGGGATATCAGTTGCACATCAACATGGTGGCTTATTTTTATCCCAAGAATCTTATGCAGAAGATATTTTGGCTCGAGCAAATATGACTACTTGTAAACCCGCTGCTACACCGGTCGAAACCACATCAAAATTAAGTGTGAACTCCGGCCCTCTTTTTAATGACCTGTCACTATATCGAAGCCTTGCCGGTGTACTTCAATATCTAACATTTACCCAACTCGACATTTCCTACGCGGTGCAACAAATCTGCCTCTTTATGCACGCGCCTCGTGAGCCACATTTTCATTTTCTCAAACGGGTCCTACGTTACATTCGTGGCACTACATCACACGGTTTACATATTACACCCTCGAAGTCTACATCTCTCATTGCATGTTCTGATGCAGATTGGGGGGGGGGGGGGGGTTGCCCTGATTCACGCCGATCTACATCCGGTTATTGTGTTTTCTTGGGTACTAATTTAATCTCATGGTCTTCCAAACGACAAGCTACAATTTCGAGATCTAGTGCCGAAGCTGAATATCGTGGCGTTGCGAACACGGTCGCCGAAACGAGTTGGTTGAGAAACTTACTTCTTGAACTTTTTGTCCCTACTCGTCAAGCTACAGTTGTTTACTGTGACAATTTCTCTGCTGTTTCTCTCTCTAGAACATCAACTCACTAAACATGTTGAAATAGACATTCATTTTGTTCGAGACAAAGTCCGGGTAGGAGACATTCGTGTTATACATATACCGGCTAACTATCAATATGTCGGCATTTTTACCAAGGGTCTACCTCGCCCTCTTTTCTACAAATTTAAATCCAGCCTTTGCGTCCGAGCATCTACCGCTAAGACTAAGGGGGAGTCTTAGTCAACCGAATATCATTAATATTATTGTCCACAATCATTTTATTATTTAGTATGATTTTGTATTAATTAGTTTTCATTGTTTGCTACCTTTCTTTGTTGTACCTACCGTATTTGTACATGAATGATGCTAATGGAATGACGGCAATTGAGTCATATTATTCTACACTCGCTTGTGTCATGTTTGGTGGATTATGGCAATGAAGGTTTGAGCTAGGCCTTGTGCGGTTGTCAATTCGAATCATGATCCCCTTCCTCCCGGGTTTTTGTCCTACCATGTATTACGTCTAAGAGTTTGTGCTCTTGTGGTGGCACAACGACTGTCAAGTGGCAACTGGAAACTAACGGTATGGTTTATTGGGGAACACCCAAGCTAAACTCTGAAAGCCAACGTATGCCAAGATAATAAAACATAGCCTGGCTAGAGTGGGGGCACCGTAACTCTCCAAATTTAGGGAGTGCGGTGATTTAACACACAAGAAAGTCATCCAAAAAAAGTTATCGAGAATTATTGGGCTTTGTGTTACTAACACTTTTATTCACCAATAAAATAAGTAGTCTAGGGTTGTGTAGTGGGCAAAGCTAGGGCTCAAGCTTAAATTAAATCACGTAAAAAAATTAGTTTATAAAAACTATAGCAATATCAAATATCATGTTCTTGTTTTTATGATGTATCTTTTTTAAAAGGTATTAATGTATAGAAAGATGAGGAGGGAAGTGTAAGTATTTTATAAATAACCAAAACTTGGGTAAATATGCAGGGGCTAAATGTTTAAAATATTATTTAGATAACCACAAAAGTTCGTTAATGATTGTACTAAAGTCCAAAACTTCTCCTTAAAGCAACGTAGTGGCCGTTTAAGGGAATAAAAACAGCCAAAAACGTCGGGGAAAACCCCTGGCCGTTTTGGGCTAGGCTTTGGTGTCCGACATTTCTTACACAACGGTGTTGGGGGGGGGGGGGGGGAGGAGCGTTGGTCAAACTAACTATTGGCCAACGACTAGTTTAAAAAAATATAAAAGAATAATTAAGTAATGATTGCACTGACATTTTATCACTACATAACTTTTAGTAAAACCCTTAATTGCTAACTTGAACGCCACGTGTTCGCAAATACCTCTATGTGAATAGTTTTGACTACATATGGTCTTAAATTATTAATCACATGTATTAAGTGTTGTAATAATAAGCATGAATAATTGTATTACTTAAAAATTAAAATACACTATGTTATGCATTATAATATAGTGTAGATAATCAGAGAGTGTGTGTAATGCATTAATTTTTTATAAAAAAAAACTAAATATAGTATTATGACGGTCACTAATATTGTTCTCATGGAACATATTGTGTGAGCTTATTTAAAAATGAATTGTGTTATAAAAATTAAAATTTGGGTTTAACTTAAAATATTTAAACGAACAAGTTCATGATGAATTTACCTTGGCAATAAATTTACCTTGGCTTGAGCATGGCTCATTTACAACCCGAACCAAATCATTGGAGCAAGCCTTGAACATTTTTAGAGCACACCATTAGTTATTCGCTTTTTTTTTTTCATTAAGTTATAATTTTATTATTATTTATCCATCAATCTTATTTTAACTAGTTTTTCCACTTTATTTGGTTGGTATCATGATAGCTGCACGTCAAATGGCACTCGTGTAAACGTGTGTGTACAATATGGTATGAAATTAACTTGGAAAATAAATGTGTTTACAAGATTGCGAAAAGGATTTTATTAAAGTTTGTATTTAAAATAAGTTTTTGTGGAGAAATATGATATTTGAAAGAAAAAGATTCTCTCTTAATTTCTTAGAGAGAATAGTAATGCATTAAATAATAATCCTATGCTAGTTACATAGAGAAATACAAGGTAAGTTATAACTATATTTGATTATACAATATTTGAATTTAATTGAGAGACTGAGAGTGATTCTAAGAGTGATTTGTGGTAGACTTTTGTTGGAAGTTATAAGTAAAAGTGTGTGAATGAAGTCTTAATAATGAAGTGGTGAAAGTTGTTTCACATCGGAGTGGGAACAAAATAAAGAGTGGTGTATAAGGTAGAACCTTTACCACTCATTTGAATCTTTATGACATGTTTTACTACAAGTACTCTCGTGCAGGGGGTTGCAAATTTGGGTTTGCGGACTCGAAATTTTTCGAACTCGTGCGGGCCCGCACGCCCCGAGGACACGAATGCAGCTCCAAAACCCCCGGGCCCGCGTGAGACACACAAAATCTACACTAATGGCCATTATTTGAATATTATTACAATTTAATGGTCATTATTAGTATTAATTATGATTTTGTGGTTATATAACCAGAGTTTAAACACACAAAAACACACACAACAACTTGTTCTTCCTTTCTGCTGCAACATTGTTTACGATTTCGTTTCAGGCAAGTGGTTAAGTCCGGGAGTGCTACGCCTCTGCTTCGAACCGGAGTACCCTGGGAACAGACCGCGAATCTGTTTAAGGGAATTGTGTCAAACACAAGTCCGGTTCACTGTTTCTTGTTTATTTCTTTTCTTCTTTCGGATTTTATTATACAAGAATACTAACAAATTTAAACAGAATACTTATTATTCTTGTGATTTCGTTTCAGAATGGAATCCCAACCCATGACTACTATCGTCTCTGCAATCATGACTTCCGCTGTTACTGTCACAACCGGTTTGGTTGCTCCGCTGCCTAATGCTATCACGTTTCATTCTGAGAAACATTAAAAGTTCACCGGTGTGAATTTCAAACAGTGGTAAAAAAGATGTTATTTTATTTGACCACTTTTAACCTCGCGAGGTTCTTAACTGAAACCATTCCCCAAGTTGATGAAGAGGCAATGGATGCACAATCATTGAGTGCGGTTCAGGCTTGGAATCATTCAGATTTCTTGTACCGGAATTATGTTTTGAATGGCATGGTGGATGCACTTTATAACGTGTAGCATAAGGCCAAGACTACCAAAGAATTATAGGAGTCTTTGGACCGCAAATACAAAACGGAAGATGCCGGTACTAAGAAATTCGTGGTGGCTAAGTTCTTGGACTTTAAAATGATAGACTCAAAAACTGTCATGAGCCAAGTCCAAGAGTTGCAAGTTATTCTCATGATATTCATGCAGATTAATGTCGCTTAGCGAGACATTCCAAGTTGCTTGTATCATTGAAAAGCTACCACCAAGTTGGTTCGATTTCAAGAATTATCTCAAGCATAAATGAAAGAAGATGACCATTGAAGATCTTGTTGTTCATCTTCGTAATGAAGAAGATAACAAAATTGCACTAAAAAGAATTGATGGTCCCGGAACAACAAAGGCCAATGTTGTTGAACATGGCCAATCTTCAAAGGGTAATAAAAACGGTGGAAAAAAGAATCATGGGTAAAGCTTCAACCTTGGTCCTAAGGAGGGAGCTGGGAAGAAAAAGAAGTTCCAAGGAACATGTTATAATTGCGGAAAGCAAGGCCATATGGCCAATGAATGCAAGCTTCCAAAGAAAGAAAATGCTCGACAAGTGAACATGGCCATATGGCCTTGTTGCTGTGGTCACGGACCTCTCGATTATAGTCACCAAAGTTAACTTGGTTGGGCAAAATAAAAAGATTGTTGGGTCGATACGGGGGCTATGCGTCATGTGTGCTTTGAAAAAGTCTTTTTAGCACTTTCAAGGAGGTGACTAATGGAGTAAAGGTATTTATGGGAAACTCTGCTACAACCAAAGTCAAAGGTGAGGGGAATGTGGTTTTGAAAATGACTTCGGGAAAGGAACTCACTTTGTAAAATGTGTTGTATGTTGCAGAAATTCGTAACTTGTGTCGGGGTGGCAGTTGAACAAGTTTGGTTTCAAAATGGTGATTGAGTCCGATAAGGTCGTGTTGACCAAAAATGGTTTGTATGTTGGTAAGGGCTATGCCCTCAATGGCATGTTCAAGTTGAATGAAACTGTGTTTAATGAAATGAATGAAAACGCTACTAGTTCTGCTTATATGCTTGAGTCTTCTAATGTTTGGCATGGCATACTAGGTCATGTTAATTTAATTCCATTTGGCGTTTGATTAAACTTAATTGTATACCAACATCGATATCGACTCGAATAATAAATGTGAAACTTGTGTCGAAGCAAAACAAACAAGATCGTTATTCAAAAAGATTGAACGATTCACCGAACCTCTCGAGATGATTCAAACTGATATTTGTAATCTAAAAGCAATTCATACTCATGGTGGAAACAAGTACTTCATCGCGTTCATTGATGATAATACAAGGTATTGCTATGTTTACTTACTTAAGAGTAAGGACGAATCTATTGATAAGTTTATCTTATTTAAAGCCAAAGTTGAGAATCAACTAAATCGGAAAATCAAAAGAGTAAAGAGTGACCGAGGAGGTGAATATGTTTCACCGTTTGTTGACTTGTGTGAAATAGAATGAATCATACATGAACTCATGCCTCCTTACTCCCCTCAATCAAATGGCATAGCGGAACGTAAAAACCGAAATGTGAAAGAAATGATGAATGCCATGATGGTAAGTTATGGGGTAAGCCCAGACATGTGGGGGAAAGCAATCTTATCGGCGAATTATGTCTTGAACATGATATCCAATAAGAAGAAGATATAACACCATATGAATTATGGACGAGAAATAAACCATCATATAAATACTTGCGAGTGTGGGGGTGCCTAGCCAAGGTAGTGGTGACTCCTCCGAAACGCCTACTAATAGGAACCAAAACCGTGGATTGTGTATTTATAGAGTATACCCGTCCTGGTGGTGCATTTCGATTTCTTGTACATGATTCCAAGAACCTTGGAATAAAAAATGACACCATAATAGAATCAAAGGATGCATCATGGTTTGAACATATGTTCCCATGTTTGGGTAAAGGAAACCGAGCTATTCTAGACCAGTTGAGGAAACTATTCTAGAGAACGAGGGTACAAGAGATTAACCTCGGGAACAATCTTAGACAGAGGAGGTTGAAATCCGAAAGAGTAAACGGCAAAGGACTGAAAAATCCTTCTCTGATTTCCTTACCTACATGGTAGAATAGGAAGCTCAAATGTACCAACAAGTGGTGAATTCCGCAGAAGGACCTCAGTGGAGGGAGGCCATCAAATGTGAGATAGATTCTATCTTACAAAATCATACATGGGAACTAGTGGATCTTCCTCAAGGATATCGATGGATCTTCAAGAAGAAGATGAAACTTGATGGCACCATCGATAAGTATAAGGCAAGGTTGGTGATCAAAGGATATAAACAACAAGAAGGTTTAGATTACTTTGATACGTATTCGCCAGTTACGCGAATAACCTCTATCAGGTTGGTGCTTGCCATTGCCATCATTAGAAACTTGGAAGTTCACCAAATGGATGTAAACACAGTTTTCTTGAATGAAAATCTGGAGGAAGAGATTTACATGGAACAACGTGAAGGCTTTATAGCCATTGGGAAAGTAAAGAAAGTGTGTAAACTTGTGAAATCCATAAATCTGGAGGAAGAGATTTACATGGAACAACCTGAAGGCTTCATAGCCATTGAGTAAGAAAGGACAGTGTGTAAACTTGTGAAATCCTTGTATAGATTGAAACAAGCTCCTAAAAAATGGCACAAAAAGTTTGATCATGTCATGCTTGATGGTGGGTTCAAAATCAATGAATGTGACAAATGTGTATACGTGAAGGACACATCCGATGGATGTCATTGTGTGTCTATATGTAGATGATATGCTCATTGCTGGAAGTGATGATAAAATCATAACGTCCACAAAGAACATGCTAAAAGAAAGATTGACATGAAAGACATGGGTTTTGGGAATGTGATTTTGGGAGTTAAAATCACACGAACCTAAAATGGACTTTTTTAAGTCAATCCCACTACGTGAGCAAAATTCTTGAGAAGTTTAATGCGAATGACTCTAATGTAGCTAGAACTCCCATTGACATAAGTCAACATCTAGCTAAGAATAAAGGTGAACCCGTTAACCAGTTGGAATACTCAAGAATTATTGGCAGCTTGATGTATCTTATGAGTTGCACTAGACCTGACTTGGCATATTTTGTGAGCAAGCTAAGTAGATATAAAAGCAACCCAAGTTCAACTCATTGGAACTGTGTGATTCGGTTGCTTCGGTACCAAAGATACACTAGGGAATACGGGTTACATTATAACAGATATCCGACAGTTATATAATGATACTGTGATGAAAATTAGATATCTGACACGAATGATTCCGGAGCAACAAGTGGGTATGTATTCACACTTGGAGGTGCAGTATATCGTGGAAGTCGTCCAAGCAAATAGTTATAGCTAGATCCCCGATGGAATCAGAATTCATCGCCTTAGATAAAGCGGGCGAGGAGGCAGAATTGTTACGTCAATTTGTTGAGGATATACCAAGATGGCCTAAGCCAACATCGGCCATCTGTATACATTGTGATAGCCAATCGGCAATTGGCAGAGCTCATAGCACAATGTATAATGGTACGGATAGACACATTAGACGTAGACATAATACAGTACGACAACTATTATCTACTGGAATTATCACTGTTGACTACGTGAAGTCAAAGGATAATATTGCGGATCCGCTAACAAAAGGCCTAAGTAGAGAGTTGGTGCAGAAGTCATCCATGGGAACGGGACTGAAGCCATTGAAATATTAAAAGTTCAAGACCTAACTCAACAAACTGGAGATCCCAAGGATTGAGCTCAATAGGAAAACCTAATTGTATGAATTAGTGCGGTCACTGTGGGGGTAGGGGGGGATAACCCTATAATTTAAGAGGGAGTTTCTACATAGCTAGGTAACCTTCCTAGTCCATTCCTAAAGTGAAAAGTGTGAGGCTAAGCATATGGATTTGAATGATTCAACCAAGGTAATCATACATGGTGAATCACCTATGTGAGAGAGAAGTGGGGTCGCTTCGAAGGTGTTGTTGGGCACAATACTTAATAGCTCTTGCAGAACTAGGCTCATGTTCATGACCATAACGAACATAACTAGGATGACTTAACTTTGTCAGGGAGAGTCTTGTGTGAAATGTATTGTCGTCTACACAAACGTTGTCTACTTAGAGCCAATGTGCTAAGTATGCTTCATAAGCAAAGGTTCAAAGGATAACACCTACCTATTGTATGCAAGATTCAACTACTGAAATCTAATCGGAATAATGTTATTTCGACCTCCATTCATGTGGGGGATTGTTGGAAGTTTAAGGGAAAGTGTGTGAATGAAGTCTTAATAAGGAAGTGGTGAAAGTTGTCCAACATCGGAGTGGGAACAAACTAAAGAGTGATATATAAGGTAGAGCCTTTACCACTCATTTGAATCTTTATGACATGTTTTACCACGAGTCCTACCCGCGCACAAGGGGGGGGGGGTGCAAATATGGGTTTCTAGACTAAAAATTCTTCGAACTCATGCGTCCCGCAGGTCCCACGAACATGAATGCAGCTCTAAAAACCCCGGGCCGCGAGAGACAATTTTTTGAATTCATTTTGAAATTCATTTCAAAAACTGTTTGGTCAATATTATTAATGATCATTATGATGATGATTATTATTTTCGGTTTTCAAACTTGCACTAATTACCATTATTTGAATATTATTACAATTTAATGGTCATTATCAGTATTGTTATGATTTTGTGGTTATATAACCAAGACCAACTCTTCAGTTTAGACACACAAAAATACACACAACAACTTGTTTTTCCTTTATGCTGCAACATTGTTTACGATTTCGTTTCAAGCAAGTGGTTAAGTTCAGCAGTGCTACGCTTCTGCTTCGAACCGGAGTACCCTGGGAGCAGATCGCGAATCTGTTTAAGGGAATTGTGTCAAACACAAGCCGGTTCATTTTTCTTGTTTATTTATTTTCTTCTTTTGGATTTTATAAAACAAGAAGACTAACACTTTTGACTATGATGACTATTATGGTTGTTACCCACCCCCCGGCAATTGAAACTGCGGTGAATGGACGCGTAGAAAATCTAGAAAGTGCTCAAAGAATGGTCGAGGCAAGCTTTTAGTGAAGATATCCGCAAGTTGAAGCTCGGTAGGAACAAATTAAGTGTGTAGTTTTGCTGACATAACCAGTTCCCGAACAAACTGGTAATCCAAGTCTATGTGTTTATGATATAATGCTAAATATATATGTTTCCCTTGTATATTTTATTCAATATTTAATTAGTTTTTTGTTCGTTTTTAGTCAAGATTTGTATACTACTAACATTATTATGTTTTGTAGGTTCCAGAAGTTGATCGTGATAGAAAAGGGCGAATAACGAGTCAAAACGAGAAGCCGAAACTCGTCAGGAAGGAACCGGAAGGAGAACAGGTTAGACTAGGCCTGTCGGACCAACCCACCTATGTATAGAGCTGCGCCGCGCGGCCATAGGGGTCAGTCATGGTCGCGCTACGACTAGACCAAGAAAATCCAGAAAGTTTGCCGTTTTTGTCAGGTTTTGGGCCCTGTTTCAGTATATATACTCCCTTAAACTTAACCTGAAAAATACCCTATGAACCAGAGCCGAATTTGGAGTTTCTTGGAGCGTATTTTGGAGTTATTTGGCGGTTTTGAAGGCAAGGAATCACCCGGTGAAGAGCTTTACGTTTAAGATCAAAGACTACAGATTTTATCGCTTTTAATCTTTCGTTTCTCATATTTTCACATGATTTCTTATATTATTATTTTCTTTGATTTTAAGATGCTAGGCTTAACTTTATAGACTGCCTAGGCTTATGATGAACCATCGTTGATGTTTTGATTTTAGTTGGATTGTTTCTTTTCGTTATGGTTTTATGATTCAGTAAACTAAATAATTTTACATGATTGATGCGTATGTGTACATGGTTTTGGTTGTACTAATTTTATTATTCCAATTATCCTTGGTGATTGTCTGTTATATTATTAGATTTTGTTAGGTTATTTACTGTGTGTTCTTGACTAGTTTGTGGTGGACTTGCAATAAAACTATAGGAATAATATTATTAGTCAAACGAATAAAAGTGTGTTTCTAACCTAGAAAGCCGTAAGGTGATAAGGTTATTGTTAGATATTTGTTGATTAAGATTGCTAGATTAAGTTCTTCGTAAAGAGTCTGTCTAGATTTGATAGATTAACCTTGTCTAGCGAGTCAATTGAGTACATTAAATTACCTTTGATCTCTGCGTTGTAAGGTAAGATTTCGCGATAAAGGTACTCTTTTATAAATCAATTAGATAACCTTAAGGAAGTTTAATACATATGACTGGTGTGTCTGAAAACTTGTTAGAAACTCATAGGTGTGTTCTTGAAGGGTTAGGGGTCCTTTTCGGGTTTTCTTTTAAGTGTCTATTTTACGATTCCAGTTCCATAACTATTATTTCCAACTATTTGATAACTGAAACTTTTGGGATTTTAGCCTAGGTAGTTTTTCATCATCATCTGAATCAGTCAAACGTTTGTCTTGTGTTTCATTAATTGTTTTTTATTAATTAGTTTATTTTATTAGTTTAATATAATATAGTTTGAAACCCCCCTTCAATAATAATAAATAAATAGTCCGGTTAGTCAATTCTAATTAATTAGTTAATATACCATGGGTTCGATATCCGGATTTACTTAGCTATAATTGAGTCGATCGATTCACTTGCCGGTCTGTAATTTAGTCGAGTTTAAAGAGTCTAGAGTATTGCTTAGTGTCTTGATTAACATAATTTAGTTAATAATTATTTGACTACTTTTAGCACATCAAGTTTTTGGTGCCGTTGCCGGGGACTCTTGGCGATTGTGTTATTAGCTTTGATTAGACTTACTTGCTACATACGTGCTATTTTTTTTAATTTGTTTGAGTAATAGGAGTCTAATTAAAGTTTTAGTTTATTTTTGTTTATTTTTAAGTATTCGAGTCTATTCACTGGGTTTTTGCGTTTTTTAGGTTTATGCCACATCTTCGTTCGCAAGGACCACTGCTGGATAATTTTGGACCGCTCGTTAAAGTTTGTTTCTACAACAAAGTCATCACCACATAGTTCACCACCATTATGTCTGAGAAGCCAACCAGAAGTCCAAATGGCCGATGATAGAACAGTTGCTACACAATCTTTCGATGGTTTAACCGGAAACCAGTCGTGGATCATCATTCCCGAGATCAACAATCCAAACTCATGGCAGATTCTATCATAAGTCATGAACTCTCTCGTTCAAACTAACCAATTTCATGGGCGTGATGATGAGGATGCACCAACACACATTAACCGGCTCTATCGCATTTTAAAACTTTTTAATTTACAAGGTGCTACTGAAGATGCTATTTTCTTACATCTTTTCCCTTTTCACTTGCAGGAAAGGTAACTCTTTGGCTTGACACTCAACCGCCTTGCAGGTTCACCACTTGGGAAGCACTACGTTTAGCATTCATCAAGAAATACTTCCCACCTGCTAAAGCAGCTCACCTTCGTGATCAAATCCACTCGTTTCACATGGAGCCGGATGAACCATATTGTCATACTTGGGATCTCTTTCAGAATCTGTTGTCTCGTTGTTCACAAAATGGTCTCACACCATGGGCTCTCGTTGAGAAGTTCTACAATGGGCTGAACTACGAAACCCAAGTTCGTTTCGACATGGCTGCGGGAAGAAATCTGATGGCTAAAAAGAATGTCACCGAATGATACGAGATGTTTGAAAGTTTTGCTCAATCAAGATACGCCAAGTGGCCACATCGCGGGAATTCCACTACCGTCACTAGTACACCCTCATCTGCTCGAGATGTGCATCAGGTCAATCTGGATACTAGTGTGGCTGCTGCTTTGGAATAATTAACTAGAGAGGTGAAGGATCTCAAGGCCAAGGTTGACAAATGTGAGTTTTGCAGGGGTGAACATGGTACTTTGGAGTGCCCATTGATGACTAAAGAGGTCGATTTTATTGTTTGTCAAAATAGGTTTCCAAATGCTTTTAACAGTAATAACGATTCGAGTTGGAACACCTACAAGAACCCGGATCAAAGTAACTTAAATTGGCGTCCGTCCGGTGCACCACCTGGCTTTCAAAATACTTATAATCAAGGACAATGTCAGTATTTTAATAATAATAATAACAATAATGGTGCTAATGTTCAAAGTAATGTGCATGATTCGAGTAGTTGAATAGGACGTTTGGAAGATATGATGAAGCAAATCCTGGAAAGAGATCAGGCTACACAGAAAAAGTTCTCCGAGCATGACCTACTTTTAAAGAATCAACAATCGTCGTTACTTAGCCTTCAAAGGTCCATTGGTGATATTACTCGTTGTTTAGAAGAGAGGATTCCAGGTCATTTTTCGGGTATTCCTTAAACTAATCCGACTGCTCAATTGAAAGCCATCTCCACTCTTACTGGTAGGATTTTTTGTCCGGAGAGAGTTAGTAGAGAGGTTGAGAAATGTGGGGACGATGAGTTGGTGGATGAGGAGATAGAGATGGAGTTTCCGGGAAAAGTACAAGGTAACACACCAATTATAGAGCAGCAAGTAGAGAGAAGCATCGAGAAAAGCCGGTTGAAGTCCGACCACCACCACACATCATTGATCTTGCCTATGTCCCGTATCCCTCTCGCCTAAAGCATCAAAAGTACAAGAGGGAATACTGGCATTTTCTTGATATGCTCAGTCAGTTGAAAATTGACCTCTCGTTCATTGAAGCCCTCCAACATATGCATAAATATGCCAAGTTTTTGAAAGATCTTCTTAAAAGAAAGGATAAGTTAGAGGAGCTTTCGATTGTTTCACTAAATGGAGAGTGTTTAGTGGTAGTTCTTAATAAGTTACCAGAAAAGTTACCCGACCTTGGCGTTTTTAACTTTCCATACCTTTTCGGAAGTGACACGACGTGTCAAGCATTGGCTGATCTAAAAGCTAGCATAAACCTCATGCCATATTCTTTATATGAAAATCTAGGCCTAGGAGAGCTCACCTCTACACGTATGACGTTGTCTTTAGCCGATCGTTCCGTTAAGTATCTAGGGGTGTCGTAAAGAACTTGCTCGTTAAGGTCGATAATTTGGTTTTTCCCACAGATTTTGTTGTTTTAGATATGGAGGCCGACGAGAGAGTTCCTATCATTTTGGGTCGTCCGTTTTTACGTACTGTTAGAGCAACCATTGATGTTTTGAAGGCAAGATCACTCTTAAAGCCGACGATGAAAGTGCCACTTATATGGCTAAATCCATGAGACATCCGAGTGGTCAAGACAGTCTTATTGATCGATGTCATCCAGTTTACTCGATATAATCATTTATCTCAGGCATGGATCCACGTCTTGGCTATTCCATTTCGGTCTGAGTTAGTGTGTGGAAGGAGCGATAGGTTTCTAGGTCTCGAGTAATGGTGAAGTGTGTTAGAGAAAGAGGTGGTTGAAAGCGAAAGTTTGAAAGGGTTCGTGGAGTTCGAAAGAAGAAGAACAAGATTAATGAATGTTCGGATTGTGATTCGGCATCTTTGAGGGCACTGGAGTTCTATCGAGGTGGAGGAATCTCCTCTCGGACCACCACGTGATTCGCATAGCATGGGTTCTTGAGTGAAAATTTAAGTGTAGAGTTTGTATATTTTATTTATTTTTATTTCTATTTCCATTTAATTTTCTTTGAGTCATTAACGTAGTTTTTTGTAGTTCTTCTTTATTTTTTATGTTTTTAAGTTTTGCTAGGTAAAATCAAGTTTGAGTGAGCTAGAGAGAAGATCCCCAAGAAAGAGCTTAATGAAAAAGACAAGTGTGGGGATGGAGCAACTGAGCCGTATACTTTATATTTATTATTTTCTGCTAATTAGTCATGTTTCATTTTATATATGTGTGGGTTGGTGAAATACTTTGAATACATAATATCTATCAGCTCGATAAGATATATGTTTCAATATTGTTGAATTTTTTCCGTTATGTTCCTGTGTGAGAAGAAGGTACTATTTGTTGAGCACGTTCGTAGTTAGAGGGCAACATTGGAAAGAAAACTTTGGCATAAAAATTAATGCGCATATTACCAGCTAATTCTTTTCCACTATCTAGCTTATTTTTACTTTTTATTTACTTTTGTTTTTTTGCAGTTCGATTTTATTTTATGTTTATGTTTATTTTACATCGTCCTTATCTTTTCATTGAGGACAATGCAAAATTTAAGTCTGGGGATAGGATATTTGAGTCATAATTTTGATTTTACTTGAAAAAAAAATTGAAAAAAAGTTTTGAAAAATGTCCCTTGAATAATAGTTTTCTGCGTGAAAGTGGGAGATGATGATAATTATAGGAAATTGGTTTTTCAAACTACTAATTATATGAGATAATATTAAACTAAACACACTTAACTTGGGGATGTGTTGGTAGGCTCGCCCTTGAGAATGAAAGGGCAATTTAATAAAATGGGTAAAACGGAAATCTTTTGTGGGTAAAACGTTTTGTCCGTGGAAAATAAGTAATGAAAGGTCGGGCCATACTCAAGCTTCAATTGTTGGTATGAATGTTATAAATATTATAAATTTTAAAATTTTGAATACGTTATCATATTGTGCTTGGGTAGGTTTAACGTTAGAGTATGCCAAGTAGCCGGTGATATAAATCTTAAACTATCTAGCTTTAGTGTTTTACATTTCATTAGCGTATGATTTTATACCTTAAATCTTGTATTGATGGGATGCCTCGGGCCCGGAGACAATGGGTCTGTATGCAGTTTATTCATATGGGTATTCACCATCCCTAAGTAGGGTTGTGAATATTTAAATAAAGCTAAAAAAGAGCAAAATCGCAGTTATCTGCCACATAAGTCATTAAACATGATCACTACATATTTAAAGTATAAATACACTACTAACTTGATCATCCACGCTGTTAGCCATGTGGGGTCCCCTTGCTCGCATCTCATTACCATTAAGAAATGGACCACAAGGGACACGCCGCATGTAAACCTTACATATGAATTAGTGCATGCTCACCTATGGTTATGGGTTCGGGGTATTGCTTGATAACGAGGGTATGTCATGTTGTGGGGAACACTAGCTATTACTTAATTATACCTTAATCGTATCTAATGGCTGCTTGGTAGACTTTAATGCTTAAGCTTAGGTGGATAAACAATACCCTTGATCGTCTTAACTATTCATGAAAAAAAAAGAGCAACAAAAGTTTTAAATATGCTAATTTTGAGGTTTAAGTCAAGTTGGGGTCGCATGGTCCGGTAAAAGTTGAAAATAAGCGGGTCTTAATTGTGTAAACCACTGAGTAATATTAATGTTGGATCTTATTTGTCTCGGTAAAGATTAAGACATGGGTTTAAGTGGACAACAATATTGGTGATTGCTATTTTTGTGTTTTTCTGAACTTTAAAGTAATCTATATGTTTTTTAAGACTGTATTTCCGATTTTGATTCTACTGCATTAGACTTTTTGAGGGACGAAAAAAGAGTAAGTGTGGGGATATTTGATATAACGCTAAATATATATGTTTCCCTTGTATACTTTATTTAATATTTAATTAGTTTTTTATTCGTTTTTAGTCAAGATTTATATACTACTAACATTATTATGTTTTGTAGGTTCCGGGAGTTGATCGTGATCTAAAAGGGCGAAAAACGAGAAGACGGAAATCGTCAAGAAGGAGCCGGAAGGAGAACCGGTCAGACCAGGCTGGTCGGATCGCCCCATATGTATAGAGCTGCGCGACGCGGACATAGGGGTCAGTCATGGTCGTGCGGCGCCTAGACCAGGAAAATCCAGAAAGTTTGCCGTTTTTGTCAGGTTTTGGGCCTTGTTTCAGTATATATACACCCTTCACGTTAACCTGAAAAATACCCTACGAGCCAGAGCCGAATTTGGAGTTTCTTGGAGTGTATTTTGGAGTTATTTAGCGGTTTTGAAGGCAAGAAATCACCCGGTGAAGAGCTTTACGTTCAAGATCAAAGACTATGGATTTTATCGCCTTTAATCTTTCGTTTCTCATATTTTCAACATGATTTCTTATATTATTATTTTGTTTGATTTTAAGATGCTAGGCATAACTTTATAGACTGCTAAGGCTTATGATGAACCATCGTTGATGTTTTGATTTTAGTTGGATTGTTTCTTTTCGTTATGGTTTTATGATTGAATAAACTATTTAATTTTACTTGAATGATGCGTATGTGTAATTGGTTTTGGTTGTTCTAGTTTTATTATTCCACATTATCCTTGGTGATTGTCTGTCATAATAAGATTTTGTTAGGTCATATACTGTGTCTTCTTGACTAGTTTGTGGTGGACTTGCAATAAAACCATAGGAATAATATTATTAGTCAAACGAATAAAAGTTTGCTACAAACATAGAAAGCTGCAAGGTGATAGATTATCGTTAGATATTTGTTGATTAAGATTGCTAGATTTAGTTCTTTGTAAGGAGTTCGTCTAGATTTGATTACTTAAACTTGTCTAGCGAGTTAATTGAGCTCATTAAATTACCTTTGATCTCCGCGCTGTAAGGTAGGATTTCACTATAAAGGTACTCTTTCATAATTAATTAGATAACCATAATGAAGTTTAATACATATAACTGGTGTGTCTTAAAACTTGTTAGGAACTTATAGGTGTTTTCTTGAAGGATCAGGGGTCCTTTTTGGGTATTCATTTAAGTGTCTATTCTACGATTCCAGTTCCATAACTATTATTTCCAACTATTTGATAAGTGAAACTTTGCGGATTCTAGCCTAGGTGGGTTTTCATCATAATCTGAATCAGTCAAACTTGTTTGACTTGTGTTTCATTAATATTCTTTTATTAATTAGTATAATATAATATAGTTTATAAACCCTGATGACCGTCGTTTGAGTCATGAAGAAACCTAAATAACCTAAGTAGATAGGGTAAATAAGGTATTGTATCCACCAGGAGTATGTGTTCAATGCAAATCATGTAAACAGTTTCAATATTATGAAGTAGCAGATTTTAGTGCTGATCACATAAGCAATAATTTAAATATAGAATTAAGTAAACAAACGAGTAAACAAGTTTCTATCAATTAATAAAAGCGAATCACACCCGGGACTTCAAGTAAACAACCTACAGTAATCTCATGCCACCTAACAGATTAATCATTAACGATTAACTAGACAAAACCTTAGGCATCAACAATCTCTTTACACACGGCACTGGTTATCAAACAGTCCCTGCCAGTGTGACTCAGTTAAGGGCAATCATATGTTTTATCGTATTCAATCTAATCAAACAGTCCTATGATCAATTATTATAGCATCTTGTAACTAATCGTTCAGATCAACGTAAACCTAAACCGATTGAATACACAGAAATACCAAACATCAATAATCATAGATCAACCATAAACAATTATACATAGGTGTTCTTAGTCACATGAGAAAACTGAAAGAATTACAAACTATACATTCTTGGGTGAGATTCTAAGAGATTAGCCACTCATGGTCATCATATGATCTTCAATTCTTGATTCTGGATGATGAAACATGGATCTTGTAGTGATTGGAGGTGTTACGGAGTTCCCAAAATAGCCAAAAGTCGTCCAAAAAACGGTTGGAATATGATCACCCACGATTTAGGGTTTTATCCTTTATATAGCAGCTGGGTTCATGCTTTAAATCTGAATTTCCCGTATCAGCGTAAGCTACTCTGACCGCTGGCCTAGCTTACTCTGGGTGGAAATCCCTTACTCTGAATCTGATTGCCTTATTATGAATCTGACTGCCTTAATCTGAGTTAATTTGACATCCAGAGTAGGTTACTCTGATCCCGGAGTAGCTTACTCTGGGAGCTGAATTTCAACCAACTTGTTTCTTTTCATTTCCAACACTTGTGTAGTGGCTCCAATCTTCCTGAGACTTCAAATCATGCTCGTAAATGTCTCTAAATAGAATCTTTAACTCTCACAAACCTGTAAATCCAAAGCATACTTGAAGTACCATTTTTCTAACGAAAAACTAATTAAAAAATACAAAATTAAAATACTATTATACAAGATTTATACCCGACCATCACATCCGCACACCTATCTTTTGCTTGCCCTCAAGCAAACTCTAAAGCAAACATCAACCTCCATCATAGGTATGTGAATTATCGCCATTAATACTAGTAAGGTTTATGGCCATACCCAGTTTTCTAGACTGACACTTTCTAGATTGATATCCCACAAATAAGGTTAAATTGTACTATAAAACAATAAGCCGCCCAGACGAGTGTACTTTGTTTCCGGTTAAGGCACACATGCTCATACCACTAATAATATAACATCTGTCTTCTCGGTTTAATATCCGGACTAGCAAAGGATGTGCTAGTATCACTCTGCTCTCAGTACCAAGTGTCAACAACTGTCCACCCATATAACTACTTTGACACAAATGCAAATCAAGAGTACTTAAAAAGGGTTGTAACGGGGCCAGGTGTAAGGGTATGGAAGAGAATTTTTCAAGTAGCTCAAATGATATGACCCGGCTTATTACATAACAACTAAATAAACAATACTAACATAAACACTGATTTCATCTTTTTTTTATCACTCACAAACAAACTGCTAATTACGTAACTGAATATAAACATACATCTTTTTGGATTTTTTTTGCCTTAAGCATAATAAACGTGATGCTTAATACTAGAACAAATACAAATACAAAAACAAATACAAATACAAAGAAACCTATAAATCCGGATCGTCTCGTAATATAACATCTGGGTTAATCGAATGAAAGAATAGGTCCAAGAAATGTTTTCTAAGGGAACCAACCCCCCACCCCTCTCATTACCCATGCTCATATGTATAATGCATGAGGCCCAACCCCAGTACCCACACTCTCACCCATCCAGACGAGGCTTAACCTAATTGCCTCTATCACTTTTGCATTTATGCCAACTACGATCCCGATCCATGAAATAATCAAATCACTCTCGATGAAAGCACTTAAATGACATGTGTGTATTATATATATGTGGTCAAACTCACACACGTACCGGAGGAATTAGGTTGTCTATATAAACATGTGTACCTGTCCCCATGACTCGTTATCCCCGCCAAAGCGACCCCATTTTCAACTTCTCGCTATGAAAAAATTTGTGAGTAAGACTATAGAGAAGCTGAAAAACCAACCATGACCAGAAACCTATAACTAGGTATTAATGACAATAATTAACAGTTAACAACTTTGGTTTCCGGACACTCTTGGAGGTACTATCGGGCAAAAAACTTTCAAATTTCCCCCATCTCCACACGTGAGGTTTACATTGTCCTCAATGTTTAAATATTAAAACAATTAATGAACATTTGAGGGACGGGGTTGAAATTGACTTTTTGACTGTTAAAAAATTTGAAAACTCGGGGCTCAAATGTGACGGTTCTACTAGCAATTATACAATTACACATTTAACATTTAACCTAATTAGACAAAATAAACTATGAAACTGAAATCACCTTATATCAATGAGACTGGAAAAGGACCAGTCGGCTCGTGAACTCTCATAAACACTCGTATACTCTAGTCTCGACCAAGTACCAAACTGACAACCGAACCTGCAAATCTCGAGACGTGTAAAAGCAAGCTTCTCACAAGTTTAAGACATAGGTATTTCACGAATTAAGAAAATGATTTTCTGTTAAATATTTTTAAAACAATTACCGAGCCGAATTAAGTCGTTTCATAAAATATTTTTGTTAAATAAGTTAAAACGTTAAAAGACCTAACTCACTTCCGTAGAAATCACGATTGCATTTAGCGTATGCAACAAGCCCTCTGAATCCCCTGGTAGCCCGGGTGGACGAATGAGGTCTCGTGAGGGTTTATAGTGAACAACACCCACAAAGTTCAAAATACAACAAAATATACATGTACCTGGATTAACCACAACAAAAAGAACATGAAAGCACTCTGGGTAGCTAAACTGAAACCTCATTTTCTGACAAAAACTTTATCGAACACATCAAAATCCAAACTTTTCTCCTTAGGTATCCCCACACTTAGCTTTTGCTATGATGGTACGCTTAAAATACAATTAGTAATATAAAAACTAAAACAAAATGAAAACTAAAAATATATAAAATGTACAATTACCTCCCTTTTAAAACTTTTATGGCATTCAAGGTGGGCGTCTGGCCCGCTCCCGTGAAATCTTCTCATTATAAGCACGCTTTTCTTCAATCATTTGTTGCCATTCTTCCGATAGGCCAGGATCTGGCTCGAACATCCTCAATCTCCACTCTCGATCATTTTGGTTGGGTGGATGTCTCACTTTTTTCTTTATTGGTCAGCTTCCTTTCTCTTCCACCTTCTCACTCTGTTGTTTCTCATATCCCTTCTTATCTATCCTTTCAATTACAAAGCATTCCTCTTTTTTGTGATCCTTGTCCAAGGATACACACTTATCAACAAGAGGGTTAGTAGCATTTCCAAACAATAATAACCATTTATCAGGGTCTCCAAACTTAATTCCCGAACCCCCTTAGCACAATCAATTACCGCATGTGCTATGTCAAGGAATGGCCTACCCAATATGACTTGTGGTTGTGTATGATTGACACGTTTAGCATAGTCAAGTACAAGAAAGTCAACTGGGTAGAAAAATTCCTCCACCTGAACCATTACATTAGTCACCATGCCCCGAGGAAGTGTATGAGTTTGGTCGGCCAACACCACGGTGGTGTTTACCCTTTCTAACGGGCCAAATTCATACTGATCATATAAACTACCGGGCATGATACTAACACATGCTCCAAGATCTAGAAGTGCCCGATCAATTCTAAATTTCCCAATTTGAATTGATAAAATCGCCACTACCGGGTCTTGCAGTTTACTTGAGGTGATATTATTCTCCACCTCCTCATATCTCATGTTGGTCAATTTACCATTTACGCATTTTTCACATGTGCAATTTTCACAAAAAGATATTTCATATGTTTTTGGTTCTGATTCATTTTGGAAATTTGATTCATTTTGACCGACACAATCACTCTCACTATTAACATCTTCCACCACCCCCTCAACAAACTGTGATGGTGAATCAACTTCAACACCAGAAATTTCAAAATGAGGTAAAAGACTTACAGCATTGATGTGCACATTGTTTCCCTTCTTGGAGCTTGAGCAGTAATGGTTCGGGTTGACTGCAGTATCGCTCGGGAGTTGACCTGCGTTCTTTTGTAAATTTGCCACGTTTGCTGCGAGTTGACCAATCTGCTTTGACATTGCCTCTACTGACTTATCATGTAACTAAAATTGTTTCTTCGTTTCAGCCTTATGATCGTCATAATCTTCATAAATGCATCCAGCTTTGTGTGCACCGACTCATCTGTATTTCCCGAGGACCCCCTCTGTAGGTCTTGATTGTCCGATGAATTTCCACCTCGATTACTGTGACATTTGTCAATTTTTATTTGTATTTGTTAAACCGACCCGTTGTGTCGTTTCAATAAATCCGTATTTGCCGTTTATCATTTAATATTAACTACGATGATTTATAGTTATTATTCGTTCATTTTTCTATTTGTTTAATTCAATTAACGAATCTCCGAGCTATAAAAGTCTATAAAATAATCAAAGTTTAAATTTACCGAGTATGAAATGAAAACAATCTAAAGATATTAAATCATACCAAGTTCTAATCTAGTTTTGTATAATTATAAAGTTAAGGGGTTAAAGATTTTTTAAGTTTAAAAACAAAATATAAACTGATACGAAGATGAGGAACTTAAATTGAAACTTGGATTTTAAATTATAATATAATAAAAATAATAATCAAAATCAGCCGCCCCTGCCCATCTTCCTCACGTTTTTCTGGCGAGGCATCTCCGGCCGGCGACAAATAAAATCCGGCGACCTTTAAAACCCCTTCAAAACGCCATGTTAACCCAATTTTAATGGTATAAATTCGTTTCTCCATCATCTTAAAGCCTAATCAAGTCGTATTATGTGTATTAACACACTACAACGTTCGGATTAATCCTCTAAACCGCCAGATAATAATTAAGTTGCATTAACTCGATTTAATCATCCAACGGATCAATTGATGCTATAAATAGCACCCTAATCTTCTTCTAAACGTGCTACAAACATAAAATCACACTAACAAACCTCTTAATATCACCAAATCGTTCTAATAAACTCGGTTCCGGCCAACTCGTCGTTCACCCACTTTCCGGCATCTTTAGAGGTATTTGATAGGTGGGTTTTCATTAGTTTGATCCGTCTAACAAAACCGCTAACCTAAATCTATCAAACATGTAATGGATTTGAAGTATTGAAATCTAGGGTTTATGTGATGAAGATGAAGTTGGGTTGGTGTTTAAAATTAATTCCTTTTATCTTTTAATCAAGAAGCTCAACTGGTCCAGTGGCTGTGTATGTGTGGTTTGGTTGTGAAGACCCGGGTTCGAACCTGGGTCACAGCAAACCTGTTTTATATTTTTGAAAACCATTTTTTTTATTAGTTTTAATAAATTAAATGTATATTTATAAATCATACAAAATAAATAAAATTAGTTTCATAGTTAAATAAAAGATGTTTTAATTATCGTTAACAATTTCCGTTCAAGAATCAACTATTACAAACCAAACCACTCGTTAAAACCCGAAGAACAATTATATAAATAGTATATATAATAAATCCTAACCTACAAACGTTTATTCTAAAATAAAGCATACCGACAACAATTATACTAAAATAAAATACACCGGTAACGCTAGAAACCCGTAACATTATATTATACAAATTTATATAAAACTCATAAGTAATATTATAATAATAAGTAATAAAAACCCGTTAACTTAAATATTAATATACTTAAAAGTGTGTAACAAAATACTTATAAATAATAATGCATGAACCTTAAAACCAACCCTTTATTTTTCCATAAAATTAGTTAGTAATTCTTGTGTTTTTATTATTTTAGCTCGTGAGATTCGATTGTTCGGTTTCATATAACGCGCTTTCGTTTCATTGTCAAGTTTGTCATCCCAATTCAAAGGTGAGTTTCTCAAACCCCCTTTTTACCCTTTTTTTTTTCTATTTTGGGGGTAACATATATATCCTATCAAAATACAATTTCGTTTATTTATCATTTACAAAACTACAATTCGCATCATGGACTTGTGTGTTTACTTGTTAATTACTCAATTATTACGTGCATGGATTTCTTCGATAAGTATGATCATACGCCCCCCCCTTGCACACATGGACCATTGTTTCTAGTGTAAAAGGGACCCCGATCTGAGTACGCTGGTGCACAATCCCAACTGGAAAAGACCTTCATTTATTCTTTACACTCATGGACCATTGTTTCTAGTGTAAAGAACCCTTATGTGCTTTTCACAAGTTTTCATGGAATTGTATGGTTTTTATGTAGTATTTAAACTGCATGAACTCACCAACTATTAAGTTAGTTGACATTATTTTATATATAAGCTACAGGTACTTACATTAGAGGATGTAGTGGTGAAAGACACTAGAAGTTAGGTTATTTAAAGAATAAACAAGAAGATGTGTTATATTGTTTTTCCTTTAACTTTGTCTTATTGAACAACTTGTGTACTTGGGATTTTGAATGAATTAATGATATTATTGTCACTTAATAGTGTCACATGTGTTTTGGGCAATCTGTACGTCACACCCGGGCGTATTCCGCTTTAGTCGGGGTGTTACAATTACCATATCTGTTATACCCCCAAATCTAATCATACGAACCCTGCTGCTGATACCTCCCTAGAGGTAATTACCCTGCGATCTGTTCTGGCTCGATCCCTGAAAGTTCAGGTTCAAATGTGTCGACTCGTTCCCGTAACGAAAATTCGGGTGATTCCTTAAGACCGAGTGATAGGTGTTTGAATTCAACCCTTGACCCTTGGAATCCCCGTAAGCATAATTAACTTCCTCGGGTTCATCCTCCTCGTCATCATAAAACTCGGAGCAATTTTCTGCCTTATACCCGAGCTTACCACAATCTTCACAAACCGGGAATTTCACACCAAGTTTCCCGACTTCTTTCTTCTTACCCGATTTGTACCCAGCTAGCTCACGTTCTAACTCAGCAATTCTTTAAGACTCACTCGTGACTGACTTTACTAACCTGTAAGAAGTACCATGTCTTCGTCTTTCAGCTGCTGCTTCTGCCTTTGAATCTTCACACATAAAATCAAAAAAATCATTTCACCAGTTCCCACAATTCAGCAGCTGATCGTTGCACGAGGCTTTCAGATGTTTTCGGTTCTCGTATGTCAAACCATCAACAAAGCATTTCACCAGTTCCCACAATTCAATCTGGTGGTGTGGGCATTTTCAAATCATATCCTTAAATCTGGTGAATGCTTCATGGAATAACTCGCCCGATAACTGTGAAAAGTTGTGAATTTCCATTCGGGCCTCGCTTGTCTTCGACTGCGAATAATACTCGTTCAGAAACACTTTCCGCATCTCGGCCCAGTTCCTGATACTATGCATCGGTAGCGAGTTAAACCGGAGTGTTGCTTTGTCTTTTAAGGAAAACTGGAATAACCGCAACCGAATCTCATCCTGATCAAATGTCCCATCACCAATCGACCCGCAAATAGCCGAAAAATCGGTCAAGTGAGAATACGGGTCCTCTGAAGCCATCCCGTGAAAATGCGGAACAATGTTAATGTATGATGGTCGGGACATAAAAGTTTGTTGTCCGGCACTCATTCCTGTGGGACCAACGGGCATGCTCCATCTGAGATAGCCGGTCTGAACCGACTGTTAACACCCTGAACCGGGGCCACAAAATTCTTCATAAGCCCCCGGGATTCACCAAACCGCCCCTGTTAACATGAATATTCCGAACTCTTTCGAGCCTTAACACCCGATTCACCCTGTTTCGACCACTTCCATTTCTATTAACCGCATCAACCTTTCTTCGATTCACTGGATTTACCACCTCCTCATCCCAATTATTATCCTCCTCATTCTCTGGCTCAAGAACCTCGTTCTCGGGCTCAACTGCCCGATTCCTTCTAACCCACCGGTCTACCTCGTTCTCAACCTCGAAACCCTCGTTTACATTATTATCTTCCCCCCTTCTTCATCCTCTGTCGGAATTCTAGGAACAACATCATCAAGGTTAAGCCGAACTCTGCGGTTAGGGGTGTTATGTGGGGCTGCTGGTTCAGCCTGGTCAATGTTTTGGTTTTGGTCTCGGTTTCGGGTTCTAGAAGCTTGAGCTGAGTAAATTTTGGTCGTTTGGTGATTGAAATTTAGTGGTGGAGGTATGTTTTTACATTATTATTTTGTTTGATTTTAAGATGTTAGGCTTAACTTTATAGACTGCCTAGGCTTATGATGAACCATCATTGACGTTTTGATTTTAGTTGGATTGTTTCTTTTCGTTATGGTTTTATGATTCAGTAAACTATTTAATTTTACTTGATTGATGCGTATGTGTACTTGGTTTTGGTTTTACTAGTTTTAGTATTCCACATTATCCTTGGTGATTTTCTGTCATATAATAAGATTTCATTAGGTCATTTATTGTGAGTTCTTGACTATTTTGTGGTGGACTTGCAATAAAATCATAGAAATAATATTATTGGTCAAACGAATAAAAGTTTGCTGCTAACCTAGAAAGCTGTAAGGTGATAGATTATTGTTAGATATTTGTTGATTAAGATTGCTATATTTAGTTCTTCGTAAGGAGTTCGTCTAGATTTGATTACTTAACCATGTCTAGCAAGTTAATTGATCTCATTAAATTACCTTTGATCTCCGCGCTGTAAGGTAGGATTTCACTATAAAGGTACTCTTTCATAAATTAATTAGATAACCATAATGAAGTTTAATACATATAATTGGTGTGTCTTAAAACTTGTTAGGAACTCATAGGTGTCTTCTTGAAGGGTCATGGGTCCTTTTTGGGTTTTCATTTAAGTGTCTATTTTACGATTCCAGTTCCATAACTATTATTTCCAACTATTTGATAAGTGAAACTTTGCGGATTCTAGCCTAGGTGGGTTTTCATCATAATCTGAATCAGTCAAACTTGTTTGTCTTGTGTTTCATTAATTGTCTTTTATTAATTAGTATATTTTATTAGTTTAATTGAATATAGTTTATAAACCCTGATGAGCGTCGTTTGAGTCATGAAAAAACCTAAATAACCTACAATATGTGGTCAATGCAAATCAGTAAACAGTTTCAATATTATGAAGTAGCAGATTTTTGTGCTAATCACACAAGCAATAATTTAAATGTAGAATTAAGCAAACAGTAGAGTAAACAAGTTTCTATCAATTAATAAAAGAAAATCACACCCGGGACTTCAAGTAAGCAACCTACAATAATCTCATGCAACCTAACAGATTAATCATTAACGGTTAACTACAGACTGATCAACTAGACAAAACCTTAGACATCATCAATCGTTTTACACACTGCACTGGTTATCAAACAGTCCCTGCCAGTGTGACTCAGTTAAGGGCAATCATATGTTTTATCGTATTCAATCTAATCAAACATTTTATGATCAATTATTATAGCATCTGGTAACTAATCGTTCAGATCAACGTAAACCTAAACCGATTGAACACACAGAAATACCAAACATCAATAATCATAGATCAACCATAAACAATTATACATAAGTGTTCTTAGTCACATGAGAAAACTGAAAGAATTACAAACTATACATTCTTGGGTGAGATTCTAAGAGATTAGCCACTCATGGTCATCATGTGATCTTCAATTCTTGATTCTGGATGATGAAACATGGATCTTGTAGTGATTGGAGGTGTTATGGAGTTCCCAAAATAGCCAAAGGTCGTCAAAAAAGGGTTGGAATCTGATAACCCACGATTTAGGATTTTATCCTTTATATAGCAGCTTGGCCCATGCTTTAAATCTGAATTTCACGTATCAGCGTAAGCTACTCTGACCGCTGGCCTAGCTTACTCTGGGTGAAAATCCCTTACTTTGAATCTGATTTCCTTACTCTGAATCTGACTGCCTTACTCTAAGTTAATTGATATCCAGAGTAGGTTACTCTGATCCCGGAGTAGCTTACTCTAGGAGTTGAATTTCAACCAACTTGTTTCTTTTCATTTCCAACACTTGTGTAGTGGCTCCGATCTTCCCGAGACTTCAAATAATGCCCGTAAATGTCTTCAAATAGCATCTTTAACTCTCACAAACCTATAAATCAAAAGGATACTTGAAATACCATTGTTCTAATGAAAAACTAATTAAAAACTACAAAATTAAAGAACTATTATACAAGATTTATACCCGACCATCAAACCCCCTTTAATAATAATAAATAAATAGTCGTGTAAGTTAGTCGAGTCTAATTAATTAGTTACTATACGTAATTTAAAGAGTCTCGTGGGTTCGATATCCGGACTTACTTAGCTATACTGGAGTCAACCGTACCGGACTTAAAGAACTATTATATAAGATTTATACCCGACCATCAAACCCCCTTTAATAATAATAAATAAATTGTCGTGTAAGTTAGTCGAGTCTAATTAATTAGTTACTATACGTAATTTAATGAGTCTCGTGGGTTCAATATCCGGACTTACTTAGCTATACTGGAGTCGACCGGGTCACTTGCCTGTCAGTAGTTTAGTCGAGTTTAATGAGTCTAGAGCATTACTTAGTGTCTAGATTAGCATAATTTAGTTAATAATTATTTGATTACTTTTAGCACATCAGTTTAGAATGCTTTTAAGACACGAGTTTTTGACTCATAAACAAAGCACTTTTGTTATCGCATAACAGAGTCGGCCGAGTTGTTGGAGGAAGAGCATGAAGTTCCTGTAGCAAATGAGTAATCCAAACGATTTCATTGTCACATTTGTCGTCACTCGATATTCTGATTCACAACTGGATCGTGACACTGTCATTTGTTTCTTAGAACTCCATGAGACCAAGTTTACGCCCAAGAAAGTTGAGTAACCATAATTTGACCTTCTTGTTTCAATAAATCTAGCCTAATCCACGTCCGAGTACCCTAAATTTAAAGCACTTGTGGGACGTGTAAACACTAACCCATGAGAGATAGTTCCTTTGACATAATGAAGAATCTGTTTAACCAATTGGAAGTGGTGGTTGGTTAGTGAGTGGAGGTGTTGAGAGGCTTGATTTACGGCGTATGAAAGATCAGAACACGTGATGGTAAGGTACTGAAGAGCTCCAACGAGAAAGCGACAGAGAGTAGGATCGGAAAAGGGAATGCCATCTTTCGTGAAAGCATCGGCCGTGGACAGGGGGTGGATGCGGGTTTTGCTTCGGTTAAGCCGACTCGGGTAAGGATGTAATTGGCATATTTGGTCTGAGTAAGGAAAAGGCCTTTGTTATCCTGAACCACCTCAAGACCGAGAAAGTAGATTAGTGAGCCGAGGTCTTTGATGGCAAATTCTAGATGTAGAGGAGTAGTGAAAGAGGTGATTAATGAGGTTTTGTTGCCCATGAGGATTTTATCTTCTACATAAACAAGAAGATACATGATAGAATCTCCACGACGAAAGATAAAGAGAGAGGGATCGACATGACTACACGTGAAACCTTAAGATAGAAGAAACGAGCTAAGCTGTTGAAACCAAGCTCGCGGAGCTTGTTTTAGAATGTAAAGCGCTTTATTAAATTTGTAAACATGATTGGAAGATTAGGATCTATAAACCCGGGAGGTTGCTCATTATAAACAGTTACCGAAAGATGACCATTTTGGAACGCATTGTTAACATTGAGTTGGTGAAGAGACCAACTATTAATGAAAGCCAATGAGAGTACAATGCGAATGGTAGATGCTTTCACAACCGGGCTAAACGTGTGATTAAAATCGAGGCTCAATATTTGAGTGAAGCCTTGAGCAACAAGCCGCACTTTGTGCCTATCTAGTGAGTCATCCGAATGGTATTTAGTTCGGAATACCCATTTGGATCCTACAATATTTTTAGACGGCGGACTAGGCACAAGGGTCCAGGTACGGTTTCGATAAAGAGCGGAAAGTTCATCTTGTATAGCATTCATCCAATGGGGATGTTTCGATGCACTTTTGAAGCCCTTAGGAACACTGTTTGTGAGAAGGGCTGCATGAAGGCAAAAGTGCATAATGATAGCAAGATAAGATGCGTGTTTGGATTGGGTTTGTAAGTGCTGACTTTGATGTGAGTGATCATAGAGTGGGATGGTGCGGGAGGTGATGGAGGGGGAGATGGAGATTGGGCAGGGGAAGGGGATGGGGAAGCTGCGGGAGAGAATAGAGGAGGTGGGAGGCCATGGATGGTGATGGCGTTGATGGATGGGGTGATGGTGGTGGGGAGTTTTGAGGTTGGAAGGGTTGGTGTGGAGGCCATGAGTGGTGAGCTATTTGAGGGAGAATTGGGATTTGGTTTACACAGTGAGCACGATTGAAAGTTAGAGGTTGAAGAAATTTGTGATTGGTGGTTGACTTTTGGTTGTGAGCAAGATTGTTTCGGTGGGGCCGATGCATGGGAAAAAGATGTAGGCTCATCGAAGGTGGAAAGAAATAGGGAATCAATGTCTATTTGGAACGAGTTGGGCACATACGGAAACGATTTTTCATCAAAACGAGCATGCTGAGTCACATACATACATACATACATACATGATGATGCAGGATCGAAGCATTTGTATCCTTTGTATTAAGGAGCGTATCCTAGAAAAATACAAGAAATGCTTCTCGGTGCAAGTTTATGAGATGCATAGTTACGTAAATTTGGATAAACACAACACCCAAAGACGCGAAAGTTTGCATAGTTAGGTGTTCTGGAAAATAGCATTTCAAATGGGGATTTTTCATTTAAAATCTTTGTTGGCAAGCGGTTGATGATGTATGTGGTAGTGCTAAAGGCATCAACCCAATGAGTGATGGGGACGCTAGCATGAAAGAGCATTGCTAGACCGGTCTCGACTATGTGTCGATGTTTTCTTTCGGCACGACTATTTTGAGGAGCGGTATAAGGACATGAAAAACGATGGAATGTGCCATTTTCATCAAAGATTTTTCTCACGTATTGGTTGACAAATTTTGTGCCACCATCACTTTGGAAAACCTTTACCTTGCGTGAAAATTGAGTTTGAATGAGACGCAAGAAGGTTTGAAGGACCGCATAAAGTCGGTTTTGTTTTTAAGATGATACAACCAAGAGAATCGAGAGTAATCATCCAGAAACACAACATAGTATTTATAACTGTCTTTGGTAGTGATTGGTGATGGTCCCCATAGATCACAATGGACAAGATCTAGAGGGAAAGAGGCACATTTTTCATTTGTGGTAAATGGTAATTTATGTGATTTAGCAAGTTGACATGAAAAACATAAATTAGGCTTAGGTAAAATAGATGTAAAAGATAAACAGCCAAGTATCTTCAATACATAAATAATGTCAAAATCAACATGACCCAAACGATTATGCCACAATTAGAATGCGACTTTATTAGATGAAACAGAAACAACTAAAGCAAAAGACTTGTCCCGAAGCTCGTAAAGACCGTTTTCAAACCGACCTTGAGCGAAAGATTGGATTGTTTTCCGTCCTGAATCACAAAAAAACGAATTAGAGAAAAGAACATCAACGGGAAAATCATTTGCCAACTTGCTAATAGAAAGAAGATTTCGAGTTAAAGATGGAACAACTAAAACATCGTTTACTTCAACGTGTTTATTTAGCGGGACATGCCCTTTGTGAGTAATAGGCAACGATTGACCTGTACCAAAGGTTACCGAAGACGACCCTTTGTAAGGAAAAAAGGATGTTAAATTAACAGTGTCGTCGGTCATGTGACTGTCGACACCAGTGTCGGCTGCCCAGTCAGGAGCATCCTCGTTTGGAACATGACATTGAGCGTGAAAGGCACAAGCAAGGTCTTCATTTCCAGAAGCCGAGGCCACAAAGGAAAAAGTTTCGGGCACTTGTTTGCAAAGTGTCCATTGGTTCGACACAATTGGCAATGGTGGTGGTGGTGGTGGTGGTGGTGGTGGGGGGGGGGGGGGGGCTATGGTTTCCATTTGCAGAGGAGGAACCGGAAGAGCCAGAGTTCTGGCCATGGTTATATGAGCCCGAGGTCTGGCCATGGTGCTAGCCACGATTAGCATAGGATCCGGAAGAACGATGGTGATTGTTTTGAGCAACGAAGGCAACAGGAGGGTCGGTTGGGGGATTAATAGCAAGAAGAAATTGCTCTTGGCTTTTGGCTTTGGTGAGTAAGTCACAAAAGGGAAGAGGATCACGAGTAGTACGGATGGCAGTGGACCAACTCTTAAACGTAGACCCAAGACCGCGGAGAAACCAATGAGTTTTGTTCGTGTCATTTACGGGATGGCCGATGGCTGAGATTTGGTCACATATGACTTTAAATTTCCGGCCGTATTCCGCCACGGTTGAAGAACCTTTGGTTAACGCCGAAGATTGTCACGGAGCAGGTGCATCTGTTCAAGGGATGTGTTGCTATAGGCCGCTTCAAGGGCGGTCCAGATTTGGCGAGCTGTGGAAAGCCCGAGATTTCGGCAATAGCTTCCTTGTTAAGCTAGGAATTAAGGATGAGAATAGCCTGCTGATCGGAGATCGACCAGGCAGAGAAAGCGGGTTCGGCTGCTCAACGGAGCCAACAAGGATGGATTTCGGTGGTGGAGGAATGGAACCATTGACATGATCGAGAAGTTCCTGGTTAGTAAGAAGGGTGAGGAGTTGGTTTTGCAAATAAAGGTAATTGGTGGAAGAGAGTTTGATAGTGAGCATGTGAAGGATTGTAATCATGGGAAGTTTGGTTTCGATTGTGCGAAAGAAAATGATTCTCTTAATTTCTTAGAGAGAATAATGATCCATAAATAATAATCATATGCTAGTTATAAGGAGAAATATAAGGTAAGTTATAACTATATTTGACTATATAATATTTGAATTAATTTTTTTTAACGGCCAACTAAAGTGATTCTAGAAGTGATTTGTGATAGACTTTTGACTATGAACTGTTATGGTTATTAATATTACATGTCACAATATGTAATATATATGCTAAAATAACAAATAAGGTGTTATTCATTAAAATCACTAAAAATAAATGCTACTTTAACATATTTTACTTTCTTATAAAATCGGTATAAGCTGATTTCTGTACTGAAATTGTTTAATATTATAATAACGAAAAATATAATAATATATTGGAAAATTGGATTTTAATAATCCTAACTTAATGCAGTTGTCTGATAATAATCCCAACTTTGAAAGTAGCTGTCACTGGTCCCAACTTTCACACTATTTGTTTTCATTGGACCTTTGTTAAAAAAATTTTAATGACGTTAAGTTTTTTTCAAATTTCAAATTAATGTTTAGAGGCTTTTGATCAGAATGATTATACGGATCGATTGATGTAAAACTTAACTCGAAACGACGCTTCAAACAGCTTAATTTTTGTTAATTAAAAGTTTAAACACCGAAATTGAAGCATCCTTTAGTCGTTTGGACCACTGTTTGGAAGTAAGCTTTACATCAATCGACTCGTATTCTCATTCCGATCAAAAGCCCTAAAATATCAGTTTGAAATTTGGAAAAAAAAAACATAACGTCATTAAGTTTTTTTTAACAGAGGTCCAATGAAAATAAATAGTGTGAAAGTTGGGATCAGTAACAGCTACTTTCAAAGTTGGGATTATTATCAGCCAACTGCATTAAGTTAGGATTATTAAAATCTAATTTTCCTAATATATTTTCTTTAGCATAGTTTACCTAAAAAGTTAGAACTCATTAATTCAGAAGAGGGATTTCCATTTTAGTATTTTATGTATTTCGGGGAGCATGCATGTAGATGTAAATGTTAATTGGACATGTGTTTATTGAAGCTAACTAAAATTCCATTTTATAACTATATACGTATGGACGACGGTCGAGACATAAACACAAAAGAAAAAGTACCATATATTCTGTCGTATATATACTGTTCGATTTGTCACGTGTTAGAGGATCTAAAAGGCAATCAACGACAATGATGGTTTTAACTTTAATTGTCAGTCATGTGTATCCACACGTATATGATATATGTACGTACATATATATATATATATGGATGGAGATTGGAGACGGAGACATGCAAACACAAAAGGAATCGTACTACAACCTCGTTTGAACATAACTTTTCTTTATTTTGAATAACAAATCTGTTAAACTTTTTGGCAGGTGGATCAAGAACACGAACACGATATTTGTAGAATTCACTACGGCTCTTTTATTAAGAAAACGACAAACGAGAAAAACTTAATAATTAACTAACACATTGAACCTAGGGTAGGGTATATATAAACCCACAGTTCCTAATCCTAACCTACTTCAAATACATAATTTGAAACCAAATACAGTTAGGATTAAAGATAAGACTAACTTATCTATAATAATAAACTAATTATTATAATATTAAATATTGTCCGAGATATTAGGAGACGTCAATCTGATTTGGTGTTGGACACGTTTAACATTTCCTCTCAACACCAAACTTCTTCTAACCGTGACACACACGAAGCACCTCGACTCGAAAACAACCCGCGATTCAACATAATAGGTCACGTCTTCCGACATCGGCTCAAATGTTGAATTCCAACGCTCCCTCTAGATTCATACTTGTTCCTTTAAGGTCTCTCACAACCCGCAACACTCGTAAATCTTTGGACTTGATTATTGGACTCATCACACGCCTTCACACGAAGTTGCATCTTGGTCCGTTACTCCTTAATCTACACAAGATATAGGACATATTCAACTCACCTCCAAACAGCCTAATCACATGCCTTGATCATCTTCATTGCTCTCCTATGAACACACAATTCGTACATGCCAATTCAGCCCCGATATCACACTCGGTCTTACCGAAAGTGATATCCCGTTTATGGTTATAATTGGCAGCCCAAAACCACTACTATTTGGTACCGTTTGACCACTGGTTTCAGCCTAGTAATACCTCCCATGCAGCTTCCAAACACCTCAATTTGCTGCAGCTCCGTACGCCATGATCTAGTCCCGAAACAGTACCCGAACGTATGATGTTGTTGTCCCGTTTGGACAGCCCAATAATGTTATCACTCGGGACTTTTGGGTCATCAATCCAGCCCACTTAACGAATCTTCAAACCGCTTCCCAGTTCGAGCCCTTGGCTCTGATACCACTTGTTAAACTTTTAGGCAGGTGAATCAAGAACACGAACACGATATTTGTAGAACTCACTACGGCTCTTTTATTAAGAAAACGACAAACGAGAAAAACTTAATAATTAACAAACACATTGAACCTAGGGTAGGGTATATATAAACCCACAGTTCCTAATCCTAACCTACTTCAAATACATAATTTGAAATCAAATACAGTTAGGATTAAAGACAGGACTAACTTATCAATCATAATAAACTAATTATTATTATATTAAATATTGTCCGAGATATTAGGAGACGTCAATCTAATTTGGTGTTGGACACGTTCAACAAAATCTACACCTAAAATACATTAAATACTCACTTGGGATTTTTACCACACTACTTTGTTGAGGACAAACACCTACTGCCACTAGACTAAGAGGCCATGGGCCGTTTCAACTCGCAACTTGATATAGTTTGTTGTACTTTGATCAATTTGTGTTGCTTTCTAGAGGATCTAAAAGAGAATCAATGACGATGAAGGTTTCACCTTTTACAGTAAGCCATGAACGTTCACACCAATACAAGATACATACATATGTACATGCACATGGATGGACCAGGACGTGCAAACACAAAAGGAAAAATACCGTAACCTCGATCGTTTCAACTTGTAACTTGATAAATTTGTCAATTTGTGTCACTAGTTAAGAAGATCCTAAGGGAGTCAAGGATGATATATTGGTTTCAATTTAACTTTGAAGCATCTTTTTCCCACCATTGGATACAATGATCAATCTTGACACTTTGCTTTTGTTTGGGGAAGGATATTCCATTTTGTCTGGGCCATAAATTGAAGTTGTCGGCATGTGTGTCGTTCACTTGGGGAGGGCCCTCCTACAACTCTTTAGATGAAGACAAAAAGACACCCACGATCCCTTTGTTTTTATTCTTTCTTTGTGGTGTAAAGATATATAACTTTATCTCATCATAGACTCCTAGTCCTTGACCACATGAGTGACCATTTTTTTTCATCTAAAGCCCTAGAAATTTTATTTTTATTCCTGGTTGCAGATTTGCTAGGTGTTGGTGTGTTCCCAAGTCGGTCGATTGGAAAGTTGCAAGTACTCGGCCTGATCAGTAGTATTTGAGAATTACTCGCCTGGTGGCTTAGGTGCGGAGTACTGTGGGATTACTTAGTACTTGCCGCCTAATTAAACGTTTTTACAGCACTTATCACAACGGGTTTTTGGATGGATTTAGTGTAAACTAAATTCATAGTTAGATGTATAATCTCAAAATTAAAATTCGTATAGGAGTGACATTAAGACATCGATGATATATATCCATAATAACATTGTTATAACACTGATATAATAAGGTTTTCTTAGAGACAATGTAAAAGTGGACAAAATAATGTGTGGCCGTGCAAGTCAACAACACAGCCCAACACATCATAAGAGACCTAACAAATTTAGAATATGGAAATAAAATTATTATCCAAGAAAAAAGACGCAATATTTTACTTATTCAACCAACAAGGACACCATTATGATCATTCACATCAACAAATCCATTTATCCGTGCACACAATCGAACAATTGAAAGCGCCTTATCGAAGTGTTTAGCCTTGGTGCCAAGATATTCACTCCATGTAACAGGCCGGTAAAGAGGGGGGTTAAAGCTATCGGTTAGTTTTGATAACGGTGAAATTCGAACATTAGATGGAGGACCGTAAAGATAAGCAACCGAGAGACGGTGTTGGGTCCGATTAACCATGGCCCGATGGAGAACACTCGGATACAACCCGTTAGATAGTATATGGAGCAAGTCACCCACATTGACCACAAGGGCACCTCGTATTGGTGGGACTGTCACCCACCCGGTCCCTTCCCTTTGAACTTGCAGCCCGCTTGTGTTGTTTTGATGCAAGATTGTGAGGAGGGTCGAGTCCGTATGGGCCGCCAAGCCCATAGCCCGATCCGGATCGGGACATGCGGGGTAAAAGTTTAGTTGTAAGACAGGACATGTTTCTTTTAGCTCTCCTGTTGGGCCAGCCCATTTAATGTCTCCTGTTGTTATACCCAATGATCCAAGTATTAGCCACATTAGTTTATTGAGTAATCTGTTCGTCTCTTTCTTGTACTGTTCTATTACCTCACTGGAAAATGACCAAAAAAAATATATTTATCAGTTTCGGTCCGTTTATCTATACACGGGTGAGTTTGGGTTATGCTTTGTATCTAAATTATCAAACGGGCCGGACTAGACGCTAGAAATAACAACATAAAATTAAAAGGAACAACACAAATATGTCAAACTGTTGTATAAAGAAAGTTTGGTTACTTTTGTAAGAATAAAATTTGTTACAAAAGTTTTTTAACACAATAATCAATAAAATTAAAAAAAAAATGGATGAAAAAGTGTTTTGTCATACCGTTTTAACAGAAACAAAAATGTGACAACACAACTATACGCACGTGCATGAAATCTTAGGCTTATATAAAATAATGGTTACTTGTAAAGGTGACAATCTTGACCCAATTAACATATGAATTGATTTGGGTCCTGATTTAACTTAACAGGAAACGGATCAAACACGTTGAAAGTGAACTAACAAAGTGTATTTGAATACAAAAAAAATGTATTCGTTCTATTCAAGAAAATAAATAAAGTACTTTTTATTCGTTAGTGTAACGGCACTAAAAAACCACCCGTTTTGACCTGATACCCAAAAGTTTGACCACTTTCGGGCTAACTTCATTTTGCCCGAAAGGGGAAGATTCTTTTCTTACCAAAAGTACTGTGTGTAGCCATTGGGCCACAGTTTTTGAGCATGTTCATAGGGTGATCCAATGATGGTGAAACCTTCAGACCACATAAGTTTAGGGAAAAAAGACGATATCCGAGCAACACCATAGCCCGAAACACCATCCGCGGGCCGAGCTGCTTGTAGTTTCTGATGAACAGGGAGAGAGAAGAGCTTTCTTCCACAAGCTTCCATGTCATCGAGAACCATCATAGGGACCCCATGGTTCATGACCTGAAACACACCCCATGTTTTGCATGCATGGCCAACATGCATCATGGCATTAGGGTCTTCAAGATTGATCACTGGAACTGGCTCCGTACCGCAAGCTGTAGGGCTACCGTTGTCCGGTGACCATGCATATGAATCAGGCAATTCTTTCATTGAATTTAGGTCCAAATGGTTCTCATTTTTGAGCAGTTTTAAAGACATTTTGAGATGAATATGTTTAGAAGATATGATATTGATATGGAGGAAAGTTGATGTGTATGGTATATATAAAGGGTTAAGGGTAAAGGTGGTAGGGTACACTTGTTCATCGATTTATGGTAATTGTTTATTACACGTCACAGTACCATGTTATTGGTCCTGCCGTCGAACACTTATTTAACTTCCTTAACGTTAAAACAATAATAATATTTGAAAAATATGATTATTACACTACAAAGCCTATCCAACGTTGATAATTTTGTCGTTGATATGGCTCATGTGGGTAATATGGGTAATTGTTGATAATGGCGGAGCTAAGAATTTTTTCCTATGGGTTCGGGATATTTTGGTACTCGATTCTTTTCTGGCGTCAAAGTTTTCGGGTCGGGATGGGTCGAGTCGGTCATTCGGACAGATAAATAAAGTGCCATATTATTATCATAACAAAAGTATATCATTAACATTCAAAAATACACAAAGTCATATTAAATAAAAAGAAAGATTGGCCAGCCATTTTTATTTGGTTGAAGTCCGTCAAATGAGTGCTGAGGTCGTGAGGCAATGGTTGAACCCCTTAGGCGAACTGGCGAAGGAGATGAGACGAAGAACATACTCTCCTAAACAGAAGTTGACCGGTCTTGTTTTAGTTTTTTTCTATTTTCTATTTAATTTTATTTGGTATTATGTTTAAAAATATTAATTGGGTTGGGCATATTGACCAATTCTATTAATTATTTTGCGTTTTTTTAACTTATATATGTGGGTTATTATTGGCCAATTTATAATGTTTTTTAGTAATTTTTATAGTTTTTTATATTTTATAAAAGATATACATTACTAAAAAAATTTTTAATTACAATTTTTATAATCAGTGTATGGATGTGCGGATACCAGTACCGAAATGTTCGGTTCAGTACCAGCATTGAAGGCAAATTTTGGGAAATACCGGTACGAGTACTGGAAACTCAAAAACTTGGTATCGATTTGGTACCGACGGTACCAATATCGGTACACAAGTACCCATTTTACTCATCCCTAAATTAGTGGGTTCGAATGTTGTTTTTAGAATAATACTGGGTTAGTTCGTTGAAAAAGAATTGGTTCGCTTGTTAGTTCCACACTACAGGTTGTATATAAAATCGAGAAAAGATCGGGTCCGGCGGCCGAACCCGGTGCACTCAATGTGGCTCCGCCACTGATTGTCGAGGGATGTATTGTCAGACAGTATTCCTAATGACAGCAACCAAGTTTGAATTTATATGAGTTCGGGGTCTGCCGATGATAATCTCAACTCTATAGACCGATACCCATAGATGACTACAAAGGGACTTCCTATATTCTTTTTCATTTTGTTATCTTTAGTGGGAATTGTCATAAACCATCGAAGATTTTCGTACGTCGATGTTATGTTATCGATGATACTCATTTTTTATAATATATATACAAAGAGTGAAAATGTCAGACGTGATCCACACATAAGTGAATGTGCACGAGCTGACTAAGATTTTCTCAATCTTCTAATTCTTGAAATTCGTAATGTCAAGATTCGTAATGTCCAGAACTCCTTCTTTTTCATCAAAGCTAGTAAATCACTAAAAGATTACATGATTTATCCATAAATATAATATTAGTTATGGTTATGGGTTTGACCCAAAACTGTCTCAAACCTACCAACGCACAACCTTAGTATTAGGATAAGTGACCGCCTGGGAAATTCCACTTCGGCAATCAAAAGCAAATTCGTGAGGCGGTTTTGGCCAAAGCGGGCAATATAATGATGCATCGGTAGGTGAGTTGCTACAAACGATATCAGAGTCAGGGACAGACCGATAGTGTCAGATCCCACGAGGACGATGGACCCCTTGGGGGGGGGGGGTTTGAATTGTAATATCCCACATCACTTGGGTGTAGGGGAACATTTAATTCTTTATAAAGAGGTCGATACATTCCCTATTATAATGCACTTTGGGCACTTAATGGTAGTGGATAAGAGACGAACTCTATAGTTAAAGTTAAGCATTCTCAGGTGGAAGTAGTATTAGGATGAGTGACTTCCTGAGAAATCTCTATCTGGGCAACCAAAAACAAATTCGTGAGGCGATGGTGGTTTGTCCAAGCCAAAGCCAACAATATATTTCAAGATGTGGCGGTAGGTGAGATCATGGTTGAAAAAGTCTCTAGGCGCTCCCAAGGAAGGAGATCGACTGGGGAGTTGCGGGTACTCGGTCCATGTGGATAGTACTCTGGGAGAATTCAGACGTGTTAAATTAATTAGAAACTAAGTTTTGGGAACTTATATATATATATATATATATATATATGTCAAGTATCATAGATATACTTACATTTATAACAAAATACGTTATATGAATATAAATAAAAAAAATACTTCTTTAAATACTAAAGTATGTAAATTGAAAGTAATTAATTAAAAAAATGATAGTCGTTCTTTAATGAATAAAAATATGAATTATGTTTAACATTAAAGTCAAAATCGGCTTGAGTTGACCGGCTAGATCCAATTGTGACGGAACTTTTGATCAATTTCGAGTAACTAGCCGGAGTTAAAGAAAGTTGCCTCGACACCATACCTTGTAGCGATTACTCAGCAAGTACTCGACGTCTAGTCGGGATTTTTACAAGCATGGGCAAGATGTTACAATTGATATGGAACTGGGATGTTGGTGTCATTTTCCGTTAAATTTAAAATTAGGGTTGAGGATGGGGACGAGGATATGAATGGAATCATATAAAACTAATCTCAAAAGTTAACACTTATTATGTAATGTCATAAACGTGATAACTTTTGAAAACAAATGATACTCGGTATAATTTGTCATTCAATGGTGATACACAAATAGCAAAATTTACAAAATCTATCTATTTTAATAAAGAAAAATAATTGAAGACACAAGTCACTTAGAGATTCATTCGTGGCCTAAATTTTCCAATTAACTATTATACTATTATTAATGAAGACATATTTATGTCAGTGGAATCAAAACATATCAATCAATATTTTTATCATATAATCAAAATATGTGAATATTTATGTCAATATAATCAAAATATATATATCTTTAAAGAAATAATATCTAAATTTTTATTAAATCAATTTATATGCATTTTTGAGTGTAGGAGATGAATGTGGTGAAATTCAATAAACAATATTTATAGGTCTAAAATAAAAGACAAAAAAAAAAAATTATGAATGAATAACAAATTTAATCTTACATATTCATTCAACCTTCATGGATCATGAGTTTTCATCAATCTCTTTTGAAACTTTAATATAAAAACGTGTTTTATTCATGCTAATTATATATATGATGATATTTTCTTATGTCGTTTATAATGAAACATTTTATCATCTTTTCTTAGATTCACTATTCCATTAAAAAATATAATTAAAACTTATAAAATTACTAGGTGCATCTTTTTTATGATTACGAAGAAATTGCGTATGAATACACCACATATTCGTATAAATATTTCATTAGAAAATATAATATGTTCTTATAAAGCCATTTAATTTGATAAATAAAAGTTTTTTTTTAATATAATCATTTAGTTTGTATAACTTAGTTGTATTTCTTTTGAGCATCTCGTACATCACACGAGTTCTAAAGATAGTTATAATATATATTAAAAAGAGAGTTTTGAAAATTGTGCCAACATAGTTTTCTAATGTTGTTTTAAGATAAATTACATTTTTTTTCTATCAAAATCAAAGTTATGCCTAAACTAGTTTGTTAGATACTTCATCATAAGATCACGTGTCCGGGTTCAATTCCTTAGTATTGCATATGTTTCCAATTTTCTATCATTGGCTTTTCGGATTGTGTTTAATATTTCATTTCTTTTACTTTGATTTTTACATTTTTTCTCATTTTTCTAGAACGACGACTTTCTTGAATCTAGGCTACCGCACTCTCCAAATTTAGAGAGCCCCAACGCCCAATTTGGCCAAACTATATTTTCTTAACCGAGCTACGATGGCCTCAGAGTTTGACTTGGGTGTTCCTTCTGGAAACCATACCACCGATTACCACTTGACAATCGTTGTGCCACCGCAAAAGTAGAACTCTCTGGCGTAACACACGGTGAGACTAAAACCCGGGTGAGCTCAGGATTCGAACTGACAACCTTTGCACAAGGCCTAGCTCAAATCCTTCATTCCAATTATCCACCAAAAGTGTCACAAGTGGGGTTCGAACTTGAGTCTACACTGGAGAACTCAAGCCTCCTACCACTAGGCCACAGATGAGGGATAAATCATTTTACAAACTTAAATTAAGTTTTTAATAACATTAATAGTTAACATTGATTTTTATTTACATTATGGGTGTTGCTAAACGTACACTCTTCCCCTCATTTTTACTAAACATACCTCCTCATCCAAGTTCACATTAATACGATTCAAACCTTTGTTGTTTATATTATTGTCATTTTGTTATCTTTTATTATTGAGAAAATTATGGTTTTTACCCATGTGCTGGACTCGCGGGCGCACTTTACAGGTCCCAATCTCATTTTGCGCGTTGTGTGCCACTATTATTTTCTGGCGGGCACACTCTGTCTCATGCCATCAGTTGACAGTGAGCTGACCTCATAGAAATTGGTGAAATTAATTTATTACCCCCAAGACCTTCAGTAATACACGTTTAATCCGTCTTCGTCATCTTCATCTTATATGTGGCGATCAAGTTGGAGCTTGATGTCTCAATATTCTTCTCCGTTATCGTCCGGCTCACTATCGAAGTCACAAACGTTCAATGGATCTAAGGTACGATGCTCGTGAGGTGCCGCGACTTGTTACCAGATCTCCAGGGCCGAACCAAACCCGAGCCGACGATACTTGTGCTGTGTAAGTGTTAGTTTAGTCAAAATTTATGGTTCTTATGTCTTCATCATGCTTAATTCTGTGCTTAATTTTAGGTTAAAGTATCTATTATTTAAGAACTTAAGATAATTAGGGTTAGGTCAATTTGAGGGAACTTTTATGTTTATGTTAAATTTTTTTATGGAGCTGTTTATGTTAAATTGATTCTATGTTTATGTCGAACTTATTGTTGTTGTGTTGATTATATGAAGACCATTAGGGCAATTTTAGGGTTAATGCTCTATTTATGTCAAACTAATTGTTGTTGTTTTGATTACATGAATACAATTAGGGCAACTTTAGATTGATTATGTGTTAATATGTTAATTCATTACAGAAGGGGAGTTGTGGATGGCTAAAGTGGGTTGATGATCCCAACTGTCTCAATTGTGGAAAGGTAATTCATGCTACGGTGAATATGATGAAAAAGAAAGTTGAGTTTGCAAGAATGAAAACCAAAGAAGTAACAAGATTGAAGATTGTGTTAGGAGTTAGTTGGTTGTTCTTCTTTGTGTTTGTTCGTCTTTGTTGATTAGTTGTGTAGTTTGTATTTGCAGTATCGGATAATGTAATGTTTGTACTTGTTAATCTTGTTTATGTGAAGGCTTTATAGCTGTTTTATCCCTTTAGTTGTTTGTGTTTTTCACATTAGCAGTCATGTTGCAGCCATGATGAAATTGTAGAGTTTGAGAAGGATGCAGGGCGGTTAGGAAAGCATGATTGTATGGTTGGCACTCAAGCGGGTCGATTACAAGACCATGTTGTTGAAGTTAACAAGGAAAGGGGTCAATAGGAAGAATATGGACTGCTAGCTTATTTAGTGTCAGAAAATGAAATATTCAGACCAAATGAAGAACATGAAATGGAGCCGGACCATGATTATGACCCTAAGGTTTTGACAGAAGCTTATGACTATACTATGGAGCCAAAGGAAGATTACTATCATGAGTCATATGAAGACGAGAATGATTGGGACTCTGACTGGTCAAATGATATTCGAAGTAGCAGTGAAGTTGATTTCTAGTATTGTTTGTACTTTAATTGTGGTGTAATGTTTGTAATTTAATTTTAGGGTAATGTTAGTTGCAGTGTAATGTTTGACTTGGAATTAGTAGTTCTAATAAGAGATGTTGACGCAATTGCTTTAATTATAGTTTTTGATTTGTAATGTTTGACTTGTTACCATTTGTCAAATCATCACTATCAAAATGTCACACAACTAGTTTTAAAAAATGTCATACAACAAACCTTCATAACATACTAAAATAACATATCAAAATCAACATACCACTTAAAAATGTCATACATCAAACCTACATAACATACTACTAGTTCTAAAAATGGCATACTAACTATAATTGTTTTGATATTGTCTAGCACAAACCACCCGCATCCACATCATAAAAGCTAACCTGGTTGGCTATATTCGGGTTGACTTGGTTAGGGAGCTCCTTGTAAGTACCTGATTTCTAACCGGGAGCTTCTCCATGTATTTAGTGGAGGCCTGCAACTCCTAATGTTGCGACCAAAATTTCCGCAGTTGCTACATTTCAAACTCTGTCCCACTCTAGTCAGTCTGCCTCCTGTAGAAACACTTTTTGAACCTCTTCTATTGTCATCTTCCTCTTCTTTTTAGTTGCCATATTCTTCTTCTCTTCTCAAGCCTTCTTCCTATTCTTCTTGGGCCTCCCAATCTATGTGAAAACAAAACAAAAATAAAGTTAGACTGCTTAGCTGTTTATGAATTCTTACACATACCAGACTACTCTTTACCTGCTTTTGATGTTTTGTTGGAACTAATGTTGTTGGGCATTCTAAACGGGTCCACATATCAGGCCTTGGCATTTGCATGATTTGGTGCATATACACTTTCTTCCAAGTGTCTAACTCCAACCATTATCCTGTATCAACCCAATTTTCCAGTGGACCAACAGGGATGTTATTTTGTGCCATGCCTAACCCAGTTGTGATTCCCGGTTTGATAACCCAAATTGAAGTAACTCAAACCCCTCAACCCGTTGTTATCCAAGCAATGCCTAACCTTGCACCTTGCTCTTTCAAACAGTTTACCGGTGACAACCCACCGACATTTATTGGGACAAACTGTGCCACTACCTTGTTGCAATGGTTCGAAAGGATGGGGAGCGTTTTTCATTATTGTGAATGCCCCAAATACAAAGGAACCACCTTCTCTCAAGTGTGTTTGTGCTAACCACCCTCATATGGTGAAACACCGTAATGAACACCAAAGGGGTGGAAGTTGCCATGGCCTACACATGGAAAGAACTCAAGGAAATCATGATGAAGAAGTTTTGCCCAAAGTATGAAATCAAGAAACCCGAAGCCGGATTCTAGGAACTTAGGAAAGAGAGTGGCGACAACTCCACCTACTCCAACCGCTTTCACGAGCTTAGTCTTTTGGTTCCTCACTTGTCAGTCCCCTCAAGCGGGCGATTGACAAATATGTCGGTGGTTGCCTTTGCAAATCCAAGACTCGATAATGAGTAGCAACTTGCAAACACTCCAAGACGCGATCACCTTAGCCGCAGCTCTCTCCAAGAATCATGTTACCGCCGGTACCCTCACAATCAAAGGTCCTAAGACGCCTAATGAAAAGACCACACACGAACCATATCCACACCAAAGTTGAACCTCCACCTCAATCCATAAATTACTCCAACTCATCCCACCACTCCAAAAAGAACCGCAAACTGAATCATCGAAACTTTTCCATCACTCACCCATCTCAACCCCAATCTCAATCTCAAGCTTCTCAAAACCGAAAACCTTTTACCAATCCCCATCCTTTGTGAAAAACTTGTCAACGCCATCACCCATCTTACTCCGCTTGTCGCTAATGCACGATTGCAATCTCTTCGGTCACCTTAGCAATGTGTTTCGTGAAGCCTCCCATAGGCAAACCGCTCCACAAAGGTTTTCTCCGACTAATCTTCAAAACCGTCCCATGCCTTTAGCTCATACTCCTCCTCAACCGAGAGCTTGATTCAACTGTGGAGACCCAAATCATTTCCGCATTGCTTGTCCCGAATCACCTTTGCAAATCAAGCCCGAATCATGACCGCACCATAATACACAACTCAAGCCTGCCAATTGCAAATTTTCCAACCTCAAGTCCCGCAACTCATGGATCCTCCTGTTCAACCGCTCCAAGCAATTCATGCTCCTCCTCCTCCTCCTCCACTTTCGAAAACTCAACAAGTCAACCACTGCAACCAAGGGAACCAAGCACAAGTTGCCAACGGCGTGGTGAAGGATACATTTTTTTAGTAAATGAGCATTTATATTCAGTTTTATTTGATAGGAGTTTTATTTCTTTTAAATTTGAGTTTACACTTTCCTTACCTCGTACTAAACCTTTTCAACCTTTTTCCCTTGAAGCCGCCAATGGTAGCTCCATCACCATTGATTTGGCATCCGCGATTGTACCATCACTCTTTGCAAAGCTAAATTCTCGATCGACCTCATCCCGATACAAATGGGCAGCTTCAACATCATAGTAGGCATGGATTGGTTAGCCTTGCACCATGACGAAGTTGTTTAATATGACAAGTTTATTCGAATTCCGCTTGCCAATTGTAAAACTATCAAGATCTTTTGCAAAACTTCTCCCAAAAAGCTCAACCTCATTTCATGCTCTCAATATCAAAAGTACGTTCCATTCCTAACTTAAGCAGTGACATCAGACCTTGAGGAAAGACGAATCAAAGAAATTCCTGTTGTTTGTGATTTTCCCGATGTTTTTCTCGATGAAGTCTCCAGTCTTCCACCCATCCGTCCAGTTGAATTTCGAATAGATCTTGTGCCCGGAGAAACTTCTGTAGCCAAGGATTCTTATCGTTTAGCTCCATAGGAAATGCAAGAATTGTCAAACCCAACTCCTAGAACTCTTTGATAAGGGCTTTATCCGTCCAAGCTCCTCTCGTTAGGGCGCACCCGTTATATTCGTGAAAAAGAAAGATGGCTTGTTTTGCATGTGCATCGACTACCGTGAGCTCAATAAACTCATCATAAAAAACCGTTACCCTTATCAACGATCTCGTTGATCAACTCACTTTTTTCTTAAAAATCGATCTTTAGTCGGGTTACCATCAGTTGCGTGTTCACGAAGATGAAATTCCCAAAACATCTTTTCGTACTCGGTATGGAAATTACGAGTTCATGTTAGGCCATTTGGATTAACCAATGCACCCGCGGTGTTCATGGATCTCATGAACTGCATTTGCAAACAATTTTTAAACAAATTTGTAATTGTCTTTATGTATGACATCCTCAACTTTTCCAAAACCAAAGCCGAACATGAGTATTATTTACGTTCCATTCTTGATCACCTAAGAAAAGAACAAATTAATGCCAAATTTTCAAAGTTTAAATGTTGGTTAAAGGAAGTTTAATTTTTGGGTCACGTCCTCAATGATAAAGGTATTCATGTTGATTCCACCAAAATTGAGGCCGTAAAAGATTGGAAAACTCCATCCACACCTACAAAAATCCGATCATTCCTTTGTTTGGCCGGGTATTATCGGCGTTCCATTCTAAACTTCTCCAAAATTGCGTTACCCCTCACCGCATTAACTCATAATGGAAAACCTTACAAACGGCACCGAAGCAAGAAGAAGCTTTGCTAACTCTAAATCATATGCTTTGCAATGCTCCCATCTTAGCCCATCACCAAGGAAACAATGTTTTTGTGGTATTTTGCGATGCATCCAACGAAGGTCTCTGTTGGGTTCTCATGCAGAGAGGTCAAGTTATCACTTATGCCTCAAGGCAACTTAAAGTTCATGAGAAAAGTTACATGACTCACGACCTCGAACCTGGTGCCATCGTTTTCTCTTTAGAAATCTGGAGACACTACCTTTATGGTACGAAATGTATGGTATTCACCGATCATAAAAGCCTTCAACACATTTTCGACCAAAAATATCTCAACATGAGACAACGATGATGGGCCGAATTACTTAGTGATTACGATTGCGAAATTCGCAACCATCCCGGTAAAGCGAATGTCGCGGGCGATGCCCTTAGTTGTAAAGTTAATGTCAAATCCATTCTGCTACATAGAATCATCATCCAAACCAATCTTTAAAACCACATCTATCGAGCCCAATGTACCACGTTGAAGAAGGCAACATATACGACGAAATGTTGAGTGGATCCGAATTTATATTCGAAACCAAACCCGATGTAGTACCTTACTTTCTCAATCATTTATGGTTCCAAATCGTGACGATCTTCGTACTTTCATTCTTGACGAGGCTCATAAGTCAAGATATTATGTACATCTTGGGGCAGATAAAATGTATTTCAATCTTCAATCTATTTATTGGTGGCCTGATATTGATAAAGATGCGGCACTTTACCTTTCAAAATTTCTTACATGTTCAAAGGTTAAAGCCGAACATCATAAACTTGTTGGTTTACTCGAGAAACCACTGATTCCCATTTGGAAGTGGGAAGACATTGTCGTGGACTTCATCACCAAACTCCCAAATACTCAAAGGAAAAATTATAGTATTTGGGTAATCATCGATTGACTAACCAATCGGCTCACCTTATCCCGATCTGAGAAAAGTACTCCATGGAACACGCTCAAATCTATGTACGGGAAATTGTATGCCGCCATGGTAGACCATTGGCTATCATCTCTAATCGCGATGCTTGATTCTCTTCTTATTTTTGGAAATCGCTTCAAGAAGCTTTGGGAACTCTCCTTGATCTTATTATCACACTCTAACCGATGGCCAATCAGAGCGAACAATCCACACCCATGAGACTATACTTCGATCATGTATACTTGATTTTTGTGGAAATAGGGCTTCTCATATTCCGCTTATTGAATTTTCATACAACAATAACTTCCATTCTGAAATTGGATGGCTTCGTTTGAAGCTCATTATGTTCGCAAGTGTCGTTGCATGATTTATTGGAATGAGTGTGAAGCTCAAATCGCTGGTCCCGAGATGGTTCAAGACACTACCGATCGTATCGATCAAATCCACAAGAGTTTACGCACCTCTAGAGACCGTCAAAAGATTTATGCTGTTAAATGGAGAAAACCTCTCGAGTTCAACATTGAATACCTTGTCCTTATCAAAGTATCCCCTTGGAAGGGGGTAGTTCGTTTTGGGAAAAAAGGAAAACTAACACCCCGCTTCGTAGGCCCATTCTGGATCCTCTAAAGGATTGGAAAAGTGGCTTATAGACTTGAGTTACCGCAAGTATTTACCAGTGTTCAACCGATCTTTCTTGTCTCGAACCTCAAAAATCGCTTAACCGAGGGTAATCTTCACATACTCCTCGACTAAGTGCGTATTGACGAGATAATATAAATGGTTGAAAGGTCTTTTGAAATCATGGATCACAATGAGAAACGAACGAAGTGAAGCCGCATCTGATTAGTTAAAGTCCTATGGGAATTATGGCGTAGCACAAATTTCACATGGTAATGCGAAGACACTATGAAAATGAAGTATCCGCGTCTCTTTGTCGCGGCTACATATTAATTTTGGGACGAAATTTCTAAAATAGGGAATATTGTGACATTCGTGATTTTTTCGGTTCTCTTTGTATTTGTTTTTATAATGTAAATCCGACCCGTTTTTATTGTTGGATCTTTGGTTATTAATAATATGATGGATTTTATGTCACGATCTCGTTTCATACTTGTCATTTTGTTATATCAACCTTAATTGTCCCTAACTCGCTTAATTTACGCTAAAAAATTGGTTTTCGCTCGTTTTAACAATTCAAACCGACCTAGATCCAACCCGTAATTATTTTAGAACCCTCCAAACATATTATTATCTCTGGATATAATTTATTTAAATAAAAAATTATCTAAATAAAAGAATCAAAGTATATCGGTTTATCCCCGGACAAACGCATTATCCATTTCCTCAAGCCCTAATCCTCCCTCATAAATACCCCTCCGTCTCAGCCATTTTCTCCTGCTCATCTTCCTCTCTTCCTCCCAAATTGTTTGAACTTGCAAGTTGTTCTAGCTAGCTTTACTTAAGTTTGACTTTCAAAGTAAACGGAACCGAATCTTGCATATCAATCCGTTTCGTGTATATGTTTTTGACATTTTTAGTTTTTCTAAGTAATTTTATGTTGAGAATACCATTTTCATCTTTATTTGGCTTGTGGACATTCAAACACATATTTATGCATTTTAGGCCCGTTTGGGTCGTTATTGGGAAGTTTACTTGCTCAACTTTCTTGTTTGAGTTTAGATCTAGAAGTTTTACTTTATTTTTGTTCAACGGTTTTGGACATGCGGTAATCATCCTCGGTCTCATGCCAAGTCAAGGGCCGAATTATAACCAAACACTTATTTTAAACACTTTAATTAAATTTAAGCAACCATGTTGTATGAAACATTCTAGATCTGATTTTTTCTTTATATTTTAGTTCTATGGTGTTGGACATGTGGTAACCATCCTCGGTCTCATACCAAGTCAAGGATTGAACCAAACCGAACACTCGTTTAAGCACTTTAATTAACGTTTAAGCAACCGTGTTGCATCAAACGCCTTAGATCTAAGTTTTTCTTTATATATTAGTTATTATATGTGTTGGGCCTAGATTTGTGTGGTTTGTACTTAGTCAATGTGTGTTTGGTTTAACCTTGTAATGTGGGCTGGGCTTATTATGTAATCCGAGATCCCTTTAGGATCTCGGTGGGCTTTTGGTCAGTTTGGGCTTAGTTTCTTGGTTCCCTATATATAGTTCATGCATTGTATAGGGTTTGGTTCGCTTGTTTTAGTTGTTTATTAGCCGTCTACGTATCTTACTAGAAGAGGTTGTAATAGTGCTTAAGCACCTGACGTATATCAATAATATGTGTGTTTTGAAGTAATCCTCGTGTTACGTATTTGTGTTATTTGTGTTCTTGAGTCACCAAGTGTTGGTATTCTGCACCAATACTTGTGTATTGATATCATAATTGTAGTGATCCAGATTCGGGACTTACAATTGGTATCAGAGCCTTAGACCTTTTCAGGCTCGTTATTGTGATATCAAGGATTCAAGATCTTGATTCATTGGTGGTTTGTTTGTATTTTCCGGCGAAACAGTAACCGGAGAAGAGGAAGAAGCCATTTTTGGGAAAGAATTGATTTTGGTTTGGAAACAAACCAAAATCCCCTTTTTCTCGGGAGTTTGTGACATTTAAGATTGAGTTTGTTGATAATCTGTGTTCTTGGCCAAGACTAACCTGTTTTCGGTTACCTTTGGTTTTCGGCTACTATTAGTTCTCGGCCAAGACTAGTTCTTGGCCACTGTTAGTTCTCGGATAAGGCAGTTCTCGGCTGATTTGAATTTTTGGTGTCATTTGTTTTCGGCTACTCTTAGTTCTCGGCGAAAGTTCAGTCAAACTCTGAGTTCTAGGTCAAACTTGGTCAAACTCTTAGTTCTCGGTCAAATATTTGGTCAACATTAGCCGTTTTCGGTCAACGTTTGGGTTTTCGGTCAACATTTGAGTTTTCGGTCAACTGAGTTCTTTGTTGAATAGACTGTTATTGCTGTTTGGGCCTGTTCGATCTGATTTGGGTTTATATTTGGGCTTAAGTAATCTTTGGACCTAAAATAAATCAATTAATCCAATTAAGATGGAACAGTTAACAAATGTTAACAATTCAGCCAACTCATCATCATCAAGAACTGGATTCTATCATGGGGACCACCACTCGTATACCCCGTCTCTTGTCTCATGAGGGGTTTAGTGAATGGAATTTTCGTTTTGAGAAATACGTTAAGATGAAAGATTCCAAAGTATGGAGAAGTATTGTAAGGGGGCCTCAGAGAATCACCTATCAAAGGGAAAACTCAACTGAAGTCATTGTGAAACCTGTTGCTCAGTTTGACGATGATGACTTTTCTAAAGTTGAGGAAGATGAAAAGGCTCTCTCTACTCTAACCATGGCACTCTCACCCGGGATTGCCCTTCAATTTAGAGAGCTTCAGTCTGCTAAAGTGTTATGGGAGGCACTGATTGAGGTGTATGAGGGAAATGAGGATATGAAAAGAAGTCGCCAAGACTTGTTGTGACAAAGTTCAACATGTTTAATCATGTTCTGGGAGAAACATTGGAAACCTAAATTCAAAGGTTCATATCACTGGTGACTGAAATGAGATCAGCAAGTATTTATCTGCAGACCTCTGAAATAAATAACAAACTGGTGAACTCATTACCAAAGAGTTGGGATATGAATGTTGCTGTTATCAAGAAGACTAAAGATCTAAACAAAATGTCTATCACTGAGATGATAGCTACTATCAAGGCGTGTGACATGGATGATAAGCAACGTGCGATAAATCATGCCAGTTCCTACAGTTCAGCAGGGTACAACGTTGCGTCTAACAGTGCTCTCATCTCCCAAGATAGTTTCTCTATGTTCAAGGCCACTCAACAACCAGCTCAGGGAAATTTCCAGATGTTTTCATCTACACAAGGCCAATCAGCTTCCATCCCACCCCAACCAGCTCCAGTATTCTTCACTAAGTCTCGACAATCTTCAAATGATACTGAAAAACCTACTCACTCAGGGGCACTCCTAGTCAGAACTTCAGTCAGATTCCTTCCATACCAAAAGAGACTCAGGAGAATATAGCTCTAATGGCGGGATTCATGAACTCTTATAATGCATTTTTGGCTGGAGACTTGGTTCAACCTGTGGTTGCTGCTGAACTTGATCAGATCCATTCTGATGATGTTGACGAATTGGACATCTAGTGGTAAATCGCCATGGCCGTGTTTCGTGCGAGGAAGTTCACTAAGAAAACAGGTAGAAATAATTGGAACATGCCTAATAATCAAAAGGTGGGTTTTAACAAAGACACTCTTAGATGCTACAATTGTCACGAGCCGGGTCATTTTGCTCGTGAATGTACTAACCCAGCGAAGGATGGAAACACAAAAAGGGCATTGGTTCTGGTTGGAAATGCCAGAGGTGAGGCTGGAGGTAGTTCAGGTAACGGTGAAAGAGGAATGGTTGCTCAACAGTTCTCTTGGGAAAGTCAGATGGCTGCACTCAACATTGGAAACCAGACCACAAACTTTGCCAATGTGGAAGACACTGGAGAAGAAAAGGCTACTGAGGAGAAGATCAAGGAACTTCAATTTGCATATATGGCGTTCACTTCTCCCAATTCATCTGAGGTAAGTTTTCAACCATGTTCTTCAGATTGTGTTGAGAAAATAGAACTATATAAGCTTCATAATGACAATTTAATTAGAGATATGGAAAGAATAAAATCTAAGAATTTTAAACTTAAAAAAAATGAAAAGGCTTTCCAAGATAAAATAGAATCTCAACAAACGGATATCTCCAAGCTTAAGTTTGAATTAGTATAAAGTCTTGTAATCACCTTGATGACAAACAAGAAATCGTAGAATTAACTGCTAAACTTGAAGCCTCCAAGTTAGAAATTTTGAATTTAACTAGTAAATTTGAAATGGTTGAACTAGAGTTTAAGAAATTTGATGGTTCCAGTAAAGTTGTCAATTCAGTGATTGAGAATCAATTGTGGTGTAAAGAAAATGAAAGTGAGGGAATAGGATACAGTCAGGTTCCCCCACCCTACAACCACAATTATGTCCATACCCCTATTACCAAAGAACATGAAGAAAAGGTAAAGGACATGAAGTATGGTAAACAAGAAAAAGGTGATGGAACCAGTGGTGTGAATGCTGGTTCTTCAATTTCAGATATGAACGATTCTAATATGTCTACTTCATGTGAAGAAAAAGTAATTGTGAAGGAATGGACTGATGAGGATGACGACCATTGTTTTGAATTTGATAATGACATTGTTTCTGATGTTTTTTAAAACTTCCTATTTTGAATTCTGTTATTCCGACTGTTTGTGTGGGCTCTGCTTTAAAGAGCAAGGATTTTTGTGTGGTTGATTCGGTTGAAACTTTGAATTCTAATAATGTAGTTTCTAATAAAATTAAAAATTCAAAAACATCCAAAAAATACGTAGCACCTAAATTTGTCAAAGAGGGATGCTCTAATGACAAACAAGGTGATAAGTTCAAGGATGATAAAAAGGGTTCTCGTAGTTTTAAGCAGACTGGTCCACACAACAGTCCAGACGAGGAGTTGCCCAAAATGAATTTTACATAAATGGTCAAACTTGCTTTAATTGTGGCACTCATGGTCATATTACCAGAAATTGTCCACATCGTCCATATGTTCCTTATTATGGATTTTATCAGAGGAACATGCCCCATATGCCTCATAATTCGTTCAGGCAAAGATTCTGGCATAATTAGGCTAGTCCCTCTGACGATGATTGGAGTCGAAACAAATCTGGCAGGTTTAGTCCTCATCAGACCAAACCTAACACGTTTCGTGAAAGGGTTAGAAAAGGTGTTTCAAATTCAAATTCAAATTCAAATATAAACACTAAGTCTAAACCAAAACAAGTGGTAAAGACAAATTCGTCTTCTTCTAAATCCAAAACACTGGAGGTTACGACAACCATTTGTACTTATAATACTAAATCATACAGACATAAATGGTTGCCTAAATCTCTGGCGAAAGCTTCTACCAAATCTATATTTGACGATTAGAAGGACATGCCACGGCAATCCGTGACGACTTTATATGAATCAAGGTCACCCAGTGTAAGTATGGACTGGGTACCAAAAACTAACTGATCCCGCGCTTTGTGCAGGGACAACTATGGAGGAATATCATCAGACCTTGGTATGTTGATAATGGTTGTTCCAGGCACATGACAGGGGACATCACCCTACTACACGCCATTCAAACATTTAATGGTGGGTATGTGTCCTTTGAGGGAGGAGAGAAAGGACTGATCACTCAAAAGGGTACTGTAAGTAACGGTGTTCTAAAATTTGAAAATGTTAACTTTGTTCCAGAATTAAAGCACAGTCTCTTGAGCGTGTCACAAATTTGTGACAGAGAGTTCTCAACTCATTTTACTAAGAAAGAGTGTCTGATTTTGAAACCTGGTATTATCATACCAGAAGACTGGATTCTTGTTCGATCACAACGAAAAGATAATGCTTATGTGATCGACATGAACAAAAATGTTCCTGACGAAATAACCTGTTTGTTTTCAAAAGTGTCAGAACATAATGCAATGCTTTGGCATCGTCGGCTTGGTCATGCTAATACTAAAAACCTGAATCGTGTTGCTAAAAATAATTTGGTACGTGGTTTACCGTTTAAGGATTTTGTGACTATTGAAAAGTGTGTGGCTTGTGCTTTGGGTAAACATCATCGAAAATCTCACAAGCCAAAGTTGATTAATATCATATCATCAGTTTTTCAATTACTCCATATGGACCTTTTTGGACCAGTTCATGTTTTGAGTCTTTCTCGTAGCTCTTATTGTCTTGTTATTACTGATGATTACTTACGTTTTACATGGGTATTTTTCTTGTCAAATAAGAGTGAAACTGCAGATTTAATCAATAAGTTTGTTGTGCTCATGGAGAATAAACTGAACTTAAAGCTGAAAGGAATTCACTGTGATAATGGAACGGAATTCAAGAATGCATCATTGAATCATTTCTGTTCAGAAAAAGGGGTGCTTCGTCAATATAGCGCCGTTCGGACACCACAACAAAACGGTGTGGCTGAAAGAAGAAATAGAACTCTTATCGAGGCATCAAGGACCATGTTGTGTGATTCTAAACTGCCTTTGTTCTTCTGGGCAGAAGCTATTAATACAGCATGTTATGTTCATAATTGGGTGATAATCAACAAATCCAAGATGAAAACCCCATATGAGATTGTCTATGGTCACAAACCCACTGTTGCACATTTTAGAGCGTTTGGCTGTCCTTGCACACTACTAAATCTTGAGTCTACTCCAAAGTTCGGGGCCACAGCTGATGAGTGTTATTTTGTTGGTTATGCGGGTAATACATCTTACAGGGTCTACAATAAATCAACCAGGCAGATTCTAGAGTCCTACGAGGTTTGTTGGTTGGAAGAAAATGAGACTGATGCTCGTGTTGGTCCAGACTGGTTATTTGATTACAATGAACTCTTCAAACCACTCAACGTGTTTCCAGTCATTAACACAGAACCTTCAGGTGGTACCATAGTGGAAGCTGTAAAAGATGGTACACAGGAAATATCTCACATCTCTCCATTACTGGATGATGATGTCGATGAGTTATGATTCACCTGCAACCCACGCTCAGCCAAAGGAATCTTCAGAAACCGAATGTTCGCCGAACACGTCTGAACATGCTGCTACAGTTGAGGGGGAGAGTTACATCAGTTAGATCTTCGGGGGCACACTGTTTCCTGATGCCATTCCAAACGAATATGCTGTCGGTACTTCATACTCTCACAGTACGACGACCTATGGCTGGAAGAATTCCCTTGCTGATGTTAGTGAGAACTTGTCAAACCTACAACCTAACAGTGATGTTTTCGATCATTTAATTCCATCAAGAATCCAGAAGAATCATCCAATTGAGAATGTCATAGGTACCATTGAAGCGGGAGTGTCCACCCGAAGTCAGACAAGACACATAAACAGTTGTATGTTTTCTTGTTTCATTTCTCAAATTGAACCGAAGACAGTAGAAATGGCTCTTCAGGAACCTAGTTGGGTTGATGCTATGCACAAAGAATTGAATCAATTTGACAAGTTGAAGGTTTGGAGACTGGTTAAGTTACCAGAAGGAAAGAAAGCTCTTGATACAAGATGGGTTTTCAGAAACAAGCAAGACGACACCGGGGTTATTGTTCAAAATAAGGCATAGTTGGTAGTTCGTGGTTTTCGTCAGGTTGAGGGATTAGATTACACTGAAGTCTATGCCCCAGTGGCTAGACTTGAGGCCATTAGAATTTTTCTGGCCTATGCATCATACATGGGGTTCACAGTGTATCAAATGGATGTTAAGACCTCCTTTCTGTATGGTGAAGTCAAGGAAGATATTTATGTTGATCAGCCACCTCGTTTTGTTGATTCTATGAAACCAAATCAAGTCTACAAGCTAGACAAGGAATTATACGGGTTACATCAGGCTACTTGAGCGTGGTATGCTACATTGACCGCACATCTTCTTGATCATGGCTACAAGCGTGGAATCATCGACCAAACCTTGTTCCGGAAAACTGTCGGAAAGGATTTGATTCTCGTCCAGATCTACGTAGATGACATTATTTTTGGATCCACCAGCGCTGACTTGTGCATAGAATTTGAAAGGGTAATGAAGAAATGGTTTGAAATGAGCTCGTTGGGTGAAATGACAACAGTTCTAGGGTTACAGGTTCACTAAAGCTCGATAAGAATTTTACTTCATTAGGGGAAGCATGTTGAAGATATGCTGGCTAAATTTGAACTTCAAGATTCCAAAAGTGCCAACACTCCTATGGCAGAAAGGCCATTGCTGTCATCTAACCCTGAAGGGACTCCCGTTGATCAAACGTATTATCGATCGATGATCGGTCTCTGATGTATCTCACAGCCAGTCGTCCTGACATCATGTTTGCACTCTGCCAATGTGCTCGTTTCCAAGCTAATCCTAAACTCTCTCATATAATTGTTGTTAAACGTATTTTTAGATATCTGAAGGGACAACCGAAGTTAGGTCTTTGGTATCCCAAACAATCAGAATTTGATCTTTATGCTTTTGCTGATAGCAATTATGGTGGAGATGACATTGACAGGAAATCCACATCTGCTAGATGTCAGTTCTTAGGAGATCGCCTAATTTCATGGCAGTGTAAGAAACAACAGACGGTGTCCACTTCAACCGCCGAAGCAGAGTATGTTGCTGCATCAGCTTGCTGTTCTCAGGTTATCTGGATGCAAAACCAACTGCTGGATTACGGTTTGGAATTTCTTGATACACCTATTTTTTGTGATAATGATGTTGCCATCGCTATTGTGAAAAATCCTGTTCAACACTCTAAAACCAAGCACATCAATATTAAAATTCATTTTATTCGTGAGTGTTTCGATCGTAAATTGATTCACCTTGAACAAGTTCACACTGACAACAATGTGGCGAACTTATTTACAAAACCGGTCGGAACAGCCAAATTCAATGTGCTTGTGAGTTTTCTTAAAATGCTTCGTTTCGAGGATTGAGTCTGTTTGGGAATAAATTTGTACATATTCATTTAATTTGCACAAATTTAGGGGGAGAAAAATCAAAAAGTAAAAAATAGTGTGTGTGCTTTTTCTTATTTACAAAAATAGTCTTATTTTATAAAAAAACAAATGTTATGATTAATTTTCGCTTAAAATTATGTCAGTTGCTCAAGTTTGAAGGACATATACTTGTATATGGTTGGTCCGGTGTTCTACTTGTAGTTTCACAGGATAGCCATTTACCCAAAGACTGAAATCATCCGGGGCGATTATGATGTGTTTTGTGTTTTGAATTCCTTCACTTAAAATATGTCGGTAACTCTGGGCTGGAAGGACATGTATCTGCATACATGGTTGGTCCGGTTAACCACTTGTGGTAATACATGATAGCCATTTACCTGAAAGCTTAAAGTGACCGGGGTGACTGAACTCTTAACACGTGTGTTTTATATAACTCCCTGGGAAATGATATTAATATTCAGTTAACAGCCTTTTAGAAGCTTCAAAATATTTTCAAATGAAAATTGATCCAACCTTTGGAAAATGATAGGTAAATTGTTTTTGTGTGCCTAACGGGTGAAGTTATTAAGCTTAAAAGGCTTTAGAACAGTCATTGATTTGTACGGTAGCTTTCCATGATGCGTAAAAGTTAAAGTAATATAAACTAAATATGCTAAACTTACTGTGGAGAGTCATTTTGAAGAAATGTGCATGTCTCCAGATACATCTCTCCAAATGATAGGCAGAAAAGCAATTACCCAGTCATACACGAGCCCGTTAGTGTCTTGATCACCAAAAATATTATATTATCAAAAAAAAATTTTTTTGGCAAAAGTGTTCATTTTATCCTATCAAAATCTATGTTTTTGAAAGCTTAGAGGGTCAAACTAGAACTACAGAGATGGGGGCATAAAAATAAGTCATGTTATGTCTCGAATGAAAGGCCTGTAAGTCCAATGTTCAACCTTAAAGCTTAAACTATATCTATTTATATATAAAATCTTTTGATCAAGCAATAGGGGGTTGGAGTCAAATTGGGGTTATCTGGGGAAAGCCAAATACGTTTTGAGAAGAGATAGGAAGCATCACAGATCAATAAGTGATGTCCATCTAAGCTTTATGCCGAACTGAACCCTAATCATATCACTGATACAATGAAAATCATGCTAAGTATGTTATACCTGCTATCAACCTGTCTCTTTATGTCATAATAACGATGTACATGAATCATAGTGACAGCCTTTTAAACGATATGATTCCATGTTCGGATTTTTTCATAAAAAGGGGCGGTGTTTTTACATAAACCGAAATTTGATCCCAATCTTATAAAACTTAAGGGAGTTCTTTTGTATGTTAATGTTTTTTTTGTTTTATTTAGTCTATTTTTATTTTATTCTATTTTATCTTTCATCTCGAATCTACTCTCCTCGGAACGTTTGAATTAACTGAGCTTGTTCTTAATATGGGTTTTTAGAAGGGTGTTGGGCTGCTTATTTTTTGGTCATCTTGAATCTGGGATGACTGATTGGTTTTGAGCCCATTGTGGGTTCTCGGCCCATGATGGGTGGGGTATAAGTAATACCCCAACCCCTTTATCTTCTACCTTTCACTATTAATCTTCCTTCATCTCTTTCAATCCTCTCTGGCAACCGAAAGCATTCTTGCATAAGATTGATTAATCCTATTGATTTGTTGGTACTCATTGCTTATTTCACAGGTAAATGGGTAAAAGAACTCGATCTAATCTTTATGACACATGAATAGCCGTATGCTATGGACTCAAGTGAAGTCAACGGGTCCTTAAAATTAGGGATTTCGGTTGATTTAGGGTTCTTGGTTGATGATTTTGGAGTTTAATGAATTTTCTCAGTTTCAGTTGCAAATATGTTAAAATCTTCTGGATTAGTTGCAGGTTTAATGGAGATCTCGGCTACTTGAAGAAGATGACCCAATTTCCAAGGAGGAACCCAAGGGGTTCTCCGTCCACAACTGTCAAAGAGCTCTCGGTTGACTTTCGTTGACCGAGATCCCTTTGCCTTGACCGAGAACTCCCGTTCTCGGTTAAATGTTGACCGAAAACTCCATTCTCGGTTGATTTTGTAGACTTTCGCTAACTTTAATTGACCTTCGTTGACCAAAAACTCGAATTATGACAGAGAACACCTCCTTGACCGAGATCTTCCCATGTGGACTTAATGCTCACTATTGGGCCTAACCAACATTGTTATTATGATCTTATGGACCAATTAATAAATTAATGGGCTAACATCTTTAATCCTAAAGCCCAAATCAACTAATGAGTATATATTTACTAACTTGACTCGTTTGGTGCAGAAATGGCTGAACAGACTCCATTAAAGTTTGTGGATACACACAATATTGTTGGACACTTATATGATCCACCACTGGCTCACAAGGAATTCAAGTCTATGATCGTCGACCTAAACACGTGCAGGATTTCTCACGTACTACGAGACAATCCTGTCATATGTAAGAAGATGATTACGGAATTATGGAAAAATGCCTCAATCAATCAACGAGGGCAAGCTGGAGTCGTGTCGATAGACTCCAAAGTTCAACAGAAGCCAGTTAGTATTACAGAGGCTATCATCAGAGAGGTGTTGCTGTTTGGTGATCAACCTGATTACCCGACAGAATATTCCACTGCTGACGTTGCTGAGATCCTCACCAGAATGGGTTACGAGGGTACTTATCCTTACTGGAGGTTCTTAATTCACACGTTTTTCACATGCGTGTCGGGTAGAAAAGGGGGTTCTGACGAAATAAGCCATATCCAGATGTTTGCTGTCACTGCTCTAATCATGGATTGGAATTACAGTTATTCTAAATTTGTTTTCAATGAAATGATGAACAATCTGAAAGGGAAGAAGAAAGAAATGTTTCTTATGTATCCAAGATTCTTGCAGATGATCTTCGACTCTCACTACACCGATCTCGTCAAGTCTCTTGATACTTTGGATATGAAATCAATGGGACCCAACACCTTTGGGTTAATGAAACAGTCCAGAAAAGGATCCAAGATTGTATATCAGGGCCTCAATGCTCTGGTAAAATTTGGACGTTTTGCCGGAACGGAAGCTGAACCAGTTATTGCTCAGGTTGTTGATTAACATGTGGCACCAGTTCAACCACGTGCTGCAGCTTTCGAGATTTCTGATGATGACGTTAATGAGACTGAACAACGTGAGATGGACACCGCTCCGAATGTGGAGAAGTTGAGTGCTTTTGAAGCTACCAAAGCTTTATTGTAGTGAACTGCTCTGAAACCTCCTCACATAGTTACTGAAATTATTGAAGAAGATCTGATTGAAGAGCCAACCGCTGATCTCATCCCTCGCAAACGAAAAAGGATAGATCCGAGATCTAGCGGGTTGGACAGTGAAGCTAAAGCAACAACCACAACACCAACACAAACAACAACCACCAGCCTACAACAAAAAACTCATCAACCTGAGTCATATGCTCCAGAGACTCATGTTGAAATAAGTGCAACCACTGCTGAGCCACTGATTCAAGATCAGGTGTTTGATGACTTTGTTCATGATTTGATTTTGAGTCAGATATTCCTCACATGGGTGAGGCTTATGAACCGTTCAATGTTGCTCACTCCAACTCATCAGGCCCAGAAAATCAAGGTCAGTCAAGTTCAAATGTTTCTGATAAACTTTCCCAAATTATTGCCATGCAAGAGAAATTTATGCAGGACAAAGGGAAGGGCATTGTATTGGAAGATGCCCCGGTTGACGTACAAGCTCTCCAACGTCGAGTCTTTGAGCTCGAACAAGATTATGTTATTAAAGATGTACGTATTCAAGAATTGGAAGCTGAAAACTCTGATAAAGACTGTAAAATTAAAGAATTACAGTCCAACATGGGAGGATTAACGGCTATGCATTTTGACCTTCAACAAAAACTGGTTCAAATGTTTGGAGATGAGTTTAAAGGCAGTGATGATGTGGCTTCTTAAACGCCCAACGTTAATCAAGGTAGGAGTTCTCCTATTAGCCCAGCTAACAACATCTATGAGTCTGAATCCTTGTAACAGTATATGGATGCACCACCAATCTCCAAAGAAAAATCTGAGAGAATTCAGAAAAAGCTACTGGTGATGAAAAACTCCAATCAAAATGTCGAATCATCAGATCATCCAGACAGATTCATTGTTACTTTTCCTAAAGGTTTCTCAGATAATTATGGTGATCATTCAGGAGTTGTGTCATGGGGCTTTGATGCCGAAAAGAACATGTGGTGGGTTAAGAGGAAGTCCGGGACTACTGAGTACTATAAGAAGATGAAAGATTTCGGTTCCTGGACTAAAGTGGATCTGAGTGACTTGATAAATTCTCCCTTCACCAATCCAACTAATGATAAACGTGGTAGAGATTTTTGGAACTTTCTGAGAAGTCAAGTTGATAGAGGTTTTCCAGATATGACAACTGTTGAATCCTTTTTGAAGAAAGCTAAGGGGGTCAAGGATCCAAGGATAGGAAAGACAATGGTCAACGTCATGTGGCCTGCTACAAACAAGCCCACCCACATTCCTTTACCTGATGCAATTCCAGATGGCACTTTAGCACATGAGGTTCTGGATGTTTGATAGTGTTACTGCCACTGTGGTTGTCAAATTACAAAAGGGTAAAGAGCAGTATAGATTTGTTGATTCAAGAGATCTGTTGAAGTTTGGAGAAAGGGATATCAAGACTCTCATCACGTTTCAGATAATTGATGATCCACTTTTTGAGGTGGCTGCTAAGGAATACACGAGTATGGTTGCGTCTATCATCAGATGCAAATTTTGGGCTGGCGTGTTGAAAGATGCTGATATTGACCACATGGAGCATGATTGAAGACCAAGCTACAAACCAAGAGGGAGATTGTTGGGCCTAGATTTGTGTGGTTTGTACTTAGTCAATGTGTGCTTGCTTTAAGCTTGTAATGTGGGCTGGGCTTATTATGTAAGCCGGGATCCCTTTAGGATCTCAGTGGGATTTTGGTTAGTTTGGGCTTAGTTGCTTGGTTCCCTATATATAGTTCATGCATTGTATAGGGTTTGGTTTGCTTGTCTTAGTTGTTTATTAGCCGTCTACGTATCTTACTAGAAGAGATTGTAATAGTGCTTAAGCACCCGACGTATATCAATAATACGTGTGTTTTGAAGCAATCCCCGTGTTACGTATTTGTGTTATTTGTGTTCTTAAGTCACCAAGTGTTGGTATTCCGCACCAATACTTGTGTATTGATATCATAATTGTAGTGATCCAGATTCGGGACTTACAATATGGTTGTTATGGAAGTGTATAACAAATATTGGCTTGAACCCAAGTTTTGGGTAAAAACCGAGTAAAACCGAACATTTGTGTTAACAAGCTAGTCTATGTTTAAACCACCAAAAGTTCAATCTATCTTTTTAGTTATGTTTTACTTTATATTTCTCATATTACCTAAGATTTTGGAAGTGTTGAAACAAATCTTGGCTTAAACCAAGTTTCGTGTAAAAACCAAGTAAAAGTAGAACTACTTGTTTTAACGAGCTAGTCACCGTTCAAACCACCAAAAATATTTCCTAACATTTTTAACTTATGTTTCACTATAAGTCTTTTATATTTCTATGATTATGGCATGTCGAAACCAAACTTGGTATTATACTAAGACCGGGTCGACTTACACTTGCTTAAATCCGAGTTTGGGACTTTAATTAATAAAATTTTGAAACTTGTTTAAGCTATTGATTTTTAGAAGTAATTCATATATTTATATAGTTTGGTAAGTTGGATCAGAATTTGATACTTTATCAAGTTCTGAACCGGCTAAAAAGAAGAAATCGTTAAAAGTCGGATCTTGATGCTTACATTAGGTGGGATCGTGCACACTAGCACTAAAAAAACTCCCCTATGTAAAACTTAACAAAGGATGAGTAAATCTAAACATCAAAGACCCAATTTCATGTGAAACTCATTTTTTTTATACATACTTTATTAATCGCATTTTGTAAACTGTAACTTAAAATCTCGAAAACCCAAGCCTTGTTTTTATGAACTAATTTACCATTTATATTCCATCTTCAAGACTCAATATTTGTAGGTCCCCCCGGGGGCGTCGCCGATCGATACGAGATCCGCACGAGGTCTAGGAGTGCGGAATCCTCCTAGACTCGTTTATTGGTGTAAAGATGAAGAACACAAACACGTACACGAACAAATACACGAACAAATACAAGAACGGGATAATCAAATCTGCAGATTCTTATATAATAATCAAAACACTTACATACCAAACATGAAAACAAATGACACGGCCGACCCGAGGTGAGCTCTACCTCGGGCCGTCCCACACGGCTCACTCTCTCGGTTTCTCTCTAGCTAATTAAACTTGTCACACAATACTCTAATTTCTGGATTACTAACCCTAAACACGACACACATATATATATAAACTTCACGGGCTTGGGCCTGTAGGCGAAGTTGTTACAACTTCGCCTATGGCGAAGTTGATATAACTTCGCCTATGGCAGAAGTTGTGCTAACTTCGCCTATGGCGAAGTTGTTCTAACTTCGCCTGTGGCGTTCCGCTGGTCAGAATTGCATAGCGACGGTCACAAAATGCACCAACTGACTCCCCTTTGACCGTTGCTCTCAATTCTAACAAACACGAAAGATCATCTGTTACAAAAACATGAACCAACAATATTAACTCAAGATCTTTCAATCTACGATGTGCATGTTAAATTGTTGGGCTCGCTTTCTTGAAGTTTTTATTATAAGTATTTTTTCATCAAAGTCACTTATTCCAAGTAAGTACTTTCAACACCGTTTTCTCTTTTAGATTTTGTGAGTAGCTTGCATACTTACTCAAACAAAAATGATTTAAGATTTGAATCCTCAAACTGCAAACTATAGTTTATGTGTTACTTAGAATAATTGCCTGATTGTATGTTATATGCCTGATATGATTATTTGCTAAATGTTTATTGCTTTTATTAGTTGGCCTCATCCTCATCCTCAGTTAGTGTAATCATGCGCTCCTCGTAATTTGGTAGTTTTACATATTATAAAAGAGCCTCATTTGTTTATTATTTATATACCTCAATTGTTGATGTTGTTTACGGTTTCACGTATGAGTTGTGGATTTGTCTCGTATTATATATACAAAAATCGTGGAATTACTCACCAACATTCGTGTTGACAAAATATATTTTAGGAAATGTTACAAGTTTAATAATTGGTTGATTGAAGATTGAAGACATTAGTTTATTTTAGACCGCTTAAGTTATTAGTTAAATGAACTATTTATTTCCATGAACTTTTCTTTATTTGTATGGACAAGATATGATGTATTTGGATGTTAAATGAAATGAATGAGATTTTGATGTTAAATTAAATGAATGAGATGATTAAATATTGCCACTTTAATAGTCTCATTGTGTTCGTGTGCAATCCGTAGTGCCTGGGCATGTTCTGTCGCCTTTAGTCGGGGTGTGAAATTGGCTCCGAATACTTTTAACCTACCAACATAGTCACCATATTAAAACATGATGGTTCTTAATAGCATACTGTCACGAAGAATGTCATGTTCTATAATGTTACCTGGTAAGTAGCTTCATCGACCATCATAACTGACAAGTTATTTGCTTATGCTTGTATGCAACATCTCGAAATTTCTATGAATAATATTTAATATATTATTTATTAATGGTGGAAAAGTTTACTAGAGTTAGTAGAGAATTAATAAAATAATAAGAATGGAATGATAAGTTTATGGACCAAAAAGGAAAGATGTGTCTAAGGTCTATGGGCTTAAGGGAGTATAAATACCTCTTAAAACCCTAATCCTTTCCATTTTCACACATCTCTACACCATAGCCTACACCATAAAAAACACACAATTCTCCAATTCCCATTTTTGAGAAAACCACCCATAAAGACACAAAGATTCCCGGAGATCTAACAGTCGGCTCGGAATCAAATTTTTACTGAGTGTTCATGGTATATAAATGAAGATTTCCACCAGTTAGATCTTAGATCAGAGGTTCGGAAGTCCGGTTTTTATCAGCAAAATCGTAGCAGCTCAAAAATGAAGATTCCGGTGACTGTTCAGCTGTTCCGGTGGTTTCCGGCGAAGGTGACCTGATGGATTTGTAGATCGAGGCGAGACGGTTCCGTGGCCGCTTGAATCACTCAATTCCGAGTTCGTTTGATATGGTTTTGGTATATTCGAGTGATTTTGATTATAAACATCAAAGGTACGTTTTTGTTAAAAATGTTTACTTTTCGTGTACGGATTTACATGAAAATTGGTAGGATGATAGATCGGGTCATGATCATTGAGAAAGTAATGAATTTGATAGTAAACGGGTTAGTTGGTTCGTTTCGGGTAAAGAGTAGTATTCGGTTTGTGAAAATGACGGTTAAACGAAGTCGGTTTTGCATGAAACTTGGTAGGATAGTAAATCGGGTATAGATGTGCCTTAAAAATGTAAACTTGATGTTAAATGTGGACTTAATGAATTTACGGGTATATACGGATTCACTTAGAAACCCTAGATCTAGTTAAAATGGGTTTGAAATTAATAAAGGTTTGAATACATTGTAAATTTACATACATTATATATATATATATATATATATATATATATATATATATTCGAATACATTTAAGGTTTGCATACAATATATATATATATATATATATATATATATATATATATATATATATATATTTGAATACACTAAATGGTTCGCATACAATATATTCATTCAAATACACTTAAGGACTCGAATACATAGATATATTCGAATACATTATATATGTTCGAATAGAATGGAAGACTCGAATACATTGCTGTATCGCATACAACATATATACTCGATTACACTGAAGGACTCGCATACAATGCATCTATTCGCATATATCGTGGATTCGAATATAGTAATGTATTCAAATACAAGAGTGTATTCGAATACAATAGTGTATTCGAATACACCATGTATTTGCATACAATTACAAAAGGAGAAAGGAATATTAAGAAAAAGGAGAAAGGAATATTAAGAAAGGGTTGAGAAAGGGTTGGGCATTCAATTACAAAAGGAATGAAAGAAAGGGATACATTGTATTCGAATACAACTGTATTTGAATACAAAGTATTCGAATACATCAGTGTTTGAGAGTAAATTTGTATTCTAATATGAATAAAATACTTTATAAAGCCATTAGAATAGACCAGACTTAGTCATTTCTGGCGAAATCTGAATAATGTGTTTAGGAAAAGTATTAATACATGTAATTCATATACAGTTAGCCATGTTCAATTAAAGAAAGGAATAACCGTGAATGGAGAACGTAACAGGATCCATTTGAGTTTCTAGCCCCATTTCCTTATTATGTTTTCGGGGCTGTGTGCTTACTCAATGTGAAATGGTAATACACTTACTTTAAGTGGTAAGTGTATGCCATAGATGATTTATGTGATAGATATTATATTGAGGTTATGGATGAATGCTTGTCGGTGCGTGAACGATCTTCGGATATTGCACGTATCGCCAAGTAAGGTGATTATAGTTGTACGTATGGTATGTGGAAGCAAGTGTATTAACGGTATGTGGGCTCTATGTCTGATATAGTAAGTTAGGATGCCAAATCCCTCTAACTTCTATTGGATATAGACCCGGGAAGTGATAATGTAGATAAGGACTATGTACATTATATGTGTTCCTTAAATGGATATTAAATAATAATATATATAATGTTTGATGTGCTAAAAGTAGTCAATTAATTATTAACTAAAATTATACTAATCTAGACACTAAGTAATACTCTAGACCCTTAAACGTAACTAAAACTACTAACCGGCAAGTGAACCGGTCGACTCTAGTACAACTAAGTAAGTCCGGATATCGAACCCACGAGACTCTTTAAATTACAAAACCAACAAATTAGACTCAATTACAAGACATGACTATTTATTAATAATATTTGAGGGGGGATTTAATACTAATAATTAAAACTTAATAATAATTAACTAATGATTACTTTAATTAACTAATAATAAAACAAATAATATGATAATAAAACCTAAACCTAATTATTATAATAATATTAAAACATAATCATTACTTATTAATTAATTATTAAAAACCTTAAACCCTATTTAATTTTAAACTAATAAACAATTTAACACTTAGATTAATTCAGATGATGAAAATAACTAGCCAGGCCGGAATCCCCAAAGTTACGGTTATTAATTAAATAGAAAACTCAAGTTATGGAACTGGGATCATAAAATAGACCCTTGACATAAAACTCGAACAGGACCCTTGAACTTCATGAAGACGCCTATGGATTTCTAACAAGTTTTAAGACTCACCAGTTTTATATTAAACTTCCTTACGGTTATTTAATCGCTTATGTCTAAGTATCTTTTATGACGAAAACCTACCTTACAGCGTGGAATTCAAAAGATAGCAAAGCATACTCAATTAACTTAATAGACTAAGCTGACAATCAAACCTAGACGGACTCCTTACGAAGAACTAAATCTAGCAATCCCGACAAGCAAAGATCTATCAATAGCCTATCACTTTACAGCTTTTTAGACTAGCAGCTCACTTTTATTTGTTTAATTGATTTCATTGTTTCTACGATTTTAATGCATATTAATCATAAACTAGTCAAGAACACACAGTAAATGACCTAACAAAACCCTATCCTATGAAACAATCAACAAGGGCAATGTGAAACAATAAATTCAAGTAAACAAAACCAAGCAATCAAACGCATCAATTAAATCAAACTCAACCGTTTACTTAGAACATAAAATCCATAACGGAACGAAATCCAAACAAAATCAAACCGAACTAAGGTTCATCACGACCTAGGTAGTTTATGGAATTTAGCCTAGCATCATAAAGTCTAAATCAAACAAAGTAATAAAAACTGAAAACATGGTGAAATAATAAAGAACAAAAGATTAAAGGCGATAAAACCCGTATTCTTCGATCTTAAACGTCTAGCTCTTCACCGGATGTTCTCTTGCTTTCAAAATCACCACAAGACTCGTAAGATAGCTCCAAGAACTCCCAAAATCGTCTGGTGCCTTCAGGTTATGTCAGGTTTCAGTTAAAGGTGTTTAAATACCCAAAACAAAGCCCAACTAGTCGCAAAAACGAATTAAAAACCCATCAGTGACCCCTGGCCGCCGCGCGACGGGAAATAAGGTGCCCCTCAGACCATCCCGATCTGGCCGGTTCTCTGTTCTGATCCTTCCTGACGCGTTCCAGATCTCCGTTTCGGCTCGTTTTAGCTCGTTTTTCGCCCTTTTTAATCGCGATCAACTCCTGAAACCTACGACGCACAAAAACGTTAGTAGTATACAAATCTTGACAAAAAACAAGCAAAAACAATTAAAATATTAAATAAAATAAACAAGGGAAACATATATATTTAGCATTATATCAGTGTTCCTTCCATGGATAGTATATAGTGTTTCTTCTATTGATAATATATAGAGTTCCTTCGATGAATAATGCGAGTCGTTCCTTCTATGGATAATGTATAGTGTTCATTCTATGGATAAATATAGTCTGTTCCTTTTATGGAGAATATATATAGATTGTTCATTCTGTGGATAATAAATATAAATTGTTCCTTCTGTGGAGAATATATAGTTTGGGCAATGGTAATGTTTCTTTTAATAGATACTACATGACGTTCCTCTTATGGATATTTATACAAGGTTAAGGTATTAATACGTGTCTCGGATACGTGAAGGAATGTATGATAATGTAATGTATGTTGCCTAATTAACTAGAACTCATTCAGCGTAGCTGACTTTTAGTATGCACGCAGGTGAGTAGAATGAAACGGCTGGCTTGAGGGAGGGATACATGGCATGGACTTAAGAGACTGGCATCGGAATAAGAAGTAATATGATATCTATGTTATATGTAAAGACAAGATTTGAAAAGAATTGTAATAAATGATTGATGTTTTATATTCCGCGAAAAGTTTTAATTAACTATGATTTGTAGAACCGGTAATGGGGCCTTACATTGTATTTCATCCCATACTTTGGTTGCATACAATGTTAAGGGGCCATTGGCATATTCTTGCATTTTCCTCAATTTCACAGTACTATTTGTCATATACTCTCTGATATACTCTAAACATGTTACGATAGGATTGTCCCTTGCTCCAACCACGTCGTTGTTAAAATATTCACATAAGTTGTTCAATATCATATCACTCTTTGCCCTTCCTGAAAAATGTGATCTTGACAAACTTTTAGCCGAGATTTCATTAAACCAAAGAAGCAAATCAAGATTAAGTTTCTTACTCTCCTCGATAGCATTGTTGAAGTAGGGGACAAAAGTGACAAAGGCTGCCCTATAAAACAAGTCTTTAAACACATCTCCACACCAGTTCTGCCTCATGTTTTCATGAATGTGTCTACAAAAAAACCAATGCTTAGCCCTAAGGAAAACTTTTTCAAGAGGTGGAATGAGTCCTTACAAGTTTTAAAAAGACATTTTGATATAGTATGAGTTTGCATATAATTTTCAACAAAACTTAAATCAAGACATACCTTTTGTCGGTCACTAATTGTGACAATCGTCAATTTCAGGTTAACTCCGTTAACTCAACTCCGTCAATTCAAACTTAAGATCACTGAATCTATAACGCACACTTCATTACATTTAAACTAGGGTTTAAATGACGCTTAACACTTACTACATGTGTAGTCTTTTGGGAATTGCACCGAAACGCAAACGAGTTGAAGCAAACGATTGATGAATAAACGAAAAACGTCAAAACAGTAATTATGTGATAATTATGTGTTAGACTTATGTGTTATGTGATAACATGGTTATAAACGTTAACTCAAGATGTAAACAAGTTAGTTTAAGCTAGTTAAGTAATACTTAGAAGTGGAGGGGCCAAAGTGTAACATAGATTATTATAAATAATAATAATAACTAAACCCTAACTTATTTTCTTTCCCCCACAATCCCGATCGGAACCCACCCCCTTGGCTCCTTGGCTGCCGTCACCTATACACACACATACAACCATCAATTTCAACTTTTGATCGAAGATTAAGGTGCTAGGAGGGTATAATCGACTATCCTATGCATCCTTTATACTTGATTTTGATGTTTAATGGGTTAATTGAAAACCCTAGATGGCCGATTTTGTGTGTATGAAGTTAATATGATTGTTGTTGATTTGATAATGATATGATAACTAGAATTGATATGGTTACACGTTAATTGTTGTGTCTTTGATTTGAGTTCAAAACAAAAACCCTAATCATGTATGTAATGTGTAATTGATGTGCATGGGTGGTGTTTATGGAGTCTAGAGTGTTATATGAATGCATGATGGTCCATAGATAGTTAATATGTTGAGTTTGGATGCAAACAGTTTCTGGACAGATTGTGTTATTGAAGTTCAATTGACTGTAACAAAGTGTAAATGTGAAAATTGGTTGAGATTATTGATACTACAGTAAACTAGGATGAGTCTAGTTTCTAAAGAATATAAATTTGTAATTTTTGGACAAGTAAAGGTTAACTTTTATGATTTTACAAAAACGTTGTGCAAAGCTGAGCTGTTAGACCTGCTGTTAGGTTGTTTTGTAAATGTTATATCTCATGAGCTATGAGACCAATTGGGTTGGTTCCACTACTGGAAGTTGACTCATTGAGTTAGGAACCTAACCCAAGTGGTCTTGCATTTTTTGGATTTTTTGTTTAACGGGAATTTCAAATAGCATTCTGTTGCGCATGAATTTGACTGTTATGAGTTTGCTGTAATGATTTGATGATTGTGAGAAACCTATGTGGAATAAAAATATAATAAAATATGTTCTGGAAACCTAACAAATATATGCTTTTGTGATGATTTTTGGTAAATTAATTGAGATGCTATGATCGGTGGAATAGTACAATCTTTCAAGTAGGATTTCTGTCTCGGTGGAACTAGCTGCTGAGTTTTGTGAAAATGCATGAAACATGATACTTGCTATATAGTTGTTATGTTTTGACCAAATTGCCCTTGCGGGGAATAATTGCTAATTGATTGTCATGATTTGACCAAATTGCCCTCATGGGGAATAATGGCTAGTTAATTGTTATGTGTTGACTAAATTGCCCTTACGGGGAGTAATTGCTAGTGATGTACTTTATGAATACATGACACGTATATAATTGCTTACACATGTAACGTATCACAAATACATTTGTTAAAGTCACACACGATTCACAAACGAAACACGAAACATGTTATGTGCATAGGTATTATGTGCCGGGTCTAGAGACTCGATAATATTCCGACACTTAGAAAAATCTCTTTGTTGTTTTAGAACGCTAGAGAGAGTTTTTCTGTGACGCGCATCTTGGTGAATTATTCTGGGAATACTTTGCAAACAGTGAGTTTCACTTTCCCCTTTTAAACTTTTTAAACGCTTTTCACTTGGGGGAGATAACATACTCCGAAAACGCATTTAAGATTTTGTTAATATAGATTATATATCACTTGTAAAGACTAAGTGGCAAACGCGTTAACTAAAAGTCCTTCATTCACATCGAACCGTTTAATATTGGATAATAGCGAGTCATTGTTGAGTAGTACTACTGGGTTTGACAAACCCCACCCAACGCTAAACTCGACTGGAGGTCGAGTGGGTGTAATCTTGGCTAAACACATACCATGGTCTGGATGACCTGGTGGCAAGGCAAATGATAAACAGTCAGCTTCGGTGTCGAACACTTAGTGATACTTGTTTTATAGGCTAGCTACCTATAGATATATAATTGACATAACACTATCTGGTAACGCAAAACGCTGAACGCAAACGCTAAACACTTTATTTTATATAAACTTGTGAACTCACCAACCTTGTGTTGACACTTTTAGTATGTTATTCTCAGGTAGCCGAGGCGGGCGCGCGGTTTAGGAACATGCATTGCTTGAAACACTTTTAACTATGCAAACTTATTTTTAACTGTTATCATTGGGTTTTAAGTCGTCCTACGTGACGTAACATTGTTTTCTATGGTTTTACGCTTCCGCATTTAATTACTCGTAAACGTTTTCATGGTTTTGAAACTTTGTTTTATGGTTTGATTATAACTAATGATTCCGATCCTGTTAGTTCACACCCTCTGATGGTAAAATTCCGTTAGTGGATCTTGAGGGTGTGACACTAATAAAGATGAAATTAGCATCAGTGGGCAAGTCAAGATCATCTCCAAGGTTTTTTAATAACCAACCATGACTGAGAGAATTCAGTTTCCACTATTGCAAAGGCAACTGGGTACAAGAAATCGTTACCATCCACACCAACATCAGTAATATCTTACCAGAATATTTCCCTTTCATGAAACCTCATTCTAACCCTAAAAGTTCTCTCCCAAGAAATTTAAAACCTCTAATCAAATCAGTATAGCATACAAAAGTTCTCTTGAATTGCATAGTTGGATTGTTAGGGTCAGAACATGGTTCCACATCTTATTGATGGTACTCCCAGGCTTTGCTTTTTGAAGCTCATTAATATAGAATCTCATGTTGCTATATTGTTTAGTGAAATCACCATCCTTCTTGTTTTCTAGCTACTGTCTTAGCTCTTCACACCTTAGCTTCTGAAACTTGGACTTGGTGCTTTTACTGAATTTTATCCTTCAGAGATTTGGCAGCTATGTTGGGATTAGTTTCAAGATCCGACTCAATCTCCTTGGCAATTGTTGACATGGTGTAGAGACCGTTAGATCAACTTTTTTGACATGAGGATGGTCTTCACACACCAACCGTCTTCAGTGGAGGCTCTTGAGATCTGCATAGCCCTAAGGAAAGTGGGTTTAATGTGCCTTTTTGGTACCTTGGATTTTTCCTCACTTGCCACATTTAACCCTTGACCAACAACAAAATTGGGATTGGTCACCAAACACATCACTTTATACCTTGATGGATCATGTTACATGATATAAATATCTCTTCTGGCATTAACAACATAACTCTTAACCATAAACTTTAATTCATCTTTTGTCTATATTAATTGACCAACATAAAAAGAGACAATCATCATTCACATTACTTCTTTTTTTCCTTTTAAACTTCCTTACCACACTATTCAACACACTCATACTCTCATCATCAGAGCTCTCATAATCGTCTATGTCAGGATTTAACCAGTTTCCATCACTATTATGGTTAGTGTCTTTATCCACATCATAATCAACAATAGCCTTATTCATGTCAACTTCTACTTCCTTCAAAGGTTTTTCAAATTCAGCTGTATAATCAGAATATGAATCACTACCATCTAATCCATCATATGTATCATCTTCAACTCCATCTCCACCATCACTATCACATAATTCTTCATCAGTTTGACTGGACCTGTGCATGACACTATTTCATCCGCAAGCATGCTAAACGCACCATTAAATCTTGAAATTTGTATCAAATTGGTTTTGCCTTGTTCAATAAAAATCTCAACAATATTATGACCGCCTCTAACAATATCACAAACATCTTGAAAATGGTAAACTTCATCCAATGGCTTTAGACCCAAATTCAAACAAACATACGGGTGTTTGTAATGCAAGTAAAAAAACTTTACCACAACCGAATTGTAACTTAAAAAGTATTTCTTCCAACATCCCTTTACAAAATTTGTCAAGCTCGACATAATCAATGAATGAAGCTTATCTTAGCTCCGTCATAACTTTTTTCCGTATCAATAACGAACACTCCTCCGTGGAAAAGCTTTATGGTAAACATTGTCTTACCATCACCTTTAAATACCATTAATCAATCAATAACACTAACAATTTCAAAATTTTGCAAATAAACTAACCACTAATCACTTACCGTACAAGTCATCAGGCTCGCAATACTCACTTTCTGGCCTAACACTATATGAACTAGTCACCATTGCTACTTGCACACAAGTAATTTACCAAGAATTGATTATCAATTGAAGCTTTGATCAACAAATACGAGGCGAATGGGAGTTATGGAGGAGGACCACTCAAATCTAACCTAAGTTATGACCTAAATCGGAGGAGGTAAACGATTAAGAAGGCTTTATGAGCAAAACGATGGTCTTGCCCTTGCTCGAAGACGGTAAGTTCATGGTCAACTAACGACCGGAGACAGAGTGAGCCTGCCTGAAAACAATAGTGGCACACAGCACGCAAAATGTGATGGGGACATGTAAAGTGCACCCGCCAATCCAGCACAGGGGCACAAACAATAATTTTCTCTTTATTATTTTTTAATTTTAAAACACACTTATTAAGATTTTTTTGTTTACTTCTTTTTTTAAAGTAGAAATTTTTTTTATTTAAAATAAGCATTTTTTATTTAAAAATAAGGGTTTTTTTTCTATAATTGTTGTATTTCTTTCAAGAGTGTTTTTTGTAAGTTGCTTTTAGAGACTGTTTGCGTTTTTTTAAAACAAACTTCATGTTGTTTGTTAATTAAAAAAATGGTGTATTTACATAATAAACTACACAAATTTTATAAATAAAAAAGAAAGTATTTAGTGTTATGCACATACCGTTATGTACATAACATTAGATATTTTATTCTCAATATAATGTGATAATTAATATATTTAACATAGAAATGGTATTAGAGGAGCGTAATATGTAAAATAAATTTGTTAAAGTGAATTGCCACTACTCTTTGCCGTAAACGTGCAGGTTTAACCGATAGCGGTCGAGTTCCCGTCATGTCCTCACCACAACATACGGGAGACTAGCAGCTAGTTATTCATAGTTTAATGGTTTTCATAAAATACAAAAATAGTCTAAAATGATCGAATTGTTCGACAATTTAAAACATTTATAACATAAATCGATCATAGCTAGTTGATTTTATATGACATTAATACCAAATCTGATAATAATATATGATATGGCAATTGCACAAGTTGACTAAAAAAGATGATGACCTGTTACATTTCTAAATATGGAAATCACAAGTAGTTTATGTACATTGATATTTGAGTGTCGAGAATATAAATAATTTGTGGAGTTTCGTGTTTTTTTTTCTGTTTTTTTAGTGTGTAATGATCATAAAGTTGTTTTGAGAGCTAGTGGCTATAGAATCAAAATTCTTAGTGGGCATCATAGACTGCTAGAATTCATAAAAAGTTAACAGGGCCTTTGTTCATCATATTTCTATTTCTTTTCTTTTTGGTGAAATTAATGGCTATTATGCCCTATATATTATTGTTTATTATTTGTCTGTTGTAGAATTTTTAAAAATCTTGCATTAATTTTTTCGTTAATTCGAATTATCTTAGAGCATCTGCAATTCAGGTATTTCCGTATTTGTTGATAATGGGTGTCGACATACGTTGCATATGCATGGAAAGGAGAAAGAGAGAATGTGATGTAAGTGGCCAACGACGAAGAAAGAGAGTGATTGTGAGTAGTGATGAGCATATGGGACCTGTACTCGCTACCGACTTACCAACTTTTTGAGGTTTTGAGATTATTGTTGATCTGGTATCGTACCGACCATTTTTTGTACCAATATCGATATTTGTTAATATCAGTATATATGTTTTCGGTACCGGTATCGACTCATTCCTAATTTTGTGTGTGTGAGAGAGAGCTCGTTTATAATGTCCATTTCCCACGCCCGACATGGATATGCTTTCTTCTTAAGTCAACCAATCTTGAATGTGAATGCACCCCCTCCCCTCTCCCCTTTGAATTCTTTCTTCATAGTTAAATCACAGCGTCACCTTTCTCGTAATGGAAATGTGGTTTAAAACGGTCCAGATGATTCAAAATGGTATAGGCTCAACACTATGGACCACAATGATGTGCATCGGATCCTTCTAATAATGGACGTTGCAACAAAAAAATCAGAGATATGTCAATCACATATTTTTGCCAACGAATAAAGACATGGATGGTCTCCCTGTGAACATTGATGTTAATGTTGTTCAAAATGAATTTGGCGATGTATGAAATTAACAGGTTATTTACAATGTATGAACACATTGTATTAAATTAACAGGTTATTTATGATTCATGAACACGTTGTTGGACACCATAACAGAAACTTGATTTCTATCTACATTGTTACAGAAAAATACAAAAAAAAAAAAAATAGTAAAATTTGATAAGTGTGGTTTTCTCTATAAATGATATTGTCTTGACCGATCAAACTCTTCTAAGATGTGATAGCACCGGATATAGTATTTATCTCATCTTATGTTACTGTTTTATCCTTGGGTGGTAAGCGGTGTTGATCGACATTTGTAAAAGGGTTTTAATTATTTTATTGTTGAAGCGTTAAAATTAAACGACAATTTAAAAAGATTTAAATAAATTTATAAGAACTTAAGAAACGAATAACAATAGAAGGGTTAATGAATTTATCTATGAACTCAACTTTTTTCCCTTTACGTAGCATACACATATCTCCATGCATGAGTCGTAAGAACTTTGAGAGCCACCCAAAACCAAAGTTTTCTTATTTTTTTTTAAATAAATGTAAGAACTTCCTACACTTCTAGGAGTATTTTTGTTAAAAGATAAAATAAAAAACAACTCTAAGAGAACTTTTTTTTAAAAGAATCAACAAAAGTTACCGTTTTCGCATGTTACATGTATTTTACATTGGTTGTTACATATGTGACATGTTGAAACAAGGATTTTTGTATATTTTTTTATTTAAAAATATCTCAGTGTTTTTTTAATTCTCTTTTTAACGAAAATACTCCTAAAAGTGTATATAAGCTACCTCAAAATTTTTAAACAAAAAAACATGTTTTTACGCTTAAATTGCTTGCCTCGCTTATTTGGAAATTATTTAGCAATTGGTGTGGTATTCCTCCCATATTTGCTTTTCCGGTCCTTGAAATTCTTAATGTTAACAAAACAGTTGAATCTAGTAAAGATCTGATGTTCAAAAACCAAACACTTGATGATGCAAACATCATTTGTTCTCCATTAAGAAGTTTGACTATTGCTCCAAACATCTTACCTTGCAACCTGTTGATATAAAAGAACTGAAGACTCAACAAACTACTGAAGATGCAATCAACTAAAGTCTAAAAACTGATGGGACAAAAATAAGTTGATTCAGCAAAGATCAGTAGTTTGCATAGGATTCTTTTATAGACAGTTGTTTGTAATTAGTTCATCGGTTGTTTGTAACCGTTTTGTTAGATGTTGCTTGATGGTCGGGTGTAAACCATGTATTTGTTTTTATAATTTTATTAGTTTTAGTTAGTCTAGTACGCGAACCATGGTACTTCATACGTGTTTATATGTTGTAGGTCTTTGAAAGTCAAATATGCTAAATTGGGACTTGTTCGAGCATGGGATGAAGTCTTAGGATGATCGAGGAGTAAACAGAAGCTAATCAAAGTGGAGAAGTGAGCCTAAGAAAGTTATAGAAGCGTTGGATTGGAAACAATACGAAAACATGGAATTTCAGGTCCAGCGTAGCTTACTCTGGGCCTGGCGTAGCTTACCCCAGAACCTGATATAAAGGGCGTAAGCAAGTTTAAAACAGTTTGATTTGGTGTTGGAAAACAAGACCCGACGTAGCTTACGTCGGGTAGGGAGTAGCTTGCCCCGGGTACAGGTGTCACGCAAATTTAAGAGTTTTTTAGAGTATAAAAAGGCAATAAAAAACCTTAACTCATTTTTAACTTCTCTTGGCCGTTTTGGGACATCTTGGAACAAATATTGGAGCTAGGAAACACCACTAAACATCATTCTATTGATGCCTAATGGATTCCAATCGTCAATTGAAGATCTAATGGTTACCATGAGAGGCTAATTCCCTTCGAACCATACCTGGATGTAGAGTTTGTAACTTTCAATATTTTCTCATGTATTAGAACGAATGATTTGTAATTATTATTGATTAATCTATTAGTATTAATTTTTAGTTTAACTTCCCGACCTGTGATCGATGATCTAATCTGTGGAAATCTTCATTTATATGCCATGAACACTCAGTTAATATTTGAGACTGATCCGACGGTTAGATCTCCGGGAATCATACTGTCTTTGTGGGTTATTTTCTCAAAAACGGAAATTGGAGAAGTGTGTTTTCTTGAGGTGTGGAGGCAATGATGGTCATAAATGAGATGGTGACTATATTTATAGGAAGAGGATATGGTTTCATATTTAACTTTTTATCTAATGACATTTATTCCCCTCCTACTTTAGATAATTACATTTATCTTCTATAATTTAATTAAACTCAATTCTTTTAAAATATTAAAAGAAATTTGGGATGTTACATAATTGTTATTGCTCTAAAAGCTTAATAAATGAATGTATTGAGGTGTGAAATGATGGAGGATTAGTCCTCCTTGTATAGTGAAATTATAGACTTGTTATGTCTTATAGTATTTATGAAAATTAATCATATTTAATATAAATAAAAACAAAAATTAAAATAGTTTAAGGGGTTTTCATAGTGTTTAACTCTTTCAATAAATATTATTTCATTAAAACAGTCATTGGTTTTTTATTAGTTAATAAACATAGCATACGAAAAGATGATGATGATGATGATGATGACGACGACGATGATAGCTCAAGAATAATTCACGTGAATAGCATGGGATATGTACATGAATAAATGATTTTCATTATGAATGTTTTAAATGAGCATACAATACTACAATGATGGTGAAAAATAAAATTGCCTAAATATGATCACATTATTGAAAGATGAATTACGAGTAAGTTCAAAATTGGCAAATGTCAAATAAAATACATGAAATGAAACTTGAAATTAATTAATAACATTATATATATATATGTGTGTGTGTGTGTGTTTGTGTATACCAAAAATTAAAAACGGGTTGGGTTTTCGTGCTTGAAAATTAATGAATGTTACACTTCTTACTCGAGTTCATCAACACAACTGTAAGGCGTAATTGGAGTATAATTTTGAGGTTGCTCAGCATGATTATATCCAATACCAAATTTCACATTACTGCTTGTAACATTCTGAAATTTCTAGAATAATATTTAATATATTATTTATATTGGAAGAACTAAATTGAGTTAGTAGGTTAATAAAATAATAATAAAGATAGAAGATGGTAGGCTAGTTAAATAAAATGGATTATGGACTAAAAAAGAAATATGAGCCAAAGGTCCATGGGCTTAAGGGAGTATAAATACCCCTTAAACCCTAATCCTTTCCATTTTCATCCATCTCTACATAATTTCCTACACCTTCAAAAACACGCACTTAAGCCAAACACTCTCTACTCTACTATATTCAATGATCCGAGACCAAACGAAGGTAAGAAATAATTTATATCAGCTGAACCAACATATTAGAACCCGACACAACATCCCCGTGATGCCGTATGAGCCATTTGGATCTAGACCTACCTTTATTCGGGTGTTTAACCAACCAAAAACAAGCTTAAGAACCACCTTAGCTTAGATCTAGGCACCTCTGTAACATCCCCAAAATTCCAAATCCAAAAATGACATGTTAGTAATACTAAAGGGGTTTAAAAATAAAAATCCTGATTTATTGACCCATCGCGGTACGCGATGGGCATAGCCAAAGAGGCCATCGCGATAAGCGATGGTCCTTGATGACACATCAACACGTGTCACCCGGAGGTGACACATGTCAGACGTCGCGACACGTGGCAGGCCACGTGTCAACAAGTGGCTGATCATGTCTTAGAAAATGACACGTGTCTGCCACGTGGCAACACGTGGCAGAGAGTGGTTAAGACGGTGACACGTGTACGCCACGTGGCGACACGTGGCACTCTCTGAGTAAAGCGTGTCATCGCGGTACGCGATGACCAAAAAGAAAGGTTCCATCGCATACCGCGATGGGACCGGTTTTCGGCTATAAATAGGAGCCTTCATGTCTCATTCCATTTACACCACCCCACTCTCTCTATACAAATATTTTCTCTCTCTAGAAATACTTTCTCTCTACCTCGATTTCCATGCCACCGACCCGACAATTGTAACCTCGTAATCCGCACCTCGATTTGCGTGCCGACCTCGTAACGAGTGACGACCTTGTAAACCGTGCCGACCCGAGACGATCCGACGTCCCGCCTCAAAGTACGTACACGACCCGGCGACCCCCGAACGTTGCCTCGATTTGCGTGTCGAGGAATTTTTGATCAAGATTCTCATTTTACGTGCAAGCGTCGAAGTGCTGCCCGAGAATATAGATAATAATAAGCCGAACAAGATAAGAGTTCTGTCCGAATAAAATATTAATAAAATAATAAAGGCTTAGACCCTAGTCGAGGGTATAGCCTAGACCTTGATCAAAGTATAACAATTAAATAAAATTTTTTTATAAATAAGAAATACAAAGTAGTATCAACAAAGACTATATTAAAAATATAGTTTCTTTATGATTAAGAAATTTAAGCTTTTACATATGAAGGATATAGTTGAAATGTTTAATGAAAAGTAAAAGTTTATGAACAAAGGTTATAGTTAAGATAGTGTTTCCTTATTTTTTAAGAAACATAAGACTTAACATACAAAGGTTTTAGATAAATGACGTTTCTTCTTGAAAAAGAAACGTATCATAGACATTTCTTCTTGAAGAAGAAACATGGCACATGATTAGCAAATAAAGAGAAAGGATTCATGTCCAAAGTATTTTATACAAACAAATGATCTATCAAGGTTTAAGCTATCAAAACCAGACTAAATGTCTGTAGCCGGATTAAGAGACGATCCCGGTATTTATATAAACCTATTTTATTATAGGTCAATCATTCATTCATTCACAAAGGTTTTCAAACGAGATCACCACATCATTCAGAACAGACAGTCAGGTGAATACGTTAAACCTTTTTCAGTCAAGATAAACGGGTTGTTTATCTTAAACAAAGACAGTCAAATAATGATTTATGGGATTACGTGATCCCTATTAAAATACAAGATAGAAAATAAAAACAACTCAGACCGAGTACATATGTGTCTGGATCCAAACATAATCAATCTAGTCTATCAGTCAAGGCTACGTGGCCGCAGAATAGAGATCATAATAAAAGTTCTTCAATGGGCATCAGTTCCCAATGGGCGTCAGTTCCCAAAGGGCGTCAGTTCCTGGAGAACTGTAATTGTGTGTGTATGGCAAGTGGTACAAATCCCAGAAATAAGAGACGTTTCTGCTGAGATTGTTTCATGAAAACTATCTTGTCAGGTAAAGAAAGATTTATAAAATGTTTTTAGAGTCAACGATTCACCAGCATATCGCTGACGTATTTCCCCCCCCAAATATTACAGAAAATAAAGTTAGCACAGTTAGCATGGAATTATAGCCAACTCATGGAGATAGATGCTCGCAAGGAAGAGATGGCTCAATATTTTAAATTATTAAAATATTGCAAATAATATTCAAACAAGTTTTATAAATAAAACAAAGGTTTGAAAATCAAACTCTTGAATATTTATTATTCAAGAAGCTTTATATTAAATCAAATATTTTATTATATTTTAATGTTTCAAAACATAAATATTTTATTATAAACTAAAGATTTCCGCTAAAACTCTGATATATTTTCAAAACAGGTACTAACTATTGGTCACACGTTTAGGCCCTAAGTAAGGGTGTGACAGGTTGGTATCAAAGCCATCGATCTTAGAGAATTAGGTATTTAATCATACCTAGGCTTCGATCAGAAATAAGTTTGTAATAATCATTAGTATCCAAGTAAGAGTATCAAAGAAATAATTGAATGATAAAAAAAAAATTAATACCAATAAAATAAAACAAGTACGGATAAGATAGGAAAATCCGCTCCTATCCCTAATATAACCTCGAACAGATGTGTGATCGTCAATCTAGCGAAGAATCCGTTCAGCTTCGATCCGGTAAAGGGAAAGGATACATGGGGACATCTTTCCTCCTAATTCCCATATCAAGTGATGAAAGGTCATACCAAACAGCAATGGAGGAAGATACAAATTCGTTTGATTCTAACATTCCGTTAGCTCGGATTATTCCAAATCGGAATACGTATGGAGGCGTATCAAGTAGATCCAAGAAACCAATAGTATCGAAAGGAAACGAAGTAATGATTTATCGAGAAGAAAATCCTCAGGGACAGGAATATTATTCAACAATGCAAGTATAATAAATACCGTGTAATCTTGTAATAACATAAATAAATGATATATTTAAATTTCCTCGAAATTAGTAATGTATCTTTTAAAGAGAATTATGTCAAGAAAGATTACACAAACTCTCAAGATAATTCTTCCAAGTACATCTGGAAGTAAGAGAGTAATAGCTAAGAAATAAAGGAAAGGTCCAGGTGGACAAAGTCTAAAAGATGACTAAATTCAAGTCGACGCTACGTGAAATAACTAGCAAGAATTAAATGAAACATGACCAAGAAATAAGAATTTTAGAAATTCTTGAGGTCTATTTGTACACAAGGTATGTACTAACTATTTCAAGAATATGCAACGAGAAAATATCGATGCCTCGCATGAACCCCGGTGACTTTCGTCATTAAAATACTTGGAAATAATATAATTATCGTTTCAAACGATTATTTCAAAGCAAAATTAATTAGATTGTGTCATTACGAGATGAACAATCTCAAGAAAGATTAGAAAGAAATATACTCGAAATTCAACAGACTTAATTAAACATTCTATAAACAAATCAATTAGAATGTCACACTCTTGTAACAAACATTTTATCGTTAACATATAAGTAAGAATTTCATTCATAATAAAATCTATTCTGTTCACAGAATGTCGAATCCAAACAATCAAGGGAATGATAATGAAGCTTCAACTCATAGAAGCAACAAGGACATGTCAAAACCTGAACAGGAGATTCCTGCATAGTATCTTGTTCAAATTCAAGAAATGATTCATAACGCAATGACTCCCTTTATCGATGCAATGAAAGAAGGGTCACACAAAACATAAAATAGAACATTCAAATAAATCATCAAGAACTCATCCGTATAAGAAACCTTCTCATCATGAAGAAAGTGTTCATAGTTCAAACGCTGAAAACAAATTAAATCATAAATTCAAGAAACAACTAGTAATTCAAGGCAGTACTTTCAAGAACATCAAGGAATTTGGACCAAAGGAATTCTATGGCGATAAAGGTGCCATATTAGCTGTACGATGGCTTGAAGAAATCGAGTCCATTGTTATCATCAGTCGATGTACTGAGATAGAAAAGATTCAATACTCCTCTCACTACTTTAGAGGTGAAGCTTTGGAATGGTGGAATACCCTGATCATGTCAAAGGGTAGAGAAACTATGTACAAAATGAAGTGGGAAGAATTCAAAGAACTAGTGTTACGAAAGTTCTCTCCCATGCATGAACTCGATCTTATTCAGATTAAGTTTTTGAATTTAAAAGTGGAAGGCACTAATCTCAAGGAATACAATACTAAGTTTCATGAGTATTGTAGATTGGTACCACATTTGGTAATAACCGAATCCAACAAAGTAACCCGCTACATTTGGGGTTTACCTCGGGAAATTAGAGATATGGTAAGATATAATTTGCCTCAAACCGCTGATTCAGCCATGGAATTAGCCGGTTATCTTATGAATGGTCTTATTAGAAATCAAGAAGAGATTAAGAATGACAAGGGAACAAGAGAAGAAATTGAGGAAAAGAAAACAAATAAAGGCAAAGAAAAGGAGGAAGGGTCTTTTAAATATACAAGACCAATCTGCCAAAGTTGTGGCAAGAGACATCACGGGAAATGTTTAAGACCAACAAACTTCCCCAAAAAAATTCCATTGATCACATGCAACTTTTGCAAGAAACTCGGTCACTCGGAAGACGATTGCAAAAGGAAAACAGTTGTATGTTTTAGCTGTGGAGAAAATGGACACTTCAGCCCAAAATGTCCGAATAAGACAAACAACATTATTGGAAGTGGTGCTAAGAAAGGAAAGGCTAATATGTTAAACATACAAGATGCATCCAACCAATAATAGAAGTAGACAAGAGTATGCCAACGAAAGTCAAGATCTAAAGGCATTAGAAATAACTAATAGTTTAGTTAGCTCTTGTAAAATGTTTGTAATCTCGTTTTAAACGAGAAATTTTGTAATCATATAAGGGTTTTTAAATCCCTAATGTATATAAAGAAAGATATTAGCATATAGATCGTGTCTTACACAAGAATTCTTACACGCAAATGAAAAGAGATAGTAAAATTTTTGAAATACAAGAAACCATCATGAAATGAATGAATTAAACTCGGACATAAGAATATGTCTATTCAAGGAAAATCAATTATCCGAACTATAAAGGTTCAAGAGTATAATTGATAGAAATAAATGGAAACAGTCCGTTAAAATCAAGAAGTAAAGGAATATTATTACTCAAGTATGAATATCTTGAAAGGTATCAAGAAGAGTAAGTTAAAAGGATTCGATAGACTGAATCCAAGAAACAATCTTGTTAACATCAGTAAATGTTTAGAATAAAAAAGGTAAGGTAAATAGTTAAACACAACTAGCCACTATGCTTAGCAATTTACAATTACCTATGATATTCTCAACTATTGACTGAATATGTCACCCAAAGATACAAGTTAACAACAAATCATAAATTGCAAACCATCCAAACGGTTCAAGTTAAGCTCAAGCAGCAGATTAGAAAGAGTCTGATTGTAAATAAACAAGCAAGAAATCACTCACTACGAATCTCGAGGACGAGATTCATTCCAAGGTGGGGAGGATGTAACATCCCCAAAATTCCAAATCCAAAAATGACATGTTAGTAATACCAAAGGGGTTTAAAAATAAAAATCCTGATTTATTGACCCATCGCGGTACGCATGGGCATAGCCAAAGAGGCCATCGCGATACGCGATGGTCATTGATGACACATCAACACGTGTCACCCGGAGGTGACACATGTCAGACGTCGCGACACGTGGCAGGCCACGTGTCAACACGTGGCTGATCATGTCTTAGAAAATGACACATGTCTGCCACGTGGCAACACGTGGCAGAGGGTGGTTAAAACGGTGACACGTGTCCGCCACGTGGCGACACGTGGCACTCTCTGAGTAAAGCGTGTCATCGCGGTACGCGATGACCAAAAAGAAAGGTTCCATCGCGTACCGCGATGGGACCGGTTTTCGGCTATAAATAGGAGCCTTCATGTCTCATTCCATTTACACCACCCCACTCTCTCTATAGAAATATTTTCTCTCTCTAGAAATACTTTCTCTCTACCTCGATTTCCGTGCCACCGACCCGACAATTGTAACCTCGTAATCCGCACCTCGATTTGTGTGCCAACCTCATAACGAGTGATGACCTTGTTAACCGTGCCACCCGAGACGATCCGACGTCCCGCCTCAAAGTACGTACACGACCCGGCGACCCCCGAATGTTGCCTTGATTTGCGTGTCAAGGAATTTTTTATCAAGATTCTCATTTTACGTGCAAGCATCGAAGTGCTGCCCGAGAATATAGATAATAATAAGCCGAACAAGGTAAGAGTTCTGTCCGAATAAAATATTAATAAAATAATAAAGGCTTAGACCCTAGTCGAGGGTATAGCCTAGACCTTGATCAAAGTATAACAATTAAATAAAATTTCTTTATAAATAAGAAATACAAAATAGTATCAACAAAGACTATATTAAAAATATAGTTTCTTTATTATTAAGAAATTTAAGCTTTTACATATGAAGGATATAGTTGAAATGTTTAATGAAAAGTAAAAGTTTATGAACAAAGGTTATAGTTAAGATAGTGTTTCTTTATTTTTTAAGAAACATAAGACTTAACATACAAAGGTTTTAGATAAATGACGTTTCTTCTTGAAAAAGAAACGTATCATAGACATTTCTTCTTGAAGAAGAAACATGGCACATGATTAGCAAATAAAGAGAAATGATTCATGTCCAAAGTATTTTATACAAACAAATGATCAATCAAGGTTTAAGCTATCAAAACCAGACTAAAGGTCTGTAGTCAGATTAAGAGACGGTCCGGGTATTTATATAAACCTATTTTATTATAGGTCAATCATTCATTCATTCATAAAGGTTTTCAAACGAGATAACCACATCATTCAGAACAGACAGTCAGGTGAATACGTTAAACATTTTTCAGTCAAGATAAACGGGTTGTTTATCTTAAACAAAGACAGTCAAATAAAGATTTATGGGATTACGTGATCCCTATTAAAATACAATATAGAAAATAAAAACAACTCAGACCGAGTACATATGTGTCTGGATCCAAACATAATCAATCTAGTTTATCAGTCAAGGCTACGTGGCCGCAGACTAGAGATCATAATAAAAGTTCTTCAATGGGCATCAGTTCCCAATGGGCGTCAGTTCCCAAAGGGCGTCAGTTCCTGGAGAACTGTAATTGTGTGTGTATGGCAAGTGGTACAAATCCCAGAAATAAGAGACGTTTCTGCTGAGATTGTTTCATGAAAACTATCTTGTCAGTCAAAGAAAGATTTATAAAATGTTTTTAGAGTCAACGATTCACCAGCATATCGCTGATGTATTTTCCCCCCAAATATTACAGGAAATAAAGTTAGCACAGGTAGCATGGAATTATAGCCAACTCATGGAGATAGATGCTCGCAAGGTAGAGATTGCTCAATATTTTAAATTATTAAAATATTGCAAATAATATTCAAACAAGTTTTATAAATAAAATAAAGGTTTGAAAATCAAACTCTTGAATATTTATTATTCAAGAAGCTTTATATTAAATCAAATATTTTATTATATTTTAATGTTTCAAAACATAAATATTTTATTATAAACTAAATACTTCCGCTAAAACTCTGATATATTTTCAAAACAGGTACCAACTATTGGTCACATGCCTAGGCCCTAAGTGAGGGTGTGACTACCTCGAAGCTACCTAAGTCATAAACGATCAAACCCCGACTAACCATGGTGGTTAATGGTGGCTGACGGCGCCGAAATTGGCGAAAAACCTTAAAAACGAGTATTTAAGAGCTGAACAGAACTTATGCACCGTATAAGTATATACGCCCCGTAAGTCCGAGCATCACATAAGTTTATCAGCCGTATATGTAAGAAACGTGTAAGTATGACAGCGTATAAGTGTGTAAGCAGCGTGTAAGTATGACAACGTGTAATTAGTACGCCGTGTATGTATGACTTATACACCTGAATGACTTACACGCCTATAGAACTTATACGCCGAGACACCTTATACGCTAGTGGAACTTATACGCTAGATTCCACTTATACGCCAATAGTGAACTTATACGGATTTGATATGATTTTATAAAATAAACAAAAGATAGACAGCATATATGTACATAAACGATAAACATGGATTATACAATATATGAGCTAAAGATAAGTAAATAATTAATAATAAAAGTTAACGTTTAAAATGAAGATTTAATTTGATTCAATAATTGATCTTTAGTTTTCTAATGAGTTTTTTAGTAAAAAACGTACTAAACAATTGAACTTCGTCTTAACCCCAGCCACGGGCTCTGCCCCTAGGACCCCGCTAGCCCCTAGAACCCCGCTGCCAGGGGCGCTTCCCCCGGACCCCCGTAGCTAGGGGTTACAATATCTTAGAAGTATGGTATAGCTAGAAGTAATTAACTGATACTATGATTAATACACAGTTAGTCGTGCACAGCTCAAGAAGGGCATAACAGTAAATTCTAAAAGGAATCGCTTGCAGGTGAGTTTCTAGCCCCATTTCCTTGTTATGTTTTCAGGGCTGTGTGCATACTCGATATGATTAGTTAATACCTTACCTTAAGTGGTAAGTGTATAACGTATATGATCTATGTGAAAGTTATGAATGAATGCTTGACGGTACGTGAACTATCTTCGGATATTGCATGTACTGCCAGGTGATAGTTTGAAGATGTGATTGTTTATATATGACGTATGGATGATATATGTATGTTAGTATGAAAGTTATAAATAAATATAAAAGAATGGTAAGGTACGAAAGAAAAGGATCGAGCCCTAATAATACTCGAGGAAGAAGGGACCGGGCCCTAATAATATCTGAGGAAGAAAAGGGATCGAGCCCTAATAATACTCGAGGCAGTAGGGCGTAATGCTCTTTAAAACGTATAAGTATATATAAAGAATGAAAGACAGAAAGAAGTTATAAATTTACATGTGTACGAAAGAAAGATAAGCAGGTTAAGTATATAATATGTATTTTCGAATGCATATGTATAGTATGTGAATGTATTGTTACCTGATTAACTAAAACTCACTCAGCATATCTGACTTTTAGTATGCACGCATGTGAATAGACTGAATCAGCTAGCTTGAGGGAGACATATGGCAGGGACGGGCGAGGCTCGCATTTGAAGATTTGTCGTGATGTTTAAATAAAATAATTTTATGTTATGTTTTTATAGACAAGTTTGAATGTTTTGTAACGAATGATTGAAGTTTTATTTATTCCGTGAACGTTTCATATAACTCTGCTATTTAGAACTGTGTTTATGAGTATATCCAACGCCAAAGTAGGGCACCGGGAACGATGCCTTACACTACTGGATTACTTGCTCAACAACAATTGAAAATCCTTATTGGATTCAATCCTTTCGTGGAAGTTTACTTGAGTTTGTTCTAATGATTTCTTGCACTCATTGTATTTGCTTTACAAGTTCTCAGCATGAGCATTTTTATTTGACAAATCATACTTTAATTTCAAAATATCCTTTTCTTTTTCACTTAAGTTTGCCTTCAAGTCATCTTTAGATTTTGAAGCTACTTATTCAAGTTTTGCAACTTGTTTTATTAGCTTTATGTTAGCAAGTTTTATATTAGGAAATGCAATGGTGCAATCATTTGAACACAATTTTTGACAAATCTTAGGTGTCACCTGATCAACGGAATTTTATGTGCTTTTTCATCAGAAGTTTGTGTATTTGCTTATACATCACTTGTCATTAACACTTGTATGATTTCATTTTTGAAATTAATTTTCATCTCCTTTTCATCAATTGATTCCAAACCAATAACCACAACAGAAAGATATTTTATACTCATCTTTTCAGGCAGATTGCTCTTGTTTACAAATTCTTGTGTGAAGAAACTTGTTTTGGTGTTATCATGGCTTGAAGAGGATGGTCCAGGTGTGGTGACCACAGCAGGTTGAACTTGTATATTGATGGGTGGGATGAAAGGAGGTTGAACAAATTGCATCTGCTACATGGGTTGAGGTATTGATACATACTGATACTGATATCGATGACCAGTGCATTATTGAGCTTTGAGCAACGAGCTGTCGGGCGGTTATTGAAGCTTTGTTTTGTGAATGAGGATGAAGAGGTGAACTTGGATAGGTTATCAAAAGCTGGACTTGATTGGGACTAGGTTGTAACTGAATTCTGCATTCTCAAGCAAAGTGTCCTAGTCTGCCACACTTGTGACATGTCATTTTCGCCTTGAAGAAAATCAACTTGATTAAATATTTAATAAAGTTGATTTTCTTCAAAAGGACAAGTCAAATCATATAGTTTATTGTTATTATTATTGTTATTATTATTATTTATTTTTTTCCAATGAAATCTTTAAAATAAAAGAAAATAAAATATTTTACTTCAAACAAGTCTTAAGTCCTTTGAGGCTAATTTATTTTTCAACGAATCATTTTATATGATGACCCTCTATATCCTAGAACACCGTCGAACTAAGTATCTTTTACATTAAAAATTTCATAAAGTTATGCAAACTTTAGCGGTAGCTAATTTTTTTTTTCATATAAGTTATTATTATAAAGCCATCACGTTTTTGCAATCAATTTTCACAAACTTAAACGAATCTCAAAAATCATTTTCCACCTCTTTGTCAACGCCAACGATTGTGGTTAAGAAATCATTGAACCGCCCCCATAGTAACTTCCATACCACAAACCCACCTTCGAGAAGACAAGCATCACAAGTTTCGTTTTTTTTTTCTTTCTTTCTTCTTCTTGTATAAATTTGTATGTATATTATTCTATTTATACATAATCAAAATAATTTTATGTATATAATTATTTCGAGGGTTGTTTATGAAGTTTATAGTTAAGTTTGGTTATTTGAACCGAGTATTGATGTTTAGTATTGTTGTGCATTCAGTTGTTTATGAATTAATGTCCCAACTGCAAGAACTCCTCGAAAAAGGTGTTTTAATGCCAAGTGTTTCCCCGCAAGGTGTACCGGTGTTGTTCGTGAAGAAGAAAGATGGAAGTATGAGAATATGTATAGATTACCGCAAGTTGGTTAAGCTTATGGAGAAGAATAAATATTCATTGCCATAGATTAACGATTGGTTTGATTAGTTGCAATGTGCTAGTTGGTTCTCCCAAATATATCTCAGATATGGTGATCATCAGTTGAAAGCGAAAGAGGCAGACATCCCTAAGACAACATTTCAGAATCAATATGGATACTACCAGTTTTTCGTGATGTCGTTTGGATTGACGTATGCTCCAGCAGCATTTAGGGTTATGAAAAATGGGATATGTCATCCGATTTTGGACAAATATGTCATTGCCTTTATTGAAGATAGTTTTGATTTATTCAAGGAATGAGTCCGACCATTCCAAACACTTGAGAGAAGTGTTGGAGACGTTGAAGAAAGAGAAATCATATTCTAAGTTTTCCAAATGTACCATCTATACAAATCATAAAAGTTTGAAGTATTCCTTCAAATAGAAAAGACTGAATATGAGGCAGAGGAGATGGATATGGTTGATAAAGGATTATGACTGTGAGGCTAATGTGGTCGCTGACGCACTAGGCCATAAATGTGAAGAGGTTATCGTGACAATTAAGTCGTATAAAGTAGTTAGCACTTCGGATTTAACGAGCGAGATCCGCGAGGCGCAGTAGAAGTTAAAAAGGATGAGAGCAAGATGAAAAAGGGATGAATTTTCGGGTTACACCGAGATTTGGAAGAGAATACTTATGATGCAAAAATCAGATTTGGTCGCCTGAGGATTTCACGTCATGGAGATCTTCGAGACAAAATCCTAGATGATGCTCATAAGTCTAGATACTCGGTTTACATCGAGGTTTTGAAAGGAAAGAAGTTGATTATAATGAAGGCATATACCGATGAAAGTGAAACCATTATATAGAAGTCAAATGAAGATGAGTCCATGGTATGTGACATCTGTGGAAGGACATGATACTTTTCCTGCACGGACAAGAACAACCGTAAGTGTTACGAAGGTGAAACCGGAAGTAACGTAGAAAGAGGATGGAAGAAACCAAGGACAAAAGCTGAAAAGACATGCAAGGAAGGTGTAGAGACGAATTAGACTTATGTTTACTTGAATTGAGTCTTGACGCGAATGATTAGTGTGTAATTGATAATCATGTGATCTTGGACGAGAATTTTTAGTACACGGTTTTGCGTCTCGAGTCTTTGTAATTATTGTTTTGTATTTATTGTTTGTTTTAATATAAAAGTTATTTATGTTAAGTTAGTTCGGTAGAAGAACAGTCTAGTTTGTTAAGGATGTTTAGCAAACTAGACCTTAAGTTAAGTTTCCTCCTGATTCGTTAAGGATGTTTAACGAATCAAGGGGTGGTTCGTTATTTATTATAACGTAACGAATTGGAAGGCTAGTTCGTTACGGAATGTGTAACGAAATAGATTCCATCGTCTATTTATAGAGGGTTCCCCCTCTGTTAATATTAAGGTTTTGAGTGAATATATTGAGTTGCTGTCCAAGCTTCCTCTCGATCAAAACTTCATCTAATTAATCTATTCCATAATCTATATACACCTATATACAACTAATACTAATATATACATAACATATAATCGTTAAGGGTAATGATGAACTAGATCCGTTAATCGTGTATTAAGCTATAGATCTTAGATCCGAGGCCTTCACAAGTGGTTTCAGAGCTTTCAGGGATTCAATTGCTCTTGATTTGTATGTTAATTCGTTAATTAAGGACTGATAAGTATAAGTTTGGTATTAATTGATTTTTGGTTTGAGTTTGATCAAATTCAGTGTGAATTTGGTGGAATATGGATTGATTTTGGTTGAATTGTGGTTCGTTAAGGTATTGGGAAGGATTGGTGGACTGAGATTGAGAATTGGATTGGATTTGTATTGATTTGATTTAGATCTGAGTTTGGCCAAAAACAGGGTATTGTTTTGGTGCATATCGATTTGTGTTAAGGTAATTTGGTTTACGAGATGTGTTGATTCGGATTCGCGATGAGTGCATGATTGATTTGAGCTATAGAGTGTACACTTTTGTGTGGAATTGAGGGAGTGTTACGGATTTGATGTTGGTTTTTATGTGTTCATCTTTTTCCAGAAATCTGGAAATTCTGATGAATATTTCAAGATCTTCATCTGTTGTTGAAGATTTGTTATATCTTTAACTAATTCGTTATTGTGGTTCGTTAACTTTAATCAATTCGTCATCTTATTCGTTATCTAATTCATCATCAAAGCTGATTCGCGTTCTTCAATTCGTCAAACACGTGGTTGATTCGTTAACCTCAAATCTAACAAACTTTTGCCACGTGGCAATAGTTTTCAGAGTTTGTTATAACCGTTATAACAAACTGATTCGTTATAGTTGATTTGTTATCAACTATAGCAAGTTCGTTATCTTAATTCGTTATTTTGAGTCAGAGATTCATTATCTGATTCGGTAAGTTGACATTGTGATTCGTCAAGATTTCACTTAGTGATTCATTACTTGATTCGTTAAGTAAACTTAGTCATTCGCTACCTTGATTCTTACTTAGAATTTGGTTTTGTTAACCTAATTCGTTAACCAATTTAGTCTAACTGATTCGTCAATTTTACCTGATTCGTTGACTCAGTTCGTGTGACCCTGTTCCAGATTCGTTACACAGACAATTTTTTAATTCTTTATATTTCTAATTCGTTAAACACTGTTCACAATTCGTTAACCTTACTTTTCCCAGTTCGTTTAAGATATTTTCAAATTCAACCTTTGAAGTTTGATTGTCTTGTTACTTATCAAGATGGCTGGTTTTTATGCATTAGCTTCTCAAAACATGCTTATGCAGCAAATGTTACAATTGGAAACTGAAATTGGATCTCATTCTAAGTGTCCTCGATTGGTCAAATTTAGTGACTTTGCTAAATGGGAACCTCGTTTTCGTGCTCATCTGGGTTCTGTTCACCCTGTTCTTACTGTTTGGATGAAGTGTATACTGTTCCAGTGATTGGAGATGAAACAATTGGATTCACACCTAAAGCCATTTCACAATACTCTCAAGAAGAAAAGAATGCTTTAGAAATTGAAACGAAAGCATACTCAACTCTTGCAATGGCATTACCTGAAAATATATTTCATCAAGTTGGTAGCATCAAGATTTGTGCTTCGTTGTTTCAACATATTCGTATGAGGAGTATGGGTAATACTGCTGAAAGCAAGAAGGTGATGTTAAAGTTTCAATTTAGAAATTTTAACTTGCTTAAAGGTGAGACTGTTGAAGAAATGACAAACACGATTTAAAAATCTTAACTTTCTTAAAGGTGAGACTGTTGAAGAAATGACAACACGATTTAAAAATCTGATAACCGAAATGGACAAGATGAAGATGGAACATTCTAAAAGTGATAAGATTGATACCATCAAAAGTGCTTTACCGAGTTCTTACTTGACTTTCTAAATGGTGTTGAAAGAAAATAATTATTTCAGTAATGAAGATTTGACTGCGACTGAGTTCATGCAAAAGATCGAAGCTCGTGAATATGATCTTAGGTGTCAAAAGTCTTCTAAGGATAATCAAGATCCAGCTTTTTATGTTGGGAGTATGCTTTTGAGTTCAACAATTTCTCCAATTACTGCATTTCTTACACAAATGCAAGTGACAATGCTACAACTATCTATAGTGATCCACGTGCTTGTTTCTAAACTGCTAGAAGTTCTGGGTCACCTGGTGCTTCTGGTTCTTCTGGAGGATCTGATAATTCAACTACTAAAAATCAATTCTCAGCTCAACCGAATGTGAACATGAAGAGGCTGAACAAAACTTTGCTTTCTTGTCTGCCTTCATGACTTCTTATGAGAATTTGGTTGGTAGTAAAATTGCCACAAGTGATTTAACTGATGAAGATTATGACCAAATCGATCCTGATGATTTGGAACTCATGGATTTGAAATGGAATATGGCAATGATCGTCAGAAGGGTGAAAAAGTTCATGCAATGAACTGGCAAAGATCTTCCATCATTAAACAAGAAGTTGGGATTCGATAAATTGAAAGTTAAGTGTTATAATTGTCAAGAGTTTGGACATTTTGCCAAAGAGTGTGATAAACCAAAGAAGGAGTATACTGGTCCTAGAAATCAAGATCGAAGTTCAGCTGGGAAAAATGGGAATGATGCTGTTAAATCTTCTGGTACCAAACCATCTTCTTCTGGGTCACAAGCTATGTTGTCCAACATGGATGGAACTGATTGGTCACAAAGATTGTTGTGCAATGACAATCAAGCTAATCTGGCTACGTTCAGGTCAAATGAACATTTCCAAGATGCAAGTGGGAGTGAGCTATCTTCTGACAATGATACTGAGTCTGATTCTGAAGACTCGTGTGAAAAGCTTCCAACTACTTTTTCTTGCATGGCCAAAATCAATGAGGTTAGTTCTTCTATTTCTTGTGTTGATTGTGAGAAAAACAAGCCTAAGTTAGAATCTTTGAAAAATCACAATGACTGTTTAGTGAAAGAAATTGCTTCACTTAAGGATACTTATAGACATTTTTTAGAATCTCAGATGAGATCTAGGGAGAAAATTTAAACCCTGTCGATAAATAATCATGATATCAAAGCTGAGTTATCTGTTAAAATGACGATTAATGATAAAAAATTTCAATAAATCTTGAAACATCGATCTAAGATAACCGAGCTTGAGAATGAAGTTCTTGAGTTGAAAAACAAGTTGAGCAAGTTTAGAAACTCATCATTTTTGCTTAATGAGATAATCGAAGTATCTGGTAAGCAAAAATATTCTAAAAAGGGTACAGGTTTTGTTGAAATTCCACCACCGTTTTACAATGATTATACAGCAAATCCTTTTGCTAGAAAAGAAGAAGATGTGATTGTGAAAGAACCTGTCATTTCAGAAAAACCTAAACCGGTTAAAATTGATCATGTTAAAGTCCAAACTTCAACTCAAAAACCTCATGTTGAAAGCAACAAAGTTTTTGTTGAGAATGTTGATAAAGTCATCATTGAGGATGTGTTTGAACCCGAAGTGATACACAAAAACCAGAACATTCCAAGTTCTAATCACATTCTTTGTGAACCTCATGAATTTGAGGAAACCGTGTATGGTTCACATACAACTCAGGTGAGAAAAGAAGAACAAGTTAAGGCTAAACCGGTGAAGGCTAAGAAATCAGAAAAACCCAAAATTTCTGATGAGAATTTGATGCGTTTTATCAATCCTACTGTTTCCAAGCCATCAACTGTTCGTGTGTTTAAATTAAAAGGAATGGACACAATGTTCACTAAGAAAGACATTCCGATTAGCATTATCAAACCTGAGCTGATTGAAAGTGTCTTTCACAATGAAACCTCCAAGATACAAGATCTTGAATGTTAGTATGCTTCTGCCAAAACATCAAACACATCAGACCCATTGAATAAAGCTAAACAAGTTTTAAAAAATGCTAAGAAAGTTCAGTTTGTGAAATCTATTGGAACTGACACTTTGCAAAGTTCTTCAAACTGCTCTAATCTTGATTTCTACTTGAGAAAGAAATCGGTGTCGTCTGATGATTTGGCCAAGAGTTTTACTAAGAATGCGAGTCATCAACCTTCTGTGACATCTGTTTTTGCTAAATCTCAAAATGATCGTGTGGACATGCGAAGTTGTTTTCTTTGGGGTCAACAAGGTCACGTTGTGAGAAACTGTGGACAGAAGAAATCTCAGAATCTTCATCCATTTGTCAAGGACCAATCGACACCGGTTCCTGTGATAAAGGAGATTTTGAAGCGACCGTTATCGTGTGATGATGATACTCACATCATGTTTTCAAATGTGATTCCACGTAAGGTAATTCATGTGAATGAAAATTATGGTCATGTTAAACCAAAGTTTGTTCAAACTGAGCCAATATGCAAGAACGTGAACTCAAATGTCGTTCAAGCGGCCTATCTGAGACGAAAGTCTAAAAGGCCTGTAACTTATTCTCAAGCTGCTGAACAACAATTGAATTTGGCTAAATTTGTTTCTTCTCATGAAACTCAAAAGGTGCCCAAGACTAAGGCATGGGCTGCCTTTTTGAACTAATCATTTTTACTTTTTGTGTAGGGTACATTCAAGACCGTGTCTGGTGAAAAATGGATAATGGATAGTGGATGTTCTCATCATATTACTGGAAATCTCGACCTCTTAACAAATGTGAGAAATATTCAAGGGTGTTATGTGGATTTTGCTGGGAATTCTGGGGGTATGATAAAACAAGAAGGTGAAGTTTCAAATGGTCACATTACATTTGAGAAGGTCAATTACTGTGACAAGGTGGACCATAACTTATTAAGTGTGTCGCAAATCTGTGACAAGAAGTACACTACAGTATTTACTGATAAAGAATGTCTGATTCTGAAAACGGGATACGTAATTCCCGTTTTCATGGTTGTCATGCGATCACCTCGATCGAATGACATTTATGTCTTAAATATGAGTTCTAAAGTATCAACATCTATCAAAACATGTTTCGTCTCAAAAGCAACTGAGAAGGACTCTATTCTATGGCATCGTAGAATGGGTCACATTCATGTTCGAAAGATGAATTATTTAATGGCAAATGACTTGGTCGAAGGTGTTTCTGACCAATGTGTTGCGTGCAAGAAAGGTAAACAGAAGAAGAAGTCACATCCGTCTAAGTTATTTAATTCCATTGATACACCTTTAGAACGACTTCATATGGATCTTTTCGGTCCAGTGAATCGTGCTAGTATCTTTGGAGATTGGTATTGTCTTGTGGTTACCGATGATTATTCAAGATACTCATGGGTTTTAGTTATGAGCTCGAAATATCAAACACCTGTTCTTGTTCAAAATTTAATCACTAAGATCGAATCACTATACAAGAAAAAATTAAGGATAATTCGAGGTGACAATGGTACTGAATTTAAAAATACTGTATTGGATTTCTTTTGTGTTCAAAAAGGAATTCATTGAGAATACAGTGCCTCATATGTACCACAACAAAACGGTGTTGCTGAAAGAAAAAATAGAACTTTGATTGAAGCCGCTAGAACTATGCTGCCGATTCTAAGATTCCTGTCCAATTCTAGAATGAGGCTGCGAATACTGCTTGTTATACGCTTAATCTGGTTCTAATTGGTAAGAGACTCAAGAAGACGAGTTATGAGCTTTTGAACAAATGAAAGCCTAACTTAAAGTACTCGGAACCATTTGGATGTCCATGTAGATGTTGAAAAGAGATGTGGGTAAGTTTGAGGAAAAAGCCATCGAGGGGTATTTCTTGAGTTATGCTTCTCCAAAGAAAATGGTATTTAATTTCACTTCTGGTTGTGTTGAGGAGTGGTACCATGTGGATTGTCAAAAGTACATCACACCTCCTCAAGGGAAAGGTCTCGACTGGATGTTTGATTATGATGGTTTATTTAATTCATTTATTCCCAACAACTGAGCAACCAGATGAAGACCTGGTTCGTGCATACTATGAAGATCAATTGGTAATTCCAAAGTTTTCAAGTTCTAATGATGTTGAAGCTCCAACTGTAGCTCCAACTGAAGATCCTCGTGATGATTCTCCAGCTTCTTTTCATAACGCTTCTACTTCTTCTAATGATAATCAAGCTGTTGATCAAGTTATTGAACTTGATAGAGATGATTCATATCATGAGCTTGGAGAACACTACACTAACTTATTCGAAAATGTTGTTGTTCCTGAGAATCCCACTCTTAGGATTCATAATTATCATCCAAAGTAAAACATCATTGGGGAACTTGATGTGGGCGTTCAAAAACGTCATCAAGTTGCTTCTTCGAGTGAGAATAATGTACTGTGTGCTTATGCATATTTACATTCTTCTGAAATTGTAAACATTGCCAAATTCACTTGCTTTTTACCCCAAGTTGAGCCAACAATGACTCGTATGGCACTTCAAGATCCATCTTGGGTGGAAGCCATGCAAGAAGAATTGCAACAATTTGTATGTTTGGGTGTTTGGGATCTTATCAACAGACCCGCTAGAGTTAAGAAGCCTATTCCAACTAAGTGGGTATTTAAATGTAAAAAGGACGATTGTGGGGTGATCGTAAGAAACAAGGCACGATTAGCGGTGCAAGGTTTCCATCAGCAAGAGGGTATAGACTACATTGATGTATACGCTCAGGTTGCAAGATTGGAAGCTATACGATTTTTCTGGCTTATGCGGCTTACAAGAATATTAAAATCTATCAAATGGATGTGAAAAGTGCTTTTCTCAACGGTGAACTACACGAGAAAGTGTTTGTGTTACAGCATCCAGGCTTTGAAGATCCTGATTATCCTGACCGAGTTTATCGCTTAAACAAGGCCATGTAAGGTCTACATCAAGCCCCGAGAGCTTGGTATGGCACGCTTGCCAACCATCTGACTGATAACGGCTTCAAACGAGGGACTGTTGACTGCAATTTATTTTATAAAAACATTGGTGATGATCTTCTCCTCGTTCAGATTTATGTCGATGACATTATCTTTGGGTCAACAAACGACACGTTATGTAAGGAATTCGAGAAGTCGATGCAAACTAAGTTCGAAATGAGTTCGATGGGAGAGATGAACTTCTTTCTAGGGTTGCAGGATCACCAGTCTGCGAAAGGAATCTTCATTCACCAGACTAAGTACGTGAACGATGTCTTAAGCCGATTCAAGATTGCTGCCGGAAAAATCCCTTCAACTCCTCTCCCCGTGGGTCACAATTTATCACCGGATGAAATGGAGGATACCGTCGATCCTACCCTCTATCGAGCTACGTTGGTTCTCTAATGTAACTTACTGTTTCTCGACCTGATATAATGTTTGTTGTTTGTTTATGTGCTAGGTACCAAGCTAGTCCCCGAGTGACTCACCTGGCAGCGGTCAAGCATATTCTTCAATATCTGAGGGGCAATCCAGACATCGGGTTATGGTCCCAAGGACGATAACTTTGAACTTACCGCATTTTCTGACTCAGGCTATGGAGGATGCAAGATTAACTTTAAATCGACTACAGCAGGGTGTCAATTCTTAGGAAGCCGTCTTGTTTCCTGGCAGTGTAAGAAGCAGACAATGGTCTCCACTTCAACCGGCAAAGCAGAATATGTTGCAGCCTCGAGTTGCTGTTCCCAGGTTTTGTGGATTCAACAACATCTGCGCGACTACGGTTTGAAGTTTCTTACTACTCCCATTTTAATTGATAACTCTGCTGCAATTAGCATCACCAAAAATCCCGTACAACATTCTAAAATGAAACATATCGAAATTCGATATCATTTTATACGGGATTGTTTTGAAAAGAAATTGATTGACCTTGAGAAAGTACATACCGATTTTCAAAAAGCCGATCTATTTACCAAAGCATTTGACAAAATGCGTTTTAATTTTCTACTTGGTTTAAATGGATTAAAAACCCTTGCTGATATCATGAAACAAGAATGATTATTTTTATTTTTGGTTTTATTTTTCTTTTAAATTTTATTTTGGTTTTTAGATTTTAGGGGATGAAAAATAGAAAATACAAGAGTATTGTGCTTTTTGTTTGTATAGTTAAAACCCAAAAACATTAAAAATTTTGAAAAAGTCAAAAATATTGTGTTTTCTTGTTTTTAATGTTCCTTGTTTTTATGTCTTTAAAATATTTTGAAAATCCAAAAACATTTTAAAATTTTGAAAAACCAAAAATATTGTGTTTTCAGTTTGTATAGAAAAATTTGAAAAATCAAAAAGTTTGTAAAGTTTTTTATTTGTAAGAAAATTTGAAAAAAATCAAAAAGATTGTGAATCTTTTGTTTGTATAGAAAAATCCGAAAAAGATAAAAAGATTGTGTTTTATGTATGTAAAGAGAAAACCCAAAAAAATTTTTGCATACATTCGCTGAAAACTATGTCAATTACCTACATTTGAAGGACATATACTTGTATATGTTTGGTCTTGATTTTTACTTGTTAATGCTCGGGATAGCCATTCACCTGATAATGGAAAGTTTTTGGGGCGATTGTTATGCGTTTTTACTTTATTCATTTACTGAAAACTATGTCGGTTATATAAGTTTGTGGAACATGCATGCATGTTTTGATTCTGTTATCTACTTGTAGATTGATAGGTTAGCCATTAATCTATAGACTTAAAGTGACTGGGGCGATTAAATTTTTTTTATGCTCCTCAAAATTTTAGCAAAAAGAGAAAAGGATAGTACATTAATTGTTTGACCCTAAATCCAGCAATAAATAAGCTTAAAAGACTGAGTGCTTAATCATTGGTGCATTGATAGGTCTTAAACAAGCTGTTAGAGTAAAGTATGTGATATAAACAAAAAGATATGTCAAATTGAAAGGGGTGTTAGTATCTAAGCAAAAATCTCGGTGAGGATGGCAGAAATGTAAGAACCTGTCATACTCAAGCCTTATATTTGTTTGATCACCAAAAATAAAATAAAGCAAATAACAAGCATTAGGGTTCTGGACACTGTGAGTCTTTATGCTTAGGGTTCTGGACACTGTGAATCTTTATGCGGCTTAATCATCTGGGTATTCATATGCATGAATATTTCATCCGCTTTTAGAGCAAATCCAAAGTCATTAAACTTGATCACTCCTGTACTTCGTACAATCTATAATACTGACTTGATCAAAATCCGCTGTTAGTCATACAATTGTTCCTCCCTTGCGTGCGTCTCAATACCAATAAGAAACGGACCCCAGGGGATACAATGTATGTAAGCCAACAGATGGACTCGTGCATACTCACTCACAGTAAAGGAAACTTGATGCATAGCTCAAAATTTCTAAAAACTTTAAAAAAAAAATTTGATCGACACTATAATGGTTCAAGTCAAGTTGGGGTGATATAGAAAAAATCAAATTAAGCTTGAACCGAGATTAGAGGCTGATAGTTTTTGATATTTTGTGCTCTAATTGAACCATTAATCATATCACAAAAACGCTTGAAGGTTTGTTATAAGATTTAAGTGGACAACAATATCAATGACCGAAACCAGTCACAATAGCGCTGAAATATAAAACTGTGATGGAAGGGCAATTTGGTCAATATGATTCTCTGCTCAAACTTATCAAAAATCCAAAAATTTGTACTGCTTTTGATAAATCATACAAAAACACAAAAACATATTCTGTTATATGTTTTTATTTTCGGATATTTCTTTTGTAAATATTTTACATCAAATGATCAAAAGATCAAAATACCAAAAAGATTTTGCTTTTTGGTTTTACATATTATTTAATTTCTTTTAAGTTAAGTGGTTCAAAATGTAAAACACGTTAAGGTATTCGATCATCGAGATATGGGTTCTCGTTGATTGATTTTAAGTTAATTCAATTGGTATCATTAATTAATTATTATTTGATTTAATTAATTTACTTATTTATTCATTTAATTTAAAATTATATAAATGTAATTCGTTATTTATGTATAACGAATCAAAGTCATTCAGAACGAATTGGATTCTAATTCGTTAACTTAATTCGCTTCCGCCACTATGTAACGAATGATTTCTAATTCGTTAAACATAACTTAACGAATTAACCATTAATTACAGCTAATTCGTTATTTGTTTCGTCTGAAACTTTAACGAATTACTTTTAATTCATTATGCCACGTGTAATTTACTTTTAACGAATTGAGATTTTAAGATAACGAATCAACTGATTCATTATTTTAAAATTCAAACGAATCAGATGATTCGTTACATTGAAAACTATGCCGTGTTAGACTATATAGGGATTAGTGAAGGCGGTTCGTCTTCACTACTCACCCTCTTCTTCACAAACACGCAGTTACTCTGCCAAATTTATCTCTGAAATTCGACCATCATTATACACTATTCTAATCAGTTTTTCAGATTCATAAGGTATAGACGGTTACAACGTAATGATTTTCGTCAACTTTGATGACGATTTTATAGGTTAATATTTGGATGTTGTTATCGGGTTTTATGCTTTTAATAAACCCTTAATTTAACCGAATTGTACCATGATTTGGTACATAAGTTCAATACACACACATTTGCGATGTGTTTCCGAGATCCTCGTGATCTTTTATTCGGTTATTCATCAATGATTATGGTGGTACTGATTTCAGCATTGCAATTTTCACCTTTTATGTTCTTGGTAATTTTGACATTGACCAGATTGGTCAAACATTAAGCTTAAGGGCCATTCATTATTGTGTAACGAATTGAAACTAATTCGTGTCCAATTCGTTATATAAATCAAACGAATCAGGATAACAAATCTTTTGTTATAACGAATCAGATTTTCATTCGTTATTTATAACGAATTAGACTATAATTCGTTAACCTTTATTATTGATTCATTAGACCTAATTCGTTAATTATTTACTTGATAGTGAAGTAGCTAATTCGTTATAACAAATCACCATTTCGTTGTAACGAATTAGAATACTTGACGAATGACATTTTAAATTATTTAAATTTATTTTTAATTAAAAGTTAACTTTTAAACTTTTAGTTATATGTTAAAAGTGCTATTATTCATCGTCTGACTCTCGAGTTTATTTATTTAGTGCAATGGCCGATAACATGGATCAAGATCCTCCTGTTGCTGATCAACAACAACAGCAATAACAACATCAACAACAACAGAATTTTCCATTGCTTCCGTACGACAAAAGGCATAACGTTTATGCTTTTGTCGGTACGAATTTTGCTGACGAGGATGTATTTGGAAACATGCTAGCATTCATCAGACGATCATGCATTCATTTTGCAGTTACTGCAAGATCGATTGTATATTTAAGCATTATTCGTCAGCAATGTAATAAAGCTAGGTATGTTGAAGCTGACAACCACATTGAGGCTATGATCAACCGAACACCTATTATTGTTGATACCGATTTTATTCGACGAGTGCTTCGATTTGGAGATACTATTGATAATCCTTGTGAGTTTGACAAAGGATTGATCAAGGGTCTATTTTTTCGTGTATTCTATGGTGGCCACCTTGAAGCTTCTATGTATAACAAGGCAATATTATGTCCCACTTACAAGTACTTAACGCATGTATTAATCTATTTCCTAGGAGGGCGTAAAGGTGGCTTCAACGAATGTCGGATTATGTTACAATCGGCATTTGGCGCTTTGATACTGAACAAGCCTTTCAACTTCTCTGAGCTGATTTTCTATCACCTTAAGGAACAATGCCTTATGGTGATTCAACTTAAGAAGTTCCTGATGTATCATCGATTCCTTCAGTTGATTATTCAAGATTTGATTCCAAATTTGGTTATTGATCAAGCATTAGTAGATGATGTGCTACCGCATGAGCATATGACTGGTGACACTGTACGAATGATGAAGATTTATAGGAAAGATCCTCCATGGACCAAACGTATGATTGGTCATCTGGTTAATCCAGATTATGTATGTCCTCCCAATGATTGCTGGATCCACGATGACTCGGATTCCGAGCGTGAGGAAGGATCATGTGGGAACGAGGGTGATAATAATGATGGTAATGGTGGTGATGTGATAATGGTGGTGATGGTGGAAATCCAGCTCAACAACAGGTCGAGTTTGAGGCAGCTGTTGCTATATCTGCTCAACGTAAAAGGAAGGGAAAGGAGTTAGCTAGTGAAGGGTCGTCAAAACGACGTGTGTCGGATGGTGCTGGCATTTCATTTGGAGTTCAGCCTCCAAGGTCGTTTAGTCCTCAAATACCGGCGGTGCTGCTTACTACTAGCACCCCGGAACTCACTTTGACGACAAAGCTCACATCTGATCCTAGGCTTGGTATGACCCTCAATCTGTTTATCTACATTACCAAGACCTACAACTGTTACTTCGGTGGTTTCTCCAACACCGATGATGATGCCTCCACCACCTATGGATATTTCATTTATGAGGCTCAATCGTCCTCAAGGTCTTGTTCAGCCTACCCCTCCCTCATTTCATGCAATGTCTCAGGATCAACAGACGAATATGCTTTTGAGTTTACTTCATCTTTATGAAAATCAAATGTCTGCTAATCGTCTGAATCAAGAGCGTTTAATGGAAAATCAGAAGAAGTTGTTGAGTTATGTCTCCTTTTGCCAAAAAGAGACTAAAGCCCTTCGTGAGATTATTACATCTCAGGGGGTGAAAATAAAAGAGCAAGAGGATCTTATCGTGCAACTGACAGGCAAGGACGACGCACTGAAAAATCTTAAGAATGATGATGAAGATCCAGATGCATTGGGTACTGGAGGAAGTGAGCTGAAACAAACTCATGGCTCGTCCTCTGGTGCTAGTACAAGTGCAGCTAGTGATTCGGGAAAGAAGATAATTGTTTATCATGATCATACAGCTGCTAAACCCATTGAGATGATCAAGGCTAATATTGTCATCTTTGTTGATGGTACGGGGGTGGTTAGAAGTATTGTTAATGCAGACGAGATTGAAGTGGGATAGTTTGTTGAAAGGTCCCTAACACGAGAGAAGATTTCCATACTACTAGATCTAAATGATAATGAGTTACAGGTATGTGGATAAAGAGCAAGAAAGCTCTTAAGATTATTGATGCTTACAGGTATGTGGATAAAGAGTAGAAAGTTGAAGCTGTCGCTCGCCCTCAAGCAAATCAGATGACGTCTTTTAAAGCCGTATCTAAAGTGCGAGGTGACATTATTTCATGGCTTTATGATTTAGATTTAAAGGTCTGTATTATTAAATGGGAGAATGGCTTTCAGTATTATGAAAAGATTACAGATGTTCTCTTTTTACCGTGTTGGGACGTTCGTACCCTCGCGTGTCGACCTTTCATGAACCGTGGGGGAAATCGACATGCAGATTGGTTTCATCAACATCTGTTGTTCGAGGTCAACCATGGGATTAAATTTTTCAAGCCACAGATTCCTATTCGAAAGCGCATCGATGAGATTGATCCAAGGACGGGTTGGAGAAAGTTGGTGCTTGAAGTAAAGTCTCCAAAGATAATGAAGCGTGTACCGGTCAAGACGCTGAATCAACATATGTATTTATCTTTCAACCGCTTGTATTACAACAATCGAACCGGCGAGGCCGTTATTGTGTTGGGTAAAGGCTTAAAGACCGAGCTGATAAAGATCATTGATCCGATGTGGCTCGTGAACATGACAGAGACCGACAATAACGTGCTATTCAAGAATAAGATATTAATTGAGCGTCGTGAAGACTATGACCGAGCAATGCAATTTCAACGCGTTGTTCGTGTGCGTCATGAACATGGTATTCACAGCTACAGAGATTGGCAGACCAAACGCTTCAAGTAATTTAAAGACAAAAAGCTCAAGACACGGTTTTGCGTCTGGAGTCTTTGTAATTATCGTTTTGTATTCATCGTTTATTTTAATGTAAAAGTTATTTATGTTAAGTTAGTTCGTTAGAAGAACAGTCTAGTTCGTTAAGGATGTTTAACGAACTAGACCTTAAGTTAAGTTTCCTCCTGATTCGTTAAGGATATTTAACGAATCAAGGGGTGGTTCGTTATTTATTATAATGTAACAAATTGGAAGGCAAGTTCGTTACAGAATGTGTAACGAAATAGATTTCATCGTCTATTTATAGAGGGTTCCCCCTCTGTTAATATTAAGGTTTTGAGTTAATATATTGAATTGCTGTCCAAACTTCCTCTCGATCAAAACATCATCTAATTATTCTATTCCATAATCTATATACACCTATATACAACTAATACTAATATATACATAACATATAATCGTTAAGGGTAATGATGAACTAGATCCGTAAATCGTGTATTAAGCTATAGATCTTAGATCTGAGGCCTTCACAGGAAGTCTTTTAGAAAGGTAAAGATAGAATGATATTATAAATGTCTATATAAAGATCAAGACATGCCCGGAAAATAATTCGGTTAAGATAATAGTTATGACATATCAGGGAGCCTGACGTGCTCCAGCAAACAACATTTAATTCATAGGAAAAAGGTGAGACTTGATTAGTTAAGAAAAGGAAGATGTATCGTCATGGACTTCATGATCAAGCTACCATAGATAGCTATAACTCATGAACCCTACGTGTTGATGCAGAGCTGAGTATGAAAGAAGGTTTAAGTTTTGACTTAAGGGGTTCTCCGACAAGTTATGCAATTGATGTGCTTAAGAATTGCAAGAAGTGTTCTACCTTAAGGAATGGACAAAGGGATTTAAAGAAATAATCCTTAAGGAGAAACTGGAAATGTCTCCTTATGTTTTGAACGTATTGCAAATCAGTATATTGCTAAAGGTTATAATTGGACATAAGGGTCACTCAGTGCTAAGTGTTATGATAGTAAGTGCAATGTTTCTATTTATAGGAAAAGAAAGAAAAGCATGCTTAAGGAAATGATGGGACTTGCTAAGTCTAGATAAGGAAGCGTATCATCGAGGACTTCATGGACAAGCTACCATAGACAGCTTAAACTAATGGCTATCACTCGATGGTTGTGAGACAAAAGAATAAACCGGAAAGTTAGGAAGCTAAGACGGTTCAAGAAAGGATGTGAACACATGAAACGTTCCTTCTACAATGACTAAGCTGGTTTCACAGGACGAAACCTCTTATAAGATGGGTAGACTAGTAACATCCCAAATTTCGTTTAATATTTTAAAGCAATTGGGTTTAATTAAATTATAAAAGATAAATGTAATTATCTAAAGTAGGAGGGGAATAAGTGTCATTAGGTGAAATGTTAAACATGAAATCCTACCCTCTTCTTATAAATATAGCCACCATCTCCTTCATAACCATCCTTGCCTCCACACCTCATAAAAGCACACACTTCTCCAATTCCCGTTTTTGAGAAAATAACTCACAAAGACACGATGATTCCCGGAGATCTAAACGTCGGATTGGTATAAAATTTGACAGATTATTAATGGAATATAAATGAAGATTTCCATCGATGAGATCTCGATCAGAGGTCGCTAAGTCCGGTTTTTATCAGCAAACCCGTAACAGCTAAAAATGGAATTTTTCGGCCATTGTTCAGGTTTTCTAGCGACTGTAGCGGTGTTTTCCGGAGAAGGCAAGCTGATGGGTTTGATGAGTGGGGTGAGACAGTTCCGTGGCCGCTTTAATCACTCAATTCTGAGTTAGTTTGATATGGTTTTGGTCTATTCGAATGATTTCGAACATAAACCTCAAATGTACGTTTTTGTAAAAAGGGTTTACTTTTCATGTACGGATTTGCATGAAAAGTGGTAGAAAGATAGAACGGGCCATGATTATTGATAAAGTAATTAACTTATTAGTAAAGGAGTTAGTTGGTTAGTTTCGGGTAAAACAAGTAGTGTTCGGTTTGTGAAAAGGACGGGTAAACGAAGGCGGTTTTTGAAACTTGGTAGGATAGTAAATCAGGCCTTATTATGTAAGAAAAATGTAAGCATGAACGTAAACAAGTTGTTTGGAATGAAACGGGACAAAATGGTAACGTTTGGACCTGGTTAATGCAAGAAAATGATGTGGTTATAGACCAAGGCTCGTTTCTTATGCAAGACGGGCGCATATGTTGAGGAGCATATATATATACCAGCAACGTATATGTAAGACAACGTATATGTATGGCGGCTTATAAGTTCAAAAGAGCGTAAGTGCAGCCCATTTGTATGTTGGACCCATAAGTTGTGCAGGCGTATATATGGGTATAGCGCATAAGTTATGCTACGCATAAATCATACTGAGCACATAAGTTAGACCCCGTATAACTTATACGGGTAACTTATATGTGGACCAACTTATATAAGCTAACTAACTTATACGTGTGAACTTAAACATGTTGACTTATACATGGAATGACTTATATGCTATTATGGATTTATACGCCTTAAAACTTATACGGGACTGAGTGATTTTCCAAGTAAACGAAAGATATACAGCGTATACGTACGTAAACGATAGATATGGACTTATATGATATATGACCTAAGGATATGTAAATAGTTAATAATGAAAGGTAATGTTTAAAACGTGAAGGACTTAGAACGAAAGGCTAAAAGAGCAAATGAACTCTGGAAGTAGTAATTAACCAATGTGCCTTAATACAGTTAGTCGCACACAGCAGAAGAAGGGCATTTCCATCAATTCCGAAAGAAGCAGGACACAGGTGAGTAGCCCCTTTCTCTTTTATGTTTTTCGGGGCTGTGTGCATACTCCTTTGTGATCGTTAATACATTTACCTTAAGTGGTAAGTGTATGCTATATGAATGTCTTATGAAAGATATATGAATGATAATTAAATGATGAACGAATTTAGAAAAGGTTAGGAGTATATATGTAGATGTTAATGATTATATGTATAAATATATATATATAGATATCTAATGTATGTATGGCAAAGTTTGTATGGTTATATGGCAAGAAATGTATGGTTGTATGGTTGTATGGAAGGTAGACCAGACCCTCATAATATCTGAAAGGATAGGGATCATGCCCTCATAATTACTGAGAGGATAGGGACCAGACCCTCATAATATCTGAGAGGATAGGGGCCAGACCCTTATAATATATGAGATGATAGGACCAGACCCTTAAAATATCTGAGAGGATAGGGACCAGACGCTTATAATATCTGAGAGGTTATAGGGCGAAAGGCTCCTTATAACGTAGAGATAGTTATGTATGTATTAGTAAGTTTAAACAAGAAATAAAGTAAGTATGAAAGAATTAAAGTATGAAAGAATGAAAGTACGAAAGTATGAAAGTAAGAATGAAGGTATATACTTATGTATGTGCGAAAGAAAGTAAAGCAGGTTAAATATGTAATATATGAATGTATTGTATGTTGCCTTATTAACTAGAACTCACTCAGCGTAGATGAATTTTAGTGTGCACGTAGGCAAATAGGATAAAGAAGCTGGCTTGAGGGGGCACATGGCATGGACTGAGTCGACTAGCAGTATGATGTTTTATCTTAAGATAATTTGAATTTTTTAAACAAGAATGCTATGATTTTGTAAAATATGTTTGATGTTTAGTACTGCGGCAGAGTTGTGTCCTTTGGAAATGATGAAAAATGAAATGTTTTGGGCTCAGGTAAAGTAGAAGCAGATAGGTTAACATTTGATAATGTTAATTTGATTGACAAATTTAAATTCAATTTGTTAAGTGTGTCACAAATGTGTGATAGAAGGTATGATGCTTTCTTCGTGACTAAAAAACGCAAAATTGTCAACTCTGATTGTGCTAAGTAGATTGAAAAATCGGTTGTAGACAACACTTTGTTAACTACAAACATGAGTGGCAATGTCTATGCTGTACACATGCATAAGGACAACAAAATTCCTACTGCTGCATGTTTTCTTAGTAGAGCATCAACCAAGGAAACAGACTTATGGCATATGAGATTAGAATATGTTAATTTGCAAATAATTAACAACCTAACGAAGAAACAATTGGTTAGAGGTCCACATGTCAAAGAATATGACTGTGATAAAAACTATGTTGCATGATTAAAAGGCAAACAAGACAATGTCTCATATAAATCCATGGAAGAATCCAAAACTACTGATTGTTTTAATCTCTTACACATGGACCATTTTGGACCAGTTAGAATAGTGAGTCTTGGAAAGAAAAGGTATCGTCTTGTGATTGTATATGATTACCCAAGATTCACATGGACATTCTTCTTGCACTCTAATGATGAAACAACTAAAAAGATCAAAAACTTCATTGTAAGTGGAGAAGCAATTTGATCAGCCTGTAAAAATCCTAAGGATTGACAATGGAACTAAATTCAAGAATGAAGTGCTAGATAATTTTTGTATCTCTAAAGGCATAATCAGACAATTCAGCATTCCAGTGCAGCCACAAAAAGTAGAAAGGAAGAACAGGACAGTCATTGAAGTTGCTAGATCTATGCTTGCTGATTCAGGGCTACCTTTATATTTTTTGGTAGAAGTAGTAAACACTGCAGGCTACGTTCAAAACTGGATTTTAATAAAAAAAAAGACATGAGAGAATTGCCTATAATTCTTTATAAAATCAAACCATTAATCTCCTTTTTCAAAGCTTGACTACCCTTGTTTTATATTAAACTTGAAAGATTCAAATTCAAAATTTGTAGCCAAAGTATATTGTGGTAATTTTGTAGGCTATTCATCAACTTCTAAAGCGTATAGAGTTTTCAACTCTAGAACAAAGGCTATAGAAGAAACATTAAATTTTAAATTTAATGTAATGTCTAATTTGAAAATTCTTACTGATCTTGCTGAGTTGTTTAATCTTGATATCTTTAAATATGTGTCTAAAATCATGATTCTAGTGATACAAGTGATCATCCTGATAGACTATACATTTTTGAAGAATCAGATATAGAGAACAACAACACTTTCATTCAAATTACTGATCATGTGCAATCTGCTAATCAAGGAACTCAAGAAAATGTAACTAATGCTCAAACAACTTATGACCAAAATGAACTTAATTATCCCACTTTTGGAAGTTCGTTCACCAGTTGTTTGTCAAAGCAGTTGTTTACCTCCAATACCTCAACCATTAACAAATGTTTCCTCATCAGTAGTTTCATCAATAAATTCAACAAACAGTATAGGGACATTGTTCCTTATGCGGTTCATCATGCCCATCGTCATAATCAGATAATTTGTGACATTCAATGTGGTGTTCTCACCAAAAATCAACAAGAAAATTTCTGCTTTTTTGTTGATTTTCTATCTCAAATTGAACCAACTAAGTGACAAATTGCTTTAGGAAAAATAGTTGGGTAGAAGTCATGCAAGGTTTTTAGTAGTTCAAGGTTATCTCCAAGAAGGCATTGCCTATGAAGAAACATTTGCACCTGTTACAAGACTTGAAGCTGTTAGGTTGTTTCTTACATATGCAATCACTAATAACATCAAGGTATACCGAATGGATGTCAATTGAGCTTTCCTTTATGTTGACATTTAAGAGAGGTATATGCTACAAAACCACCAGAGTTTGAAGATGTATATAATCCAGACTGTGTATATAAGTTTAAGAAAGCACTCTATGGACTCAAACAAGCTTCAAGAGCCTGGAATGACAGACTTTCCTCATTGTTTATTTCAAATCACTTTAAAAGAGGACAAATTGATAAAAAAAAATTGTTTCTCAAAAGGGGGAAAAAGACTTACTTATTGTTCAGATTTATGTAGTTGACAAATCCAAAATTATTTGATGATTTTACAAAGCTCATGAAATCTAAATTTGAAATGAGTAAAACATGGGTGAATTACAATATTTTTCGGACTTGCAATTTAAACAAACTAAAACATGAATTTTTCAACGTCAATCAAAATATGTTAAAAATCTCCTTGAATTTTAAAATGATTGGCTGCAACCCATGAGTAGAATTGATCCATTATCGCCTAATGAAGTAGGTGAGTATGTTGATCAAACTCTGTATAGATGCATGAGTAGATCATTAATGCATCTGACTGCATCTATGCCTGATATAATGCATGCAACATGTGTGTGTGCAAGATATCAAATTTCTCCAAAGGAATCTCACTTAAGTTTTGTTAAAAGGATATTTAGATATCTCAAAGGTGCACTTACCTTGGGTAGCTGGTATCCATCCAGCACAAAGACCCAGCTTGTTAGTTTTGCATATAGTGAATATGCATGTTGTCAAATGACAAGAAAATAAACATCTAGAGGATGCCAGTTCTTTGGGGATGCATTGGTGTCTTGGAAGAGCAAGAAGCAACATATAGTTTCAAACTCAATAACTAAAGCTGAGTAGATTGTTGTTGTACATTGCACAGCTTAACTACTTTGGCTACAAAACCAATTGCTGGATTATGGGATAACAACTCTAAAAACTCCATTGAAATTGGATAGTGAAGCTACTTTGAACATCATCTAAAATGAGTCCATATTTCAGAGACCAAGCACATTGAGATCATACATCATTTCATAAGGATTAATTCAATTGAGCATGTTTCATCAGAAATTCAGTTGGCTGATGTGTTTACAAAAGAACTTGATTCAGCAAATTTTCAAATTATGGTTTCCATATTAGGAATGCTAAATATTTGAATCAACACTTTTTCATAATCAGAATAGTTGTTTACAGCTGACTTTTGATAACAAAATGTATTCAAATTTTTTGAAAATACTGTTTGTACATCTTCAGATGTATAATACAATGGAAAACTGTTGTTTTTCAAAAATACTGATCAATTCTTCTTTAACTATTGATCAATGTTTTCAAAAATACTGTTTTTTTAAACTATTGCTGAGAAAAATAATGCAAACAACTGTTTAGTACCTTTATTTTTCGAACTACTGATTTTGATAAGTAGTTTTTAAAAATACTAATCAGTTTTACTCAAAGCAACTAATCAATGACAAGAAACAATTGTTTCATTTTTCAACAGTGGTTTGGATTTACTAGCCGTTGTTTTAATCGAACAATGGTTTTAACAGTATCTTTTAACCACCCACTTGCTTAAACCGCCTAAACATTTGCCCATCATACCTTCTATAATCATCTTTCTTAATTCTAATGAAAGCGTTTGCGTATATTACATTTTTTTATCCCACAGTTCACTCATACAACTTGCTTTCTACCATTATCATCTTCACATACTCTACAAGAATGGTGCAAAACCCTAGAAACATTAAATTCAATGAAACACATAACTGGTTACCATACCTTACCACCAACCTAACTACTCTAAGTATGACACTATAATCAGGAAAATTACAGGAAGCCGATTCTATAACCTTTTAACGACTGATCCTAATCATTATCCTCAAACTCTCAACGAATTTTGGAAGGATGCCTTTATTCAATACGATGTTGATGAAAAAACACTGGTGTACATCAAAACAATGGTAGGTAAGACAAAGGTACTTGTATCATCATCACTCATTTTCTCAAGATTTGGAGTTAAATGATGATAATTTTTCTTCTAAAACTGCTGCACGAACTCATTGAAACAGGACATTTTGGTTCGACTCAAAAGGCTACACTTTTCCAAACTTCTTTCACTCCCTAATGAAGTTCCATTTTCACACCTTACTTCAGTGTATGTCATGTAAAACCACTGGTTGGAATAAATTGCCACTAAATGTTCAATATTTGGCATATTCAATTTTAACTGGTGAAAATTACTGCTTTTCAAAAGCATTTTTCAATTATTTAGTTTCAAATGTGAAAGCAATGACTACAACATAAGGAAAACAACTTCTTATGTTTCAAGGTTCTTCATGGTACCTTATGAAGGTATTACCAAACTCAGATATGATCCAAGGAACAATTGTTCAAAGTCAAAGTCTCAGCAGTGAAATCTTTACGAGAATGAAGGATTCCAAATCATCAGCCTTGGTTGATGAAAAGGAACCTGCCCAAACTTCTGATGCTCCAGAATCAGCAGTTGCAGAAGAGCCCACTGCTCTAGGTGATCAAAGTACTCAACCTAGTACTTTGAAACCCACACCTACCACCAAAAATAAATCTTCAAAGGAATCTACACAACACAAATCCTCAAAGAAAACAAAAAAGGTAGTTCAAGATGTTGAGGTGCCTGAATTACATGTGGTAACACATAGGCCACAAAGAAAACTGGCTATTGTTACTTCATCGTAATAGAACACACCTTCATCCAAGCCAACTCCTCAATCACCCTCACAAAGGAGACTGTTGTAAGCACATGGGACCCACATTAAAGTGTTGAAGGACTAATCAACACTCCAACTCCAAGCCCCTTTCCCCAGGAAACTTCTCTTTCACCCCCTTTAGATAGTTATATCCTAACAACTGAATATGTTGCCCAATATTGCCAAAGTAACTCACATCACTAAAAGCAGTCCTTTCTTTACCCAATCACCTGAAAGGTTAACCACAACCCAAGATTTTGATGTTAAGATAAGCATTACTAGCCAGAGCAAAAGGAGGCTACTATCCCTATCACAGTAGGTGATTTGGATATAGGATCAGGAGCAAATACTGCACATGCTGAAACAATTGTTTCTTAGATGATCAGTAGTTTAGGTACAAAGACTCATATTTCAGCAACAACTGATGATATTTTGATATCAACTCCCGCTGTAATTCAGCTATACCAAGACCAAGGGTATCTGAACAATTTCTTAATGAAAATACTGATTTTGTTTCAGATAACTGTTGATAGCAGGACATCAGATTAAACTATTAAGTTAGTTGATGCACAAATCATTTAAGAATTGACGGATCAAGTTCAAAGTTTGAGTACTGAGGTCTTGCATCTCAAGAAGCTCAACACCAAAATGACTCAAACTCAAGTCTAACAACCCTAAGATAACACCCAATTGCCGGCCTCCCTCCATAGTGAATTTCAAACTTGCATTCACCAACTAGTCACTTTAAAGCCACCAGCCACTCAAACGTCTAGCATACTAGAGGGTATAACCACCTCTACATCAGAGTATGTTGAGCTCAAATCCTTCATCACCTCACAATTCCAAATTCTCAAAACAAAGGTCAACAAAGACACTACCATGCTCAAAAATTCCTCAAATTCTCTTGTAGATGAGTTAAGGAAACATATGGTTGACCAACGAAACCAACTAGCAGCACTTTCATGAATTCCTCCTCCTGCTCCTTGGTTTCCAGAGAAAGTTGTTATTACTAATGATGCCAAAAAAGGGGAGAAATTCCTTGATGCTTCGAGAAAAGCTTCCTAGAAAAGACAGAATTTTCAGCCAACAAAGAAGCTGAAGAGGATGCTAGATTGAAAGAGATGCCGAGAAAGGAAAGAGAGGCTAAGGAGAAGGCCTTAGTCAAAGAAATGAGGGAAAAGCCTGATGAAATAGGCTCATCAAAGACAAAGAGGCTGAAATCAAGGTCTTAAAGAAGAATAGAGGGTAAAAAAGACTAATCAAAGACTAGTAGTTTCTCAAACTACTGATGAATATGAAAATGAACCAGTAGTTCACCAAAGTACTAATGACCAGCCAGTTGTTACACCAACAACTTATTCAAGAACAACAGTTTCACAAACTGATGATGTTGTTGTACAGACTACTAATGCTCCACAAGAACCAACAGTGGTTTCAGAGACTATTGATGCACCCAAGGTAACACAAGAACCAGCTACTATTTCAAAGGTAGCTGAAACTTTAAGTCAAATCCTATTCAACAAAAGACTTCTAACAGTACTTTCAAAAGAAGACTAATTCTGCCAAAAGGAGATGATTCACCACCATCTCCTCATACCAAAAAGTTCAAACCAAAGAATATTGAAGACATTATTACTCATTAAGAACAAGAGGCAACAAGGGCTTTGGCAGAAGTAGCCAAGATAGTGTCTGATGAAGAAGCAACAACATTATATCGAAAAGAGCTTCTGAAGACAAGAGACATTGAACAACAAACTTATGAAAGAAGCTTGATTGTATTAGAAAAACCAATAGCTGATAAACAACTATTGATGGAAGCTAAGAAGGCTGCTCTTTTATGGCTTAAAGAGCATCCAAAGTATAAAGTATTTCTCCACAAGTTCAAAGATTTGACATATGAAGAACTGCAAACTGAATGTGGAAGAGTAGAGAAACTCAATGATCAAGACCCTGATCATGATCATCCTGAACCCAATTGGGATGTAGTGAAAGCAAGGATTTATGAAGAAAAAGGAAAGAAAATCTTAAAAATTAAATTGGAATTAGCTGAGATTAATTTTCATTCAAGAAGGGAGATTGCCAGATGGGGGATAGATAAATTAATGGTTGCTTACATGGATCTTGTGCAAGGAAGAAATAAGAATCCAAGCAAGTTGCCTGAACCAAAAGATTTATCTAATATCACTCTTCCAAAAAAGGCAAAGAAAGGTCCAAACTGCTGCTCAAATCCTTGAATCTGCACAAGAAGGGGACAAAGGCTAGAAACTTAGCATTGTATGCGAAACGAAGAAAAAGAGCTACAAGCCATCATGATCTTCATAGAGAAGCCAAGATGGAATTTGGTTTTTGATATACATTTTATGCTTTTTTCATCTTCTTTACCAATATTATCTGTAGCTCAAACTGAAGGACAAAGCTATCCAGACTCTAGAGTCATCAAATGGAGTAATCTTATAAACAAATCTAATGTAACCTCGGAGTTTGATTCTGGTAGTTCAAAAAGGGTAAATCTTCAGGATGTGCATATGTTGGAAGAGAGCTTGCTAAGGACTTCTATAGACCTTCCATTACATATGGAAGAGGATGATAGTCTAAGTGCTAAGTTTATAAAATTCATCAAAGACTCAACCCAGAGAAGACTATCAAGATAATACAATGGAGTAAAAAAAATTGGTTTTGGAATTATCAGTTCAGGGGGAGATTGCTGAATCTAGCAAAGAACTGGTTTCCAAAAACCAAACAACAGATGATAAGAACATCAGTTGTTCTCCATGAACAAGTTTTGACAAACTATTGCTCCGAACATTTGACCTTGCAAACTATTGATATAAAAGAACTGAAGACTCAACAACTGATCAACAAACTATTGAAGATGCAAACAACTGAATTCTAACAACTGACGGGACAAACATCAGTTGTTTCAGCAAAGATCAGTAGTTTGCATAGGATTATTTTATAGACAGTTGTTTGTAATTAGTTCATCAGTTGTTTGTAACCGTTATGTTAGATGTCACTTTCATCTTTAGCTCATCAATTGTTTAACACATGTATATAATGAATAAGAGAGTCTCTTCTTTATTAACACTTTTCACACATCACAACATTCACCTGATCAGGGTTTTATCGTACCCGAAAATCAGTGAATGAATGATGAGCTAAGGTTGAGGGGAGCAATAGATTGTAATCTTTCGATTGTGATTAATACAAAGTTGTTCTTCCAAATGAAACCTCTTAATTAGCTTTATGATTTCCGCTGCTTATTTTTATTCTATTTAATACTAATTGAATTATTGTACAAATATGAATTCAATTAAAGTGATACTAATTCACACAAAGAATTAGATAAGTTGTTTACCGTTTCATTAGTTGTAAATTATGTTCATTAGCTTAGATTGAGATCTAGAATCTTAACAAAAACGTGCAAGTTCGATCATAAGAAATAAAAGTTCATTCATGGGGCTATCCTCATGGCGTATTGGTGTATTTTGAATACTAGAAACGAGGTCGTCTTCCAAAACAAGGAGGCTATCTTGTCAAAAACAATGACAAAATTAGATCTTTGAGCTTTCTTTGGATTAAGAATAGGTCCTCCCTCGCTAGTATGATGTGGAAATATTGGTATAATTTTTCTTTGTAATTTGCCAAGTTGTGGTTTGTTTCTAGCTCCTTGCTAATTATATAATGAAAATTGTCATTCTAATATATATATATATATATATACACATATGGGGTATGATTAACGTACAATAATAGCTTAATTAATATACATTAGCTACGTGAAAACGTTCAAGGTTATAGCCAAAATGTTCAAGGTTAAAACCTAAAACATTCAGGGTTAAAACATAATACTTTCAAGGTTAAAACCTAAAACGTTCAAGGTTAAAACCTAATAATTTCAAAGTTAAAACTAAAAACATTCAAGGTTAAAACCTAATACTTTCAAAGTTAAAACCAATTATGTTGAAGTCAAAAATTGATTTGATTGAAGATTCAGATGTGTTTATTTGGATGAACTAATGATTAATTTGATCAATTTCTAAAACAACCTGTGAACAAAGAGGAGCGTCGTTCTGCGTTTTTCGGACGAGTTCGTTGTTGACGTCCGTGATGGTGACGAAGAGTGTTGATGGCGCAGACGGGTGGTGAATGTGGAGACGGCTTGAGCGGAGAACATGTTTTTCCAGTGATGGTTCACACATAGGAGATCGTTGGGCAGATGAGCGTGATTTGGGGTTTCTTAAAATCAAAGTTGTAGAAAGGCGCATACCTATTGTATAAAAGATTATTGTATTTGATCATTTATCTCTCTATGTGTGTATGTGTGTGTGTGTGCGTGCGTGTGTGCGTGTGTTTATTTTAAATTGTTTTGTGTCTTTATCTCTCGTTCCTAATTTACAAATTTGAATTTACATATTTAGATCATGATTGGAATAAGCGAATGACAATAATTGAAAGATAGATAGTTTAAACTAAGAAAATAATAATGTTAGAAGTGAAAGTAGATAAAAAAATTGTTAAGTGAAAATTATTGTACCTTTAGTTTTTTTTTAGAACGGTGACTTTCTTGATTTAGGCTACCGCACTCTTCAAATTTAGAGAGTCCCGATGCCCCACTTTGACCGAGCTATGTTGTCTTAACCGGGTCCACGTTGGCTTAAGAGTTTGGCTTGGAGGTTTCCCAGGAAACCATACCGCCGACTGCCACTTGATAGTCGTTGTGCCACCACAAGAGCAGAATTCCCTGACGTAACACACAGTGGGACAAAAACCCGGGTGGGCTTTAGTTCAAACTGACAACCTTTGCACAAGACCTAGCTCAAATCCTTTATTACCAATATTCACCCAAAAATAACACAAATAGGATTCAAATTTGGATCTCCACTGAATAACTCAAGGCTTCTAACTAGGCTACAAGTGGATGATATTGTACTTTTAGTTAAAGTTTATACTTATGTGAAAATTTAAAAAATTAAAATATTATTATTAAATTTAACACTTATTATCTTTAAAACGAAATGGTAACTTCTTAAAAACAAATTAACCCACTTTTTTGTGGTTTGTGTTTTGATTGACCTATTTTTTTAAACAAACCATGTTTAAGTTGACCTGTTTAAGAAAATAGATTGTGTCAACCAATCAAAACCTGTTTTTTCCATGTCGGGTATGTGTCGTTTCATGAATTGCCACCTCTAGGCATAGTCACTTGGACCTCGCTTCACGTGTTTTCCCTTTGAAACCATTAGTTAATTGGTGCTGGGAAACCATAACTCATGCCACTCATGCCAATTTTTATTTTGTTTTTTTCCATTCGTCTTAACGATTAAGATTTTCATTCATGTTAATGCCATCGATCTAAAGATAGAACGTTAAGTCGTTAACAGAAGGAACAACTTTGAAAATATGGACATCGGTATTCATGTCTTATATGCATTTTATTTATTATCCCTGAAAAGTTGAAGGAAACTTGTTTGGTATTATATTGTTGATTAGACACATTTTGTCTCACACCTAAGGTGGGCTCCTAATAATCATCCAATACAAAAAACAATTACCCTTTTCAACTCAAGCTTTTGTTACTATTTTTATTTTGGTGCCTTTTCATTTTGGAAAATACCTAAAACGTCCTATTAACGAAGATAGATTCTATTTTTATCCATATGAATAGAAGTTTTTAGAAATCTCTTATATAAACACGTCTTTTATGACGTGTTAGGCCTTAACACGTCTTTCAAGACCTGTTAGCCTTCAACACGCGTCTTTCACAGCATGTTTGGCATATAATTTTTTTTTTAACATTACATTATTATAAATATTTTTTCATATTTGGTTTGACTTTTATAACTTATAATATATATATATATATATATATATATATTCGGATATGTCGTTGAGACATGTTTACTTTTTCTACATGTCATAAATTTTACTCAAAACCAGATATCAAATTGATATCAAAATGTTCAGTAAATGTTTAATAAAATTTGGCCATGCTCGTTTTAATTAAAGTTTATGCTAATACGTAGACAAAAATAAGCACGTCTCGACGGTATATTTGAATATTTATAAAGCATTATGCATTACGAGTTTTTAAAAAACCAAATATGAGTAAAATTAGTTATAATAATGTAATATTCAAAAAACAATTAATAGGGAAACATGTCGTGAAAGACGCGTTAGAGAATAGCATGTCGTGAAAGACGCGCGTTGGAGGCTAACAGATCTTGAAAGACATTTTGGGATTTTTCCCAACTTAAAGAAGTGTTCGTAGAAAACATTTCTATAAACTTTTATTTATAGGATCAAAAATGAAATCTCTCTCCACTAATAAAACATTATGCGAATTTTTCCCAACTATTTTCTCTACACTATAATTCCATATCTTCAACTAAAACAGACAAAATAAAGGGTTTGACACAAATGCATCATGTTTACGTGATAATTACAAACCTAATTGTTTTACAACAGTGGCAAGTGACCAGCATAATTTACCAATAACTTTTAACCAATACGCAGAGGACACTTGCCATTTTCTCTCTGAAGTGGCGAGAATTTATGGAATATTCTCGTCTCGCCCTCAAATTAATATTTTTTTTAAATAATAAACTAAAGGATTCTCGCTGAGTTAGCGAGAGTGCTACTGAGATTCTCACTAAAAGCCTCTTCTCGCCGGAGAAAAAGAAATATGCAAATAAAAATTATGTTTTTTTTTTAATAAGAAAACAAAGTTTTATATAATTTACTATAAAACGATTACAATAAAGTGGCAGGCAACCGGGCAACAAGCTGCGCCGCAACCCCTTTTTGAATAGCAAAGCCAATCCTGCTATAAACGAAGTCTTGGAACCTAGAAACTGAAGAGGTTCCGTGTACGACGCGCTGAACCCTACTCAAAAATTTCACAGCCTCTGGAGCCAGAAAACCAAATGTATCAAAGGCAAATGGTAGAAAGACATGTTGATTATCTAAACAAGCTTTCTCGTGTTTAACAACTTTGCCCGATTCAGCCTTCAACGCAGCCAGACCCACAACAAACCCACGGTCCCTGAGCCCAACAAGAGGAGACACTCCTGTAAGATCCAGATCGACTTAACTTTGTTCCAGAAAACAACCGATGGGTGTACCTGAAAACGACTCAACCATGTTATGATCTGTTGATTCAATAGTTGGTCAATGGTTGTACCGGAAAATGACCACGAAATTAGTTAATCGCCAACCAGTAATTTGACGATTGAGACTAGTTAAAACAACTACTCGCCACTCTTACTCCCATTTCCTATACACCTAAAGAAATAAATCAATCAATCAATCAATCATACCCAGTAAAATCCCACCGACAGCAGAGCTATAGGTAGGGTCTGGGGAGGGTGGGATGTAGGCACACCGTACCTCTATCCAAAGGAATAAAGAGGTGGCTTCCAGAGAGACCCTCGGCTCTAAGAACATGTGTATGAAGCAAAAAAAGGAAATCAAAGTTTAACAGTTATATAAAAAACTACTACTAATTATAATAATATTAATAAAAAGGTCACAGTTTAACCGCAATATAAAAGCTAATAATAATAATAATAATAATAAAATATGTAAGGGAAATACCATTATGGTATGTGACCTAAATAAGTTAAGTCTAAGCCCTAAGGTATACAATTCTCTCTAAAAATCCTTAACTTTAATTCTACTTCTCCACGAATTCCTATACACCTAAAGAAATAAATGGTGTTAATAACAAATTCATTTGATATACTTCAAAGCTTAGCAAAGTTAGTATCAGTTTATTCTATTAACATGCAAGTAATCAATTATCGAAAAAAATCTCAATAAATCTAAACATGAATCGTCGATAACTTGAACAAATCTCCATAAAATGTGATAAAATTGGACGATTTAGTAAATAACTTCAAAAACAAAAAACTAAAAACTAAATGGTTAATCTCACTTTATTATTTTTTTACTTTTTATTCTATATAATACACTTTTTTATATGTATTGATAACTTTTGCTAAGCGACATAATTTAACACTCAAGGAAAATAATTGATTGATAATGGTGTATGTTAGTACTCTTTCTTTTATTAATAATTATGTGAATTTTTTATGTCACGTTTTAACTGACAGTGAATTCATTGCGCTTATTATACTTCATTTATAGGTCAAGTTATTATACAAACTTGCCTCAACTAGAGTTTCGGGCCAATATGATATAAAAATTAATTTTTTTTATCTCTGTATTACAGTGGTACCATAGTGAGTTTTTGTTTATATCCATTTATATATATTCATGAAGCAAAATTCATATCTTCTTTGATGACTATCATTGTGTTGTCTATTAAAAGAACAACACTCATTTTTTTTGTTTTTGTTTTTTTAATTTTAAATCTTGCATGTTGAGATCATAAAGTGTAATTGATCACTAGAAATGATAGGGAAATAGTTGTAATTATGGGTGTTGCAAACCAGTTCTATACAAAATCATTGTAGATCATGAGCATGACATTTGAAATAATAATTTGTTTCTTTTAGGTTGGTTGTTTGATATTATGATTTATTTATGTTGTATCTTTTATACAAGAATCTCGGAATTGTTTGATATAAGGGAGGAATGATAGTCTGGTTTTCAGTGAGATACTTGTTCCGAATAAAACCTTTGCAACCGTTTTTTTACTCTAATTTACGTATTGGGTCACAGCAACTTCACATGAAACATACCCACTTTTAGTATGACTTGGAACATGTTGAGCAAGTTCAATTTGTATTCGACCCTTTTATTAAACGGGTCAAATTTTCTACCTGTGTTCTCTTATAGATGGCAAAATGGACGTGTCGTGTCAGTCGGTGCAATGCATAAGAACCGGTTTGGTCAGTACACATTTTTACCTTTACACGTAAATATAAAACTCATTATAACTGTTAAGTTTCTTGTATATTGTTGGAGTTGAGTAAGTTGTGTCAAGATCATCTAAAGTTATAAGTTTAGTAAAACGGCATGTTTGAAACTAAAAAAAAAATTGTTATAAAATGCCTATATATATTACACTTTATTTGCCGATATTACTAAATATGCCGTTACCCTTGCTTATAATTTTATAACATTAGACATGAATTAGAAAAAATACATGAAGTAAACCACACAAGTTTATTTTTTCTTAGTTATGGATGATTAATAATTAATATCATTAAACCCCAATTTGAATACTTTGGTAATCTTTTCTTTTTTGCCAATAGAAACTATTGCAGTTGTTAGTTCAGTAGAACGATATACTGAGACTAAACGTACCACCCCCTCATCTACTTGTAGGGCTGATACTTTTACCCGAAACCCGAAACCCAACCCGAGAAAACACGTACCCGAACCCGAACTAACCTGACCCGAAAAACCCGAACCCGAGAAAAGACTAACCCAAACCCGACCCGAAGTAATCGGGTTGGTTCTCGGGTTTGATTTATAAGTTTCGGGTCAACCCGAACAAACTTTTAGTTATGAAATCAAATATATATTTAGGTTTAATATGCTTAGTTTTAGCCACTAAAGTTATCAAAATCTAGTCATAATCGATTGTTGTCATTACAACTATTATAGATCGATTGTTTATTGTTAATTTATGTTTTCCGTTTATTAATAGCAACCGTAATCAAACAACTAAATCACGCCCGATTGAAAGCAATTATTGTTCGAGTTAGTTTTACTCTTCTTTAGGATTGTTTTATCAAGTTATGTTGATTTATTATTTGATTATTTGTTTACGAGCAAAAAATAATATTGTTATTTTAATTTTAGCATTGTATTTTTTAAAAATTTTTTGTTTTTTGTTTTTTGTTTTGTGTTCTAATACTCGAAACCCGATTAACCAAACCCGAAAAAACCCGAACCCGAATTACCTGAACCCGAAAAACCCGTTAGAGATTCGGGTTGGGTTTTGGGTCAAGATTTAAAACTTTGAAACCCGAAGAACCCGACCCGATTAACCCGAAACCCGAAAAACAAACCCGAAGAACACCCCTATCTACTTGCCACACCCCCTCCCCTAGATTTTTCATTATTTTAACAATTTTATTTGACATATTACTCTCCAGTAACATATTTTTTACATTTTATAGTTTTCTTTTAAAATATCAAACAAAAAACTATAAAGTTTTTATTTTTGTATTTAATTTTTTTTGTATGTCACTCTTTTTGTGCTTATTTTTGTTGATCATAATAATATTATTTATCATTAGAGTCCATGTACTAATATATATATATATATATATATATATATATATATATATATATATATATATTTATATATTTGATATGTTATTGGCCATATACATGTACATTAAAGCTACATTATAAAACTTTCGTAATATGAAATTTGTTTAAAAAAATGCAAACTATCTCTAAAAACCATTAAAAAAATAACAATCTTGACGTGACATGAACGTGAAAAGGGTTCAAGAATCAGTTTTTTTTTATAAAAAATAAAATAATTATTGAAAAACAACATTGTTTAAATAATAAAAATGTTTATTATAAATAAGAAATAGTGATATTTTGTTATTTAAAAAAATCATTTCTAAAATATTAAAAACAATAATAATAAAAAATAACAAAATTACAACAAAGAAACAAAAAAAGTTTGAATTGTATTAATGAAAAACTTGAGAGAGAGTGTGTATTTAGTAAAAATGAGGGGGTGAAGTACGTTTAGGAGCACTCTTATTACAATATAAAGAACATAATGATATAATAAGATAATGAATAAGATTTAATTTTTCTAACTCGTGTAATACACGGGTTTCTAACCTAAGTAAATAATATGTTTATTTTGTTATAAAAAAATATGATCTAATTGGATTGTCATGTTGTCCAAGACATATTAAAATAATGGATGCTAGCTAGTAGTTTTAATATCAAAAACCAATGTTCTTTATATGTATTATTATGTACTTAAGATTTCCAGTCATAAAATAAACATTGTTATGATCAAAAGTGTCCTCTTTTAGCTTGACTTCATTTTTAATAAAAAATATAATTTTTTGAGGTATAGAATTCACCATCACATGAATGCATATTTTTATATGGAGGCAACAATTGTTTTAGCTTGTGATTATATAGAACTAGTTTTTTACCCGGCGTGTTGCGCCGGGCAAGTGGTAAACCCAAGCATTACAGGTCCTAAGTTATGAGGTGGTAAGTCGACGTGAATACGGTCAATTTAGGTTACGTGTGTTATTGTACGGGAACCAAGACCAAAAAGTTATAAAAATTGAGATTGATCAATGGGGCGACGTCGGTTGATAAAACTCGAGCGTTGTTGATCCCTGATGTTGATGTGGCGAGTCTATGTAAGTTCGGTCGGTTTTTTTTCACGTCCGTTACGAATTCAGAAACTAAAAAAATGGCATTCCATTGGTTTTCATTATTCGTTATGGTACTGGAACTAAAACAAAATACGATAAGTCTACGCATTAGGTCATTTTCTGTCACGTTTGTCACGGTATCGAAACTAAAATAAAACAAATAAAAAACATACAAAACTTATTAGAAATATAATTATCTATCTTATGAAAAAAAAAAGCAAAACAAAAATTATATAAAAACCTTAGCCCAATGAAACTTTGTCAAGTGGACCAATTATATAACAATGTCGCCAAAATTTCTTTTTATATATATTAGTAATTATTTAATTTTTCATTTACCTAAAATCACATGTATCAGAATAATAAGACCCATTTCATCTTTCCACCAAAAGCAGGCATGCCGACCGGTAATGTGGTTCACGAGTAGGGATGAGATCGGGACCGTATCGGTACTGACTGGTTCCGGCTCTGAAAATTGCGAATTCTTGGTACCGATACCGGTAGCGAAATATTCGGTTCGGTACCGGTACCGGTACGGGACGGGGATTAAAGGTAAAAATTCGGGAAATACCAGTCTCGTCTCGTCCCGTACCGGGACCAGTCCCGTACCGGTACCGAAACTTAAAAATGTGGTACCGATTCGGTGCCGACGGTACCAAATCGGTACCGATTTCGGTACCGGTACGGCGGTACCAGTACCGATTTTGCTCATCTCTATTCACGAGTTGAGTAAGTTCAACAAAAACTAATCATTTCCAATAGTAGTTGGTCACAGTATATAAACCAGATCAGTGATGTAGGTGGTTTTCAGTTGATCTTATCGAATTATGAAATCATTAATTTGTAATAGATGAATTGTGCACCATGTATTCATGGGAATCTATTTCTTAATGCAGATATTGTCAGAATCTACTAAACTATAAAATTCTTAGACGTGATATGTGATATATGAGTCGTGCACAATTGTTTTAGATCGTTAGAATTAAAGATTGGTAAAGCTTTGTCATGTTTGTGCGACACAAAATGTGATTTTTCCAGTCACATCAACAAAACAAAAGAATTAACATTAATCTTATCACATATGTTATTGTTTTCAAATTCCCCTCTTATATCTATATTTTAATAATTTATGTCCACAACAGGGGAATGCCGACAGCCAAAAAGTAATAATATCTTAAACCAGACACGGCTGAGGGGTGTGGGGGGCTCCAACGGGGGCGCGAGTGGGGGCTCCAGCCAATAATACTGTGACGTGTGGCAGAGAGAGAAACTGGATAAGATGGGTGTTGGAGCCCCCGCTGGAGCCCCTGGCCCTGGTGTGGAGGGGCGCGAGCAGGGGCTCCAGCGGATTTTTTTTTTATTTTTTTATAAATATATTCAAAAAACGTATTATTAAAAAAAACTCATAAATTATTAAAAAAAACACACATTAAAAAAAACATTAATATCTAAAAATAAAATAAAAATTAAAGTACTAAAAAAACATTATTCTTATTCTTCGGCTTGGTCTTCTTCGATCAACCTCTTTCGGATACGTTCCTTTTGCTTTTCCATCAGCATTTGATCGACCGGATTTAGGTTACTGAAGTCTCTTGTAAGGAAGTCCAAATCTCTCATTCGACTTTTTTCCTTTTTGTCATTAGAGACCACCTCCATGGTTTTGTTGAATTTATTGAGGGATTCAACAAGATCGACGATGTTTACGGCTCCCCCCTCAGCCGGTTTTTTCCCCTTGGCGTCCCGTCCCAATGGCCGCCTCCTCGGCGGTGAAGACGTTTCCTCCCCCGCAATGTTTAGGTCGAATCCAACGCGGCAATCCGACGCGGCAGAAGTGCTATACGCTCCAGACGAACTAGTTTTAGTCCGTTTCGGCCCTACTTCCGCATCATGGTCGGGCGCCACCAGCTCAACCCACTTGGCACACCTTTTCAACCTCTCCCACAACTTTACATCGTCCCACGTCTTCACCGTCCCATACCTCCGCAGACACTCCTGCTTCCACTCTTCGACAGTGAAATTGTAAACCGCCAAATCATCACTGCCACTTGGTCTCATACGACCGGCGTTCCTGTTGAAAAGATTAGTAAACAAGCCGACAAATTTTCTGATTTCGGACCACCTACCCGAAATCATATCGGCGTTCCGCTCTGTACTCCCAACGAGCGAATAGAACGTTTCCCTAACCTTTGTCCAAAAGACCTTGCTCTTTTGGTAGTCGGCTGCAAAATGCATAAATAAATTTGTAAGTCATTTAACTTTTTTATTTAACTTTTTTATTAAAAATCATTTTTAAAAACGTTAAAACAATTACCGCAACGCCGATCCTCAGAAATTACGATCCAAGCCCGACACAGGGCTTCCTTCTCATCCGATGACCACGGAGTGGTTTTCCGTTTCGTCCTCGGAGTCGAAGCCGGTCCCGGCCCGTCCGTTGCAAGTTGTTTTTTTCGGTGGACGCGTCTTCTTGCTCCCGTAGCATCACCGTGTGATTCTTGTGTCTCCGGAACAACAAAGTTAGGAGACGGTTGTATGTTGGATTGTTGAAAGCCGGATGTTTCTTGCGACCCCGAAAAAAACATCGATTGGTCTGGTGACGACCATAAATCGTCGTAATTATAACCTGAATCTAGGTTTGGGTACCAATTTCCAGACATGTTTTTAAAAAAAAGTTTGGAAGATTGGTTGATTTTGGGTTTTTTTTGAAGTTGTGGTAATTGTTTTATGTGATTTTGGGTTTGGTAATTGTTTTAGGTGATATTGGGTATATATAAAGGAAGAATAATTTTTTTTTATTAAATTAAAGAGCCAACGGCTCATTTGTGTACCCTCCAACGTCTCTTTCACGCACCCCAAGCCACCTTTACGCCACATGCCTCCCGCGACCCACCTTGCGCCCGCCTTGTTTTTCGCGCTCGCGCCCCTCTCGCGCCTCGGTGGTGTGGTGCTCGCGCCTGGGGGCGCGAGCGGAGGGGCTCTCGCGCCCCCACTGAAGCCCCACACCCCTCAGCCTAAGGGATATCTAAAATATACAATCAAATGGTTGATTTAGCCATTGTTTTGCTTTGCGTCACTTTCTAGGACAAATTTTGTACCACGTCAAATCATGGCATTCATGTCGAGGTAATATAAAAAAAAATTAACGTTTATAGTGTTTTGTAAGGGTAAAATGGATTTTTAGCAACAACGTTCGCAACATTTATGTAGCGTTTGATATATAAAAATAAGAGGTTGAATGAAACAAGTTACTGTGAGGAAATAAGAAAAGGAGTGTTTAATTTATTAATTGATGGAATCAATAATTATACAAGGAATCTCATTTTATTAAAACCATTCATTCTCGTTCCTCTCTTTTTCAAGTCTATTCCTCTTTCACCTTACTCTCTCGATAATACCACTTGACAACCACCATCACCAGATGACTACCACCACCACCTGACCGCCACCACTGCCGCCAAGCCATCAACAACGCTGTCACCGCCGCTACCACCAAAACCACTGTCGCCGCTACCACTACTTGATTGCCACCATTGCTTAACCACCGCCACCACTTAACCATCGCCGCTACCACCTACATTGTCACCGCCATCGCAGCCTGACCACCACTATCGCTACCCGACCACCTTCACTGGCGTCGCCACCGCTACCAACATAACTGTTTCCACTGCCACGACCACCACCATCGCCATTTTATTTCGGTAAATTTTTATATTTTGAGATATGGGTATTTTATCATTTCTATTTCATTATTTCATTTTTTTTGCTAACAAATAACATAAAATAATAATTTATTCATTCCTATTGATTAATCAAATAAGACAAATGAATGATAATGATCAATTTCATTTCCTTGTCCATTCAATTTTTCCTCCAATTCATTACCACCAACCAACCAGACCCCTAGTGTTTCTTTGGTATGGGCAATGGATTAAAGAGAGAATCAAATGAATCATTATATTCCCTTGTCTTATTTAGTCAACCTATTTGAATGGAATAAATCATTACTTCAATTTGTTTGTCAGGAAAAAAAAAAGCGGAATTGAATTACAAATGACAAAAAACCCTACCTTAAAATAATGAAAACGAATATTGATTTTAAATAGTCTCAATTAAGCCATACTGACAAGTAAGCGATCTAAGTCAGAAAAACACTAGCGGAGTTAACCTCCGTTAGTCGCGGTCCGTTTAAAATAAATACCACTTTAGTTGGTGGCGGTAGATACATGGATCGCTTACTTGTCAAAATTTGCTTATGTGGCGAATACGTGGATGACGACGTGGACGCTTACTTGGAAAAAAAGGTTTAGAGCAAAATGTGGAAAAACAATAACCCACCATCTCTTCATCTAAAAGTTGCAAAACTGTCGATGGCCACTGTCGGCCGGCCATCTGCACCCACACCGCCACCTACAACCTGCAACAACACCATGACACACCCACTTGACTCGATCAACAACACCGTGCCTTACATAAAGGATTTGACCGGTCCGTGCTCTGAATTCGTTTATTAAAACCAAAAAATAGAGGCATAATTGATCGATTGCGACGGAGGAGGCTGGATGATGGTCGGAGAGGTTTAAACCAAGTTCCCTTCGAAATTGAATTGGTTTTTTTCCACGAGATGAAGAAGTGGAAGATAAACTCAATTCCATCAATCGATTTGGGGGTATATGGTATTCGATCGATTTGAGGAGTTAGGGTTCTTCGATTTGTGTAAGTAAGAGAGATGGGGATGAATTTTTGTTTTTTTATATTAAAAGAATTTGAATGCCACATAATCTATTTTTAACACCTAGATGGGTCACGTCAGCAAATCACTAACTGAGTTAACCTCCACTGGTCGCGCTCCATTTAAAACAAATGCCCTTTTAGTTGGTACCGCCACCATCCATCTTTGAAGTTGGGACCGTTATTTGCCAATAGGGCATATTTGGGATTATTTAAAACCAATATTCCTAATGAAAATGACCCAAAAAAGTGGCGATTGTGACGGTGGTGGTGGCGGCGGTAACAATGATGGTGGCAGAGACGGTGTCTCGGGTGGTGACGACAATAATCAGGTGGTAGTGGTTGTGGTGGTGGTGCCAGCGATGGAGGTTAGGTGGTCGGGGGCACCAGCGGCAGTTAGGTGGTGGTGGAAATGGCTTTGGTGGTTAGGTGATAGTGTCGAGAAAATAAGGTAAAAGAAGAGAAAAAAAAGAGGATGGGAATGAATGGCTTTGATGGAATAAGATTTTTTGTATAATCGTTGATTTCATTTAAGTGACCAACCAAAAATCCATTTTTTCATTCTCTCATAATGATTCATTCTATTCCATCTATCACTTATGCGTACAAACACTACCCTATATTTTAGCCACAATGAACTCAAATTTTAAAAACACAAAATTTCCTGATTTAGGTAAAATGTGACTAACCAATAATAAATGCATATCTAAGCAAAACACGGTTATTAGCTGTTGAGAACTATATGAACATGAAACTTAGGTAGCGTTTGGTATGAATGAATGAGAGGCGGAATGGAATGAACCATTATGAAAGAATGAAAAGAAAAGTGTTTGGTTGGTCAATAGAATGAAATCACTCATTACTATGTTAATTCCTTTACCTTTAAAACATTCTAAATTCATTCCATCCACCCATTGTTTTTTCTTTTTTGTTTTCATTTTATCCATCTTTCACACTATATAACCTCCACCACCATCCCACCATCACCACACATTGCCATCTAACCACCACCACCGCCTCCGCCACCACCACCGTTGTCCCCACCATCACCGTCAACCCTCCACCACCGCCTACAAGTGTCGTCCAACACCGCCACCAACCATCACTCCCCACCATCACCACCACCACCCGCCGCCCTACACCACCGCTTGCCGCCAACCACCACACCCAACCGTCGCTCCCGGCTCCCGCCCATCGCCGTCACTGCACACCACCGCCACCACCCACCATCACCTCCATTACTTCTCGTCACCCACCACCACTACCCGCCGCCAATCACTACCATTTTTATTTTATTCCATCCTTTTTTAACATATCAAACAACACAAAATAATAATTCAATTCATTCACACATGGTAACCAAACATCTCAATGGAATGATAATGATCTATTACATTACCTTGTTCGTTCCATTCCCTCGCTCATTCCATTCCATCGCCCATTCCATTTCCCCATTCCCTCGCCCATTCCATTCCATCGCCCATTTCATTCACACATGGTAACAGGTTGTGAGAATAAATGGGGGTGTTGAGTATGTATAAGTTCTTGGCAAGAGGTGGTAGTTGAAACTACCGCAATAGAATGTTACACAAAGAGTGTGTTCCCATGCAAGGCTTTTTGTTGGGGTAAGTTTAAGTGTCCATGAGTTGTGTTGGGTTTGGAATGGTTCAGGCATAGTTTTGAATTTACTGTTGATGGATTTTGGGTTATCATAGTCGGGATCACGATGGTCAATAGCGTGAAAAATCTGGGTTGTCATTTTACGGGTTGAGTTTTGAGGGCGACGTCGAGGAAAACAAGAAGACATGCTGCAAAACGTGAATGATTTCGCGAGACATGGGACGTAAATATGAAATCTATATTAACAACCAAAAGAAACATCAAAATCAATCTATATAAATCTTTAAATTATGAGTAAAGAAATAAAATCGCATGAAATAAAATATGAAATCGAAATTGGAATGCTCATTTTCATAAAAATCTCACAATTTTTTTAATAACATATGGAAAATATATCAAACTTAATATAAGTAGTGAAATCTAATTGAAAATCGAGTGTTCATTTACCACCATGACTTTTCTAATTTTTCAATTTTAAACCATTAATTAATGAATATTTAAATAGGGAAAACAAGTTGAAGCTCAACTATTTTCGTATTACAACACAAAAAAAATCAAAATGCGTAATCAAAATTGAACCGAAAGATGGGTATTCGTGCATCACCACGACTTGATAGACTTTCACTTAAATCACATGTAAAACATTGAGGGTCGGAGTCGCACATCGCATGAACCACCATGACTTGTGTGACATGCTTAGGACTGCAACCATATTCCTTTTCACAAAGAGGACATGGTCACATTGAAAGCTTTAAAGTTGTGATTCGTATGGCGTTGGCGGTGGAATGTTTTGGCCTAATAAGTTTCATGCCCTTTCCGAACTCTCAAGGTAAGCACCCGAGTCCCGCGTCTGATTCGGGAAACAAGCACAATTCCTTTCTAGTTATGGCATCCCACCACGTAGAACCAATTTTAAGAAGAAAAAGGAAAACCGAAAAAAATTGATTGTTGAAAATGTTTGAATCAATAAAATAATATAACATGTGCATTGAACAATCAAGTAGGGCCCACATAATTTCTAATCATGCAACCCTAAATAATTAAAATAAGCTATAACCAACTAGATACTACGTCTAATGTCTTATCTTATAGTCACGACTCTGATACCAATCTGTAATACCCCGGATTAAGTGGAAACTCCCGAGTGTGATGTACAGATTGGTTAAAACACATGTGACACTATTAAGTAACAATATTATCATTAATTCATTCAAGATTCAAATACACAAGTTCAACAAAGAAAATACACTCAATAAGAGGATGAAGGAAAATCAATTTGCCCATTATTTTAGTGACTTCATCTTGGCATGATCCTCTGATAATGGTACCTGTTAAATATGTATAAAATAATATCAACTAACTAAATAGTTGGTGAGTTCACACAGTTTGATATAAATACGTAAAAAATCATACAATTCCATGAGACAGTTTTAATATGATAGAACACGGATTAACTCAGATCTATAACAAACTAACTTTAGATCTAATACCGTTAAGGATCTAGTTCATGATTACTCTTAATTATATGTTATATTAGGTGTATATATGTGTATATATAATTGTAATACGTTAGATATAGGAAGCTTTGATCGAGAGAGAGAATGGACAGCAATTTGATAATGTTAGTCTCAAAACTTAATTTATCAAAGGTGTTCACCTATATATATAGAAGATGGGTTTAGTTCGTTACACATTCTATAACGAACTAGCCTTCCACTTCGTTACATTACAAAACGAATAATAAACATAACGAACTAAGTTTCCCATTCGTTAAACATCCTTAACGAATTGGGAGGAACAATAACTTAAACATCTAGTTCGTTAAACATCCTTAACGAACTAGATAGATCATAACGAACTAACTTAATATAATAATATTCCTTTCTTTAATAAATACAAAATATAAATACAAAGACTCAAGACGCAAAACCGTGCACTAACAAACACCCTCTCATCTTGAGCTCTTTGTCTTTAAATTATTTGAAGCGTTTTGTCTGCCAGTCTCTGCAGCTGTGAATCCCATGCTCATGACATACACGAACAGCACGTTGAAATTGCATTGCTTGGTCATAGTCTTCACGAAACTTGATTAATATTTTATTCTTGAACAGCACATCATTGTCGGTCTCTGTCAAGTTCACGAGCCACATCGGATAAATGATCTTTATCAGCTCGGTCTTTAAGCCCTTACCCAAAACAATAACGGCCTCACCAGTTCGATTGTCACAATTCCAGCGGGTTAAAAGATAAATAAATATGTTGATTCAGCCTCTTGACTGGTACACGCTTCATCGTTTTCGGCAGTTTAACTTTAAGCACCAACTTCCTCCAACCCATTCTTGGATCTATCTCATCAATACGCTTACGAATTGGAATCTGTGGCTTAAAAAACTTAAACCCGTGATTGACCTCGAAAAGAAAATGTTGATGGAACCATTCTGCTTGACGATTTCCCCCACGGTTAATGAAAGGATGGTACGCAAGAGTCTGTACATCCCATCTTGGTAATGAGAGAATGTCAACAATCTTTTCATAATACTGAACGCCATTCTCCCACTTGATGATACAAATATTTAAGTCAGAATCGAAAAGCCATGAAACAATATGGCTTTGAAAGAAGTCATCTGATTGGCTTTGGCATGTACAACGGCTTGCTGCTTTCGTTCTTCATCAACGTATCAGTATGCATCGATAATCTTACGAGCTTTCTTGTCCCGACAAGCAAACCATCCTTGAATATCAGCAAGAGATGGATTGGTCTTCGAATCAAATCTTGTATCAACTTCTTGCCCTTTGATACCTTCTCCAACTGATCTTCGGCTGCTTTAACAGTTTCCTCATTAAATAACGGAGCACCCTGATCAACATTAGAATGTTGAAATAAATCAGGGTATTCCTTAGCCTTCACGTCTTCAATCTCAATTTCCGCGTCTTCATAAATGAAAGACGTGTTCATCTGAATAGTCGGATCATTCAAGAGCTCTTCATCATTCTCTACCTCCACATCGTGCTCAGCTTCTAACACGGTTAGCTCATCGCCATTTAGACCCAGCAGTATAGTAATCTGCTCTTGTGTTAAGGACCGCTCAACAAATTGTCCCGCTTCTATTTCATCAGCATTCACAATGCTTCTGACCATCCCCGACCCATTAATAAATATAACAGTATTGGCTTTTTTCGACTCGATGGGTTTAACATTTGTCGAATCATGATAAACAACCAACTGTTTTCCCAAATCACCAACAAAACTCGTACCTGCACCAGAAGACGAACCGTGAGTTTGTTTAGGCTCACTTCCTCCAGTACCCGAAGCATCTGGATCTTCATCATCAATCTTAAGCTTCTTAAGTGCATCGTCATTGCATGTCAGCTGCGAGATAAGTTCCTCTTGCTCCTTTATTTTCACCCCTGAGACTTAACAATCTCACGAAGCTCTTTAGTTTCTTTTTGGCAATAGGAGACATTCCCATCAGCTTTCGTTGATTTTCCATCATACGCTCTTGAGCCATTCGGTCAGCAGACATTTGATTTTCATATAAATGAATTAATATCAAGACCATATTCATTTGTTGATCATGTGACATAGTAAGAAACGAAGAAGGGATCGGCTGAACAGGACCTTGAGGTTGATTAAGTCTCAAAAATGAGATATCCATTGGTGGTGGAGGCATCATCGTTGGTGTTGGAGAGACCATCTATGTTGCTGTAGTAGGCCTTGGCAATGTTGATAGAACAGATTGTGGAATCATGCCAAGCCGAGGATCCGACTTGAGTGTGGTCGTCAAAGTGAGTTCCGGGGTGCTAGTAGTAAGCGGCACCGCCGATCTTTGAGGGATGAACGACCTTGGAGTTTGAAATCCGAATGAAATTCCTTCACCAGCTACCTCCTTCCCTTTCCGTTTATGTTGAGCAGCTAAAGCAGCAGCTGCCTCAACCTCAACTTGTTGTTGGGCTGGATCACCACCGTCACCATCACCACCATCATTATCATCACCCTGATCACCATCGTTCCCACCTGGTCCTTCCTCACGCTCAGCATCTGAGTCATCGTGGATCCAGCGATCATTGAGAGGACATATATAATCCGGATTCACCAGATGACCAATCAATCTTTTGGTTGGTGGATGTGGATCTTGCCTATAAATCTTCATCCTGCGAACATTTGTTGTTATATGTTCCAGCACCATCACATCATTCTGAAGTGTCTGATCAATCACCAGGTCTGGAATCAGATCTTGGATAATAAGCTGAATGAACCGAGGATACATTAAGAATTTCTTGCGTCTATTCATCACAAGACAATTCTCCTTGAGATGATAAAAGATCATCTCAGAAAAGTTGAATGGCTTATTCAGTATTAAAGCGACAAATGTCGATTGTAACATAATCCAACATTCATCGAAGCCACCCTTCCGTCCACCAAGGAAATGAATTAAAACATGAAGTAAGTACTTGTATATTGGGCACAAGTACGCCTTGTTATACATGGACTTGCCCAAATCACCAGTATAAAATACACGGGCAAATAAACCTCGAATCAACTCCTGATCAAACTCGCACGGTTTATCTATATTATCATCAAACTGCAAAACTCTTCTGATAACTCCTCGTGTGATAATAATAGACTTCCTGTTGATAGTAGCTGTGATGTGATTCTCAGCTTCAACATAGTGGGATGAATTACAGAATTGGCGTATAATGCTGAAATGAACATTCGGTCGAGCTGTCACAGCATAATGAATCACCGAACTTCGTATAAATGTCAACAAATCTCCAAATACGTCCTCATCAGCAAAATTCGTACCGACAAAAGCACAGATGATATGCTTTTTGTCGTACGATAATAAAGAGAACGCCTGTTGTTGTTGTTGCGGTAGCTCAGCAGTAGGAGGATCCTTGTCCATGTTCTCAGCCATGACTGATAATAAATAAACCAGAGAATTAGTGATAATGAATAAAAATAATAATATAATTAAAAGAGTAAAATTAAACTAATTTATAAAATTTTAATTTAAAATAATTTAAAAATGTCATTCGTTAAATATTCTGATTCGTTATAACGAACTGGTGATTCGTTATAACGAATTAGCTACTTCGCTATCAAGTAAAGTAGACGAATGAAGTCTAACGAATCAGAGGTGAAAGAATAACGAATTAAAAATTTGATTCGTTAGTAAATTATTATAATAATTCTGATTCGTTAAATCTGTGTAACGAATTGGACACGAATCAATTCCAATTCGTCACAACCTAACGAATGGCCACTAATTAGCTTAATGTTTGACTAATTAAGTCCAAGTCAAAATTACCAAGAACTTCAAAAGTCAATAATGCAATTCTGAATTCAATACACACATAATCAACGATATAAATCCAAACAAATGACCATAAGGATCTCGGAATTACGTCTCGAACCGAATCGTATTGACCATTTGCGTTAAAACATAGTATACATTAGGTTAATCAAAGGTTATAGTTATAACTTAAAACCGATACAATAATCAACAAATTAACCCTTAAAATGTTCATAAGATTTGATGAAAATCATCACATTGTGATCATCTTTACCTTATGATTCGATATTGATGATTAAAACACGAAATAGTGAAGGTCTGAAATTAATTCGTTAAGTTAATTATAACGAATTAGAAGTCATTCGTTACAAAGTGGCGGAAGCGAATTAAGTTAACGAATTGGAACGCAATTCGTTATGAATTACCTAAATTCGTTATACAAAAATAACAAATTGTATTTATGTAATTTTAAATTAAATAATTAAATAAATAAATCAATTAAATTAAAATACTTAAATAAAATAAATATAGTAATATATGTTTATTGATACTAATTGTTTAATTAAATAAATCAACGAAATCCGTATCTCGATGATCAAATACCTTAATGTGTTTTACGTTCAAAAACACTTAAAAAGAATGATTAAATAATATGTAAAAGAAAAAATAAAATCTTATGACATTTTGAATTTTTGATGTAAAATATTTACAAGGAAAATATTCGAAAATAAAACCTAAAACAGAAAATGTTTTTGTGTTTTTGTATGATTTTTCAAAAGCAGTAATATTTTTGGATTTTTTGTGAGTTTAAGCAGAGAATTATATTGAACAAATTGTCCTTCCATCACAGTTTTATATTTCAGCGATATTGTGACTGTCGTTAAGTCGATCATTGATATTGTTGTCCACTTAAATCTTATAACAAACTTTCAAGAGTTTTTGTGATATGATTAATTTTTAAATTAGAGCACATAATATCAAAACTATCAGCCTCTAATCTCGGTTCAAGCTTAGTTTGATTTTTACCATATCACCCCAACTTGACTTATACCATTATAATGTCGATCAATATTTGAATTTATAAAACTTTTGAGCAATGCATCAAGTTTATTTTACCGTGAGTGAGTATGCACGAGTCCATCTGTCGGCTTACATACATTGTATCCACTGAGGTCCGTTTCTTATTGGTATTGAGACGTACGCAAGGGAGGAACAAATGTATGCCTAACAGCGGAATTTGATTAAGTCAGTAGTTTAAATTTGTACAAAGTACAGCAGTGATCAAGTTTAATGACTTTGGGTTTGCTCTAAAAGCGGATTAAATATTCATGCATATGAATACCTAGATAATTAAGCCGCATAAAGACTCACAGTGTCTTGAATCCTAACGCTTGTTATTTGCTTTATTTTATTTTTGGTGATCAGACAAATATAAGGCTTGAGTATGACATGCTATTACATTTCTGCCATACTTACCGAGATTTTTGGTAGAAACTAACACCTCTTTCAATTTGGTAGTTCTTTATGTTTATATCACATACTTACTTTAACTGCTTGTTTAAGACCTATCAATGCTCCAATGCAATTAAGCACACAGTCTTTTAAGCTTACTTCTTTCTGGATATGGGGTCAACTGATCAATGTACTATCATTTTCTCTTTTTGCTTCAAAACTCAATTTTTGCGGAGCATAAAAATAAATTCAATCGCCCCTGTCACTTTCAGTCAATAGATTAATGGCTATCGTATCAATCTACAAGTAGATAACAGGACCAAAACATGCAAGCATGTTTCACAAACTTAAATAACCGACATAGTTTTCAGCGGGAGAATAAAGTTAAGCGCATAACGATCGCCCCAACTACATTCCATTGTCAGGTAAATGGCTATCCTAAATTTTACAAGTAAACCTCAGGACCAAACATATACAGGCATATGTCCTTCAAATGTAGGTAATTGACATAACTTTCAGCGAACGTATGCAAAAATCTCTTTGGATTTTCTCTTTATATACATAAAAACACAATCATTTTGTCTTTTTCGATTTTTCTAAAACATAATAAAAGCTTAACAATCTTTTTGGTTTTTCAGATTTTTAATGTTTTTGGGTTTTCAAAGTATTTTAAACCAGAACATGAAAAATACAATATTTTTGCCTTTTTCAAATTTTTCAATGTTTTTGGATTCTATCTATACAAACGAAAATCACAATATTTTTGTATTTTCTATTACTATTTCACCCCCTAAAATACAAAATCAAAATAAAAGAAAAGAAAGAAGAAGAAAAAAAATAAAACAAAATCAAAATGAAAATAAAATAAAATAAAGATAATTATCCTTGTTTCAGGATATCAACAAGAGTTTTTAATCCATTTAAACCAAGCAAAAAGTTAAAATGTGTTTTGTCAAATTATTTGGTAAATAGATCGGCTTTTTGAAAATCCGTATTTACTTTCTCAAGATCAATTAACTTCTTTTCAAAACAATCCCGTGAAATGATATCGAATTTCGATATGTTTCATTTTAGAGTGTTGTACGGCATTTTTGGTGATGCTAATGGCAGCAGAGTTATCAATTAAAATGGGAGTAGTAATAAACTTCAAATTGTAGTCATGCAGATGTTGTATCCACAAAACCTGGGAACAGCAACTCGAGGCTGCAACATATTCGGCTTCAGCGGTTGAAGTGGAGACCGTTGTCTGCTTCTTACACTACGAGGAAACAAGCCGGCTTCCTAAGAATTGACACCCTGCAGTTGTTGATTTGAAGTTAATCTTGCACCCTCCATAGTCTGAGTCAGAAAAGGCAGTAAGTTCAAAATTATCTTCCTTGGGGTACCATAACCCGATGTCAGGATTGCCCCTTGGATATTGAAGAATATGCTTGACCCCTGCCAGGTGAGTCACTCGGGGACTTGCTTGGTACCTAGCACATAAACAAACTGCAAACATTATGTCAGGTCGAGAAGCAGTAAGATACATTAAAGAACCAATCATAGCTCAATAGAAGGTAGGATCAACGGTATCCTCCAATTCATCCGGTGATAAATTGTGACCCATGGGGAGAGGATTTGAAGAGATTTTTCCGGCAGTAATCTTGAATAGGCTCAAGACATCGTTCACGTACTTAGTCTAGTGAATGAAGATTACTTTTGTAGACTGATGAACCTGCAACCCTAGAAAGAAGTTCATCTCTCCCATCGAACTCATTTCGAACTTTGTTTTCATCGACTTCTCGAATTCCTTACACAACTTGTCATTTGTTGACCCAAAGATTATGTCGTCGACATAAATATGAACGAGGAGAAGATCATCACCATTTTTTTTATAGAATAAAGTGCAGTCAGCAGTCCCTAGCTTGAAGGCGTTATCAGTCAAATGGTCGGCAAGCGTGCCATACCAAGCTCTCGGGGATTGATGTAGACCATATAGAGCCTTGTTTAAGCGATAAACTCGGTCAGTATAATCAGGATCCTCAAAGCCAGGAGGACGTAACACAAACACTTCCTCATGTAGTTCACCGTTGAGAAAAGCACTTGTCACGTCCATTTGATAGACTTTAATATTCTTGTAAGCCGCATAAGCCAGAGAAATTCGTATAGTTTCCAATCTTGCAACCGGAGCATATACCTCAGTTTAGTCTATACCCTCTTGCTGAAGGAAACCTTGCACCACTAGTCATGCCTTGTTTCTCACGATCACCCCACAAATGTCCTTTTTGCATTTAAATACCCACTTAGTTGGAATAGGCTTCTTAACTCTAGCGGGTTTGTCGATAAGATCCCATACACCCAATCGTGCGAATTGTTGCAATTCCTCTTGCATTGCTTCTACCCAAGAAAGATCTTCAAGTGCCATACGAGTCATCGTCGGCTCTACTTGGGATAGAAAGCAGGTGTATTTGGCAACATTTACAATTCCAGAAGAATGTAAATCTGCATAAGCACACAATATATTATTCTCACTCGAAGAAGCAACTTGATGACCTGTTTGCACGCCCACATCAAGTTCCCCAATGATGTTTTCCTTTGGATGATAATTATGAATCCTAAGAGTGGGATTATCAGGAACAAAAACATTTTCGAATAAGTTAATGTAATGTTCTCCAAGCTCATGATATGAATTATCACTTTCAACTGTATTAGCACTATCAAGCTCCATAACTTGATCAACAATTTGAATATCATCAGAAGAAGTAGAAACATTATCAAATGAAGCTGGAGGATCATCACGTGGATCTTCAGTTGGAGCTACAGTTGGAGCTTTAACATCATAAGAACTTGAAAACCTTGGAAGCACCAATTGATCTTCAAAATACGCACGAACCAGGTCTTCATCTGGTTGCTCAGTTGATGGAGTAAACGAATTAACTAAACCATCATAATCAAACATCCAGTTGGGACCTTTTCCTTGAGAAGGTGTGGTGTACCTTTGACAATCCACATGGTACCACTCCTCCACACAACCAGAAGTAAAATTAAATACCCTTTTCTTTGGAGAAGCGTAACCCAAGAATTAACCCTCAATAACTTTTTCTTCAAATTTACCCACATCTCTTTTCAACATCGTACAGGGACACCCAAATGGTTCCAAGTATTTTAAGTTAGGATTTCGTTTGTTCAAAAGCTCATAACTCATCTTTTGGAGTCTCTTAACTATTAAAACCCGATTAAGCGTATAACAAGCAGTATTCACAGCCTCGTTCTAGAATTGGATAGGAAGCTTAGAATCGGCAAGCATAGTTCTAGCTGCTTCAATCAAAGTTCTTTTTTTCCTTTTAGGAACACCGTTCTGTTGTGGTACATAAGGGGCACTATATTCTCGATGAATTCCTTTTTGAACACAAAAGAAATCCAATACAGTGTTTTTGAATTCAGTACCATTATCACTTCGAATTCTCCTCACTTTATGCTTGTATAGTGACTCGATCTTAGTGATTAGATTTTGAACCAGAACAGGTGTTAGATCTTTTGAACTCATAAATAAGACCCATGAATATCTTGAGTAGTCATCGGTAACTACAAGACAATACCAATCTCCAGAGATACTCGCACGATTCATAGGACCGAACAAATCCATATGAAGTCGTTCTAAAGGAGTATCAATGGAATTCAATAACTTAGACGGATGCGACTTTTTCTTCTGTTTGTCTTTCTTGCAAGCAACACAGTGGTCAGATAACTTAAATTTCTTCAGAGAAACACCTTCGACCAAGTCATTTGCCATTAAATAATTCATCTTTCGAACATGAATATGACCCATCCTACGATGCCATAGAATAAAGTCCTTCTCAGTAGCTTTAGAGACGAAACATGTTTCGATCGATTTATATACCTTAGAACTCATATTTAAGACATAAATATCATTCGATCGAGGAGATCTCATGATGACCATGTCCTCGGGAATGACGTATCCCAGTTTTAAAATCAGACATCCTTTATCGTTAAATACTGTCGTGTACTTCTTGTCACAGATTTGAGATTCACTTAATAAATTATGATCAACTTTATCACAATAGTTGACTTTCTCAAACGTGATATGCCCATTTGAAACTTCACCTTCTTATGTTATCATACCCCCAGAATTCCCAACAAAAGCAACATACCCTCCTTGAATATTTCTAAAATTTGTTAAGAGGTCGAGATTTCCAGTAATATGACGAGAACACCCACTATCCATTATCCAGTTCTCACAAGACACGGTCTTGGATGTACGCTACACACAAATTGAAAGTGATTAGTTCAAAAAGGCAGCCTAGGCCTCAGTCTTGGGCACCTTTTGAGTTTCATGAGAAGAATCAAAGTTAGCCGAATTCAATTGTTGTCCAACAACTTGGGAATAAATTACAGGCCTTTTAGACTTTCGTCTTAGATAGACAGCTGGAATGACATTTGAGTTCACATTCTTGGAGATTGGCTCGGTTGGAACAAACTTTGGTCTTCCTTCACCAGATGTTTCATTCACATGAATCACCTTACGTGGATTCACATTTGAAAACATGATTTGAGTATCATCATCAAACGACAAAGGTCGTTTCAGAATCTCCTTTATCACAGGAACAGGTTTTGATTGGTCATTGACAAACGGATGAAGATTCTGAGTCTTCTTCTGTCCACAGTTTCTCACCACATGACCTTGTTAACCACAAAGAAAACAGCTTCGCATGTCCACACGATCATTTTGAGATTTGGCAAAGGCAGATGCCATAGAAGGCTGATGACTCACATTCTTAGTAAAACTCTTAGCCAAATCATCAGACGATACCGATTTCTTTTTCATGTAGAAATCAAGATTAGAGCATTTTGAAAAACTTTGTAATGTGTCATTTCCACTTGATTTCACAAAATGAACTTTCTTGGCAGTTTTCAACAATTGCTTAGCTTTAATCAATGGGTCTGATGTGATTGATGTTTTGGCACAAGCAAACTTACGTTCAAGATCTTGTATCTTGGAAGTTTCATTGTGAAAGACACTTTCAGTCAATTCTGGTTTGATGATACTAATCAAAATGTCTTTCTTAGTGAACATAGTGTCCAAACCCTTTAACTTAAACACACGTCCAGTATAAACTGAAGAATTTATGAAACGCAACAAGTCCTCATCTGAAATCTTTGGTTTGTCGGATTTCTTTGAGTTGATCTTAATATGTGTTTTCTTTTTCTCTTAAATTGTATTTGAACCATATACAACCTCCTCAAATTCATGAGGTTCACAAAGGATATGATTCGAACTTGGAATGTTCTCATTTTTGTGTATAATTTCTAGTTCAAATACATCTTCAATGATGACTTTATCAACATTCTCAACAAAAACTTTATTGCTTTCAACATGATGTTTTTGAGTTGACGATTGGGCTTTAACATGATCTGTTTTTACTGGTTTAGGTTTTTCTGAAACAACAGGTTCATTCACAATCACATCTTATGCTTTTCTAGAAAAAGGATTTACCGTATAATTATTGTAAAACGGTGGTGGTATTTCAACAAAACCTATACCCTTTTTAGAATCTTTTTGCTTACCAGACACTTCGATTATCTTATTTAGTAAAAACGATGAGTTTCTAAACTTAACCAACCTATTTTTCAACTCAAGAACTTCATTCTCTAGCTCGGTTACCTTAGAATGATGTTTCAAGATTTCTTGAAATTTTTGATCGTTAATTGTCATTTTGACAGAACTCAGCTTTCAAATCATGATTACTTATCGACAATGCTTCAGTTTTCTCTCTAGATCTCATTTGAGATTCTAAAGATTGTCTATAAGTATCCTTAAGGGAAGCAATTTCTTTCACTAAAAAAATATTATGATTTTTCAGTGATTCTAACATAGGCTTGTTTTTCTCACAATCAACACAAAAAACAGAAGGACTAATCTCGTTAATTTTGACCTTGCAAGCAAAAGTAGTCGGTTGATTCTCACATGAATCATCAGAATCAGACTCAGTATCATTGTCAGAAGATAGCTCACTCCCACTTGCACCTTGAAAATTTTCATTTGACCCGAACATAGCTAAATTTGCTTGATTGTCGTTGCACAGCAATCTTTGTGACCAATCTGTTTCATCCATGTTAGACAGCATAGCTTGTGACCCAGAAGAAGATGATTTTGTTCCAGAAGACTTATCAGCATCATTTCCATTTTTCCCAGAAAAACTTCGATCTTGACTTCTAGGACCAGTATATTCCTTCTTCGGTTTATCATATTCTTTGGCAAAATGTCCAAACTCTTGACAGTTATAAGACTTAACTTTCAATTTGTCAAACCCAACCTTCTTTTTTAATGAGGGAAGATCTTTGCCAGTTCTTTGCATGAACCTTTTCACCTTTCTGACGATCATTGCCTTATTCCATTTCAAGATCATGAGTTCCAAATCATCAGGATAGATTTGGTTATAATCTTCATCAGTTAACTCACTTGTAGCAATATTACTACCAACCAAATTCTCATAAGAAGACATGAAAGCACTCAAGAAGGCAAAATTTTATTCAGCTTCCTTCATATTCACAGTCGATGGTGTTGAAAATTGATTTGCAACAGCTGAAGTTCTGAATTACCAGAAGATCCAGAACCTCCATAAGTATAGAAACAAGCACGTGGATCACTATAGGTTGTTGTGGGGTTTTCTTGTGCATTTTGACTGAGGAATGCTGTGATTGGAGCAATTGTCGAGCTTAAAGGCATGATACCACCATAAAAAGCTGGATCTTGACTTTCTTTCGAAGACTTTTGACATCTCAAATCATATTCTCGAGCTTCAACTTTTTGCATAAACTCAGAAGCAGTCAAATCCTCATTCTTGAAATAATTATTCTCTTTCAACACCATTAAAAATGTCGAGTAAGAACTAGGTAAAACATTATTAACTGTATCAATCTGATCATATTCAGATGGTTCAATCTTTAACTTGTCCATTTTAGCAATTAAACGATTGAAACGAGTAGTCATTTCCTCAACAGTTTCACCTTTGAGTAGATTAAAGTTTCTGAATTGAAACTTTAACATCACCTTTTTACTTTTCCCAGTGTTACCCATACTTCTCATTCTGATGTGTTGAAACAATGAAGCAGTAATCTTGATACTACCCACTTGATGAAATATGTTATCTGGTAAAGCCATAGTAAGAGTCGAATGAGCTTTTGTTTCAATCTCTAACGCCTTTTTCTCCTCTTGAGAATATTGTGAGATAGCCATAGGGGTAAAGCCAATAGTCTCATCTCCAATCATCGGTACAGTGTAAACCTCATCAAGACAATAAGAACAGTCAGGATGAACAGAACCAAGATGAGCACGAAAACGAGGTTCCCATTTAGCAAAGTCACTAAATTTCATCAATCGAGGACATGAATGAGATCCAATCTCAGCATCCAATTGTAACATTTGTTGCATGAGTGCGTTTTGAGAAGCTAACGCATAAAAACCAGCCATCTTGAAAACAAAATTAACAAACTGTGAACAATAAATCTAACGAACTGTGAACAATGTTTATAACGAATTAAAATAACGAATCAATTATAACGAATTGACTGTTATCTGAGTAACGAACAAGGAACAGTGTCACACGAATTAGTTTATGACGAATTGGTAACAAATCACAAACGAACTGAGTCAACGAATCAGGTCAAGTTGACGAATCAGTCTAAGGAATTAGATTAACGAATCTAAATTCAATGTAGCGAATCAGATGAACTAATCTCTGAATCCACTTAAGGAATCAAAGTAACGAATTACTAATGAATCAGGTCAACCTAACGAATCAGATCAACGAAACTCGGATTCAAGGTAACGAATCAAGCTAACGAATTAGTTACAGTTAACTAACGAATCAGGTTGTTATAACGGTTATAACAAACACTGACAACCTTTGCCACATGGCAAAAGTTTTTTAGATATGAGGTTAATGAATCAGACCACGTGTCTGACAAACTAGATGACACGAATCAAATTTGGTAACGAACTGAGTAACGAATTGAGCACGAATTAAGAAAGTTTAATGAACTACAATAACGAATTAACAGAAGATATAACGAATCTTCTACAACTGATGAAGATCTTCAAATCTTCATCCTTAATTTCCAGATTTTTGGAAAAATAAAGAACACCAAAAACCAACTCAAATCCGTAATACTAACTCGATACTATACCAAATCATGCAAATAATATCTCAAATATCTCGTAAATCCATCGCGAAACCAAATCGCACCATATCGTATACTAATTCAGTCAATTCCGAATCCAACTTCATCAAAAACAATCCCCTGTTTTTGATATTTTTAGATCCAAACCAATAACAACACTAATCCAAACCAATTCCCAATTCCACTCAAATCCACAATCCTTATACCTTACTAAAAACAAATCCACCTTAACTCAATCCATAAACACTAATTCAATTGAAAATTCAATCAGATTCAAACTGGAACTAAATAAAACCAAACTTATACTTATAAACCTTCAATTAACGAATTAACATACTAGATTAAGAGCAATCGAACCCCGAAAGCTTTAAATGAGTCAAAACGAACGAAAAATGGGGTTTTGAGGGTTGTCGGCGCCGTTTTCCGGTGGTCGGTTCCTTTTGCTGGAAAAACGAGGGGGCAGCTCGGGTTGAGTCTTTATTTTAATATTATATTTTAAATAACTTTTACACTTTTGACCCCTCTTGTTTCAAGTTATATTAAAACAATTTTGAAATTTTATTACAAATTGAACCTTTAACTTTGAAATGTTTTATAATTGTAACAAAAGTTAATATACTTGGATTGTTTTCGAATTATACCCGTATAGTTTGAAACTAGATTAAATAAAGGCTTTAAATCTTCGAGTTTTGTTAGTTGAACAAAATGAGTAGAAAACTAAGTTAAAGGATGCATTAAAACGACAAAACAGTTCGGTTTAACGAATTCAAATACATAAATACATGAAATGAAACTATATATATACATATATATATATATACATATGCATATATATATATATATACAAACTGAAAATTTAAAATGGGTCGGGATTTTGGGTTTTAAAATTAACGAATGTTATAACACACAACACACAGACACACACAAACCCAAGTAGAAAAAATAACTATACTTTTGCGTGGCACTCTTGTCATAGTACCAAAAAAATGTCATGGTTTGATCATATGTTACCAGACACGAACAAGGAGCAGTCGGGCTATGCATATAACGATTAGTCGGAGCAAATGGGCTTACCAAATTTAAATGTACTTCGAAACCCGAGCAGGGATGCGGGTTATGCGTATAACGAGCAGTCGGGCTTACCAAATCCTAACCAGGTTTTGTTACATATTTATATAATATAATAGCAGTTGCTAGTTTTATTAATTAATATATGTAGCCGTTATATTTGGCAGACGTATATCATATACGGTGGTAGTCACCCTTCGTGGCCGAAGGATAACAGCACGTCGAAAACACATAAAGTTCCACTGGCAGAACAACCTTACAATCAGTCGTCATACTAGTTACCGATAAAAGAGACGTATTAAAAAACCCAATCTTCGTTAGAGCTACTAGTAGAGGGTCGTATTACCGAACCCATTCTTCGTACCAGTTACCTATAGAGGGTACGTATTACGGAACCTAGTTTTTGTATCAGTTACCAGTATAAGAGCCACAGTACCTGTCATGGCCAGTACCGAATTGCATTCAGGATACCATTCAAAAGTCTGATGGCTCTGACAACGAAGAAGGCGATGATGATGGTGGTGGTGGTGGTGGTGGTGGTGGCGGTGATTGTTACGTACACAAGGCGACAGTTTCGTATTTAACGAATAATGTATGGCACAACATGTTTTATTTAACTTATTCTTTTTTTAACACGCTTTAAAAATTAGCTTATACTTATTTTCAGTTGTTTTAATTCTCGTGATGAGTTGGTGGATTGGACTAAGGAGAGAAGACGGGAGCATGGTTGTGTTATTTTTAAGGCTCCGGTCCCGGTGCCCTACTTTAGCGTTGCATTTACTCATAAACACAATTCTAGATATTTAAACAATATAAAACATATCTTTAAGTTCAAACATCATAAATTTAAGTCTTCAGATGCCAGCTTCTTTATTTTTCTACCATGTGTCCCTTTTCAATCCAGCTGTCACATCCTACTCACTTGTATGCATACTAAAAGTTAGCTATGCTGAGTGAGTTCTAGTTAATCAGGCAACATATATTATATTTACATACTACATACTTAACTTGCGTTACTTTCTTTTGTACATACACAAGTACATACCTTCATTCTTACTTTCATACTTTTATTCTTTCTTACTTTCATACCGTCACACCCCAACCTAAGGCAGAAATTTCGGGGCGCGAACTGATTGTTCACAGCTCACAAGGTACTATCATGCAAATTAATAAATGAAAATATCTATTTAATTTATTTAAATAAAACAATTTAAAGTTAAGTACATCAAGTATAAAGAAATTACAACATGATCAATTAATTATTGAATAATTTTGTATCCTAAAAGGCATCTTTACGTGATCTTCATCTTGCTAAGCAACCAAGCTGATAACCTGCAAATACGTACAAAATATATTTTTTTTATCAACAACACATGTTGAGTGAGTATATCACCAGTTTGTGAATACAAAATAATGAGATATAATAATATATAAATAATGAGAAAAACCGTTATATATGAGTATAAACAATCAAACCATAGCATATAATTATTGCAAACAAATAATGATGAATGGGCTAAACTGTTGTCATGCGAATAGAGAATTGGTTACCATGATTGAGTTGTCGGTGAAACCATTGTAATGCGATCGGACGTCGGCCACTATGACTTGATGTGAATATAATGATGGACCTCTCTGAATGCGGTAAATAAACACATAAACAAATAACAAATAGCAAGTACTCATTCAATTGTTACACAACACAAATATTAACACTTTGCATTTGAGAATATAATACAATGTGTAAATTTATAGTTGGTACGCATAAGTCCCGAAAGTTTGAAAACAAGTAAAATAGGGGAGTGATTTCTCACATTATTTAGAAGAACAATACACAAGTGAGGATGTGAGCAGTTAAACCCCTTCGGGATTCACCTACATGGATTCCTTGTTAAATAATATAATATTGATAAATCATGCATAATATAATACGAATAATGGATTATAGATTCGGTGTGATTTGAGTTATTTTTGGGATTAGAATGCTTATTTATTGATCGATGGATTTATGTTATTATTGATGTTGCAAAATCATTATTATTAGTTTAAATAAATAAATATGAGTTGAATATAATACAATTATATAATTATTTAAATAAATATAAAGCAATAATAAATGTGTACATAAATAAATATAACTTGTAATATATTAAATAATTTAATACAAAAGTTTAAATATATAATAAAAATATATTTTGGAATTTTTAATGAATATCTAACGATATGAACATAGATAATACGTTTAAAATACGTTTGTTATAATTTTGTTTAAAGAATAATGCATATAATATATAAATATAATAATAAATATAAGCAAATTTTATAGAAACGTTCAACGATGAGAAAACACCAATAATGGTGTCGGGTTTTAATAAAATAATAATGTTGTATTATTATTAAGATGCTTATATTGCATACATACATACATACATACATACATATATACATACATACGTATATATATACACACACGAAAAAACTAGTATGCAAGATTTAATTGACAAGAAACATGAGCTTACGAATGTCGGTTTGCTAAAATAATGTTTGTTTTATATTTAATAATAATTATAATTAATACATAAACCTTTAAAAAAACAACAACCGCGTCCAGGGGGGCTCGAACCCTCCCCCCCCCCCCCCCCTCCCTGGACGGTTCAATGGTCTTGAACACACACACACACACACCAGCTACTGGGCTGGTGTGTCCAGTCGATTAACAAATGCAAACAAATTATTATAAATAGAAACCAGATTTTCTCCTAACTGAATAAGAAGCCTAGAAATCCAATTGATCAAACGGCTAAACGTTCGTCCATGTAATCTAAGGGTTAATGTAATATAGGTTTAGGCGATCATGTTACATAGATTAATTACCTGATTAGATGATGAATTAATGATGAACAACGACCAGCAACTGACGGCACAAATACGAATTAGTATGATTCATTACAGACTGATATAATACGATTAGTGTTAGGGTTATAGTTTGCGATGGCCAGATGAAGGTGCACATAAATTTTATTGTAATAATCTGTTAGTGGTATATTGATATTATGATACTATGGTTTGGGTAATAACTTTTGAATATAATAATCTGTTAGTGGTATATTGATATTATGATACTATGGTTTGGGTAATAACTTAATTCGTATAATATTGATTCAAATTTCCAAATTAAAACGTCGGTGTGAGTTCGTTTTGGCATGATGGACGATATACATAGATAAATTACATGATTAGAACGAAGATTAAGGATCAAGAAACATTAAAGGTATGTTTGTTGATTAGCCCCTCAAATTTAAATAAGGATAAAATAGGGGATAAAAGTATAGTTTAGGGAGAAAGATGAATATAACTCAAAGTTAAAAGAATATTAATAATATATGTATTTAAATAAGGTCATATTTTATTGAATAATACCAAAAACGAAAACGAGTCAGGTATTAGACATTAATAACTAAACGAAAAACCCGAGCTGTTACACATACCTTCATATTTTATCTTACTTTTACATACATATTTATACGTTTTGAAGAGCATTTCGTCCTATAACCTCATATATATTATTAGGGTCTGCTACTCTCCTTTCACATATATTTTTAGGGTCTGCGACCCTCCTTTCACAGATATTGTTAGGGTCTGCCACCCTCATTTCTCATATATTATTAGGGTCTGCCACCCTCCTTCCACGTATATTATTAGGGTCTGCCACCTCATATCCATACAACCATATATATATATATATATATATATATATATATATATATATATATATATATATATATATATATATATATACTTTCGTATATACTCTTGACTTTTTCTTTATCGATCATATATCATTCATAAAACATTCACATATCATACACTTACCACTTAAGGTAAGTGTATTAACCAATCACATCGAGTATGCACACAACCCCGAAAACATAACAAGGAATGGGGCTAGAAACTCATATGTGTCATATTCCTCTCTGAGTTAATGGTAATACCCCTCCTTAGTTGTTCATGGATAACTGTGTAATAACTATAAGTGTCAATTAACTACTTCTAAGAATATCATACTTCTATGTTAGTGAAACCCCTAGCTAACGGGGTACGGGGGCAGCGCCCCTGGAAGCACGATTCTAGGGACGGTAGCCCCTAGCGGGGTCCAAAGGGCAGAGCCCCTAGCTGGAGTTAAGCTATTGTTCAAATAATTCAAATAGAGTTTTCAAACCATTCAAATCGAGTTTTCAAACCAATCAAATAGAGTTTTAATTCGATTCGTTCTTCCAATTCGGTTCATTTTCCAAATGAATTGGGTTTCTCCAGACCTCGATTCAAACATGGTTTTTCATGTATTTCCATTCTAATCACTTCCTTACATCCATTCATGCCCATTTTACTTATGAAACGAGTTACGAGCCATAACAATTTTGTTTACTCACTTTAACAGTATCCAAACGTCACTCGTTTGTCCCGTTTCATTCCAAATAACTTGTTTACGTTCATGTTTACATTTTTCCTACAAAATCTAGACGTGTTTCTTATTGTATGACGAAGATCTAACACAAACTCTTCTTGGTTAGGATTCGAATGTGAGACGAATTGGAAGAGGAGTGTTTGTATGTGTTTTTGAGTGCGTATGGAGGCAAAGTTGGTGGAGTGGGGATTTTAGGGAGGTTTAAGGGTGTTTATATACCCCTAAGCCCGTGGACCTAAGGCTCATTACCATCCCTTATTCCATTTTTTATTGTCCAAGCCCGCACTCTATTATTTTTATTTAATTTAACTAAATAGTAACACACCATTAAGTAAACGAAATTCTTTTATTTATTATTATCAGAAGTAGGATGTTACATTATCATGGGTCCAACATTCTATGAACAAAAGTGAGGACCTTGCATGTAATTGTGGATGGGAACCCAAACTCAAGGCAAAAATGAGGCATACTGGGAGTCTTAAAAGGTGTTGCCCATTTAAACTCGGCGGGCGGTTTAACAGGGGAGGTGATTGTTGGAACTCGTATGTAGTCAACGAAACACATGACCACAGTCTGATTGTCTTTGATGAGGGGCACACGCCTCGAAAGAAATGACCGACAAGGAACTTGATCTAGTTGCGGCATCACACCGACAGGTGGTGAAGCCAGGTAAAATTAAGTGAGCCTAACGGGGTCAATTTCCAAGTAACAAATGTATTAATAAGGACGTATACAACGTTGTGAGGATCGTTAAAGGGCAAGATGAAATTGGCTATACCCCCATGAAGGTAATTGAACACCTTCCGAATTTTCTTATTTAAAACGAATGTTTTTAATATTTATTAACTTCTTATTAAACCCAATGCAGGTACTTGAAAACTTTCTCCATAACAGTGAGTTCGTGTTTTATACCCGAGAGAATCGTTCCACCAACAGGATGGAGGATAGTCTCTTCTTTCATGATAAGTCGTATACAATGTAGCGTGAGTTCCCCGATAAAGTGGTCGTTTGTTCTGTTTGTTGGTATGACGTTGACATCAAAGTTGTTCTGCATTGCGCACACAGTTATAAGTAAGGAACGTGAGGGTAACTTCATGTGGGCCCTCGAGTAACTTAAAGGAATGATCGACGTGTGTTGGGAGCAGCGTGTGATCATGACTGAGATGGTGTCTCCCAAATTCCTTGCGTGTCCCTAGCATGCCAACGTATTTTCTACATTTGAGGAAACTTCTAGAGTTGTAGAGCTGTAAGCCGGCATATTTTGTGTTGATTTCACACATTTTGTTGCATTTTTTACATCTGAGGAAGCTTCTAGACTTGTAATCCGATGTATTTTGTGCTGTTTCAAGATGTTAATGATGTTTTTGATGATGATGATGATGATGATGATGATGTTGATGTTGATGATAACTGTAACAATCGGCAAATTTATCACTAAGACCACAAATAAGTTTTGCTTATAAGTTGATTTCTAGGGTTAAATATGTTAAATTAGGTGTTCTTGAGTTGAGATTGAGCTTGAAGATTTGAAATTATAGATGTTGGTGTGTGTGTATGTGAGCCGGGTAAATTTATGTATGTGTAAGAGGAAGGATTGAACCCATTTACACATGCATACATTCATCTTGAAGTTCATACTTTGATTGTTAAGATTGATTAGAAGCATTGTTGGAATACTTGATATCTAGGTATAATCAAGGATGAAATTGTTGTTTGAGTTTGATGTTAGGATGAATTTTGGTTAGTTATTGATCATTAGGATTGATGATATGAACATGAATCATTGAATTGTAAGTATTAAAGTTGAAGACAGAAATAACTTGTTCATAGTTTGCAATTTGGGGATTTTTGAAATTCTTGGATTAACTGATGATTTTGGTGAACTAATAAAACTTGAAAGTGATATGGAATATTGTTATTGGATATTGAATAGGGTATATGCTAGTAAATTCATAAAACTATTAGATCATACTTGAATATTATTGAAATTGTTAGGTTGCCAATTAAGAAAACTTTGTTGAATGAAAAGTTGAATCCTTTATTTTGATATGAACACTTAGTATATATGTGTTTAATATATAACGAATTGCATACTAGAACTAAGATAGGATGCATTGTTAAAGTATAAACTGGGTTAGCATATTGATTATTTGTCACTTACTTGCTAGAAATAGAAACTTTGTAACATGATTAATTGAAAGATCAAAACTTGAATAGAACATTAGGGTGCGAGAAACTTTGTCAAACTAGTTGAATGAGATAAACAAATGTTCATACTTAAGCATGATTGAAAGATTGAATTAGATAGAACTATCAAAAACTAAAAGTACTATAATAGGAAACTTTGTTAATTAAACACTTACAAAACTCATAAGAATGATGAAATGCATGAGCTAATGATTTGATGATGTGAATGACTTGATGATTTGGAATAACTTGATGATTAGATAGTGATAGGAATAATCACAAATTTGTTAATTGATTCTTGAAAAGGACTTACATGATTACACACACATATTAGAACCTTCCAAAATAGAATAAAGAATATAGTTGTAAAGTATTAATTTGGCTTGTTGTGGGAATCATACTAATAGGTTGAAATATGGATTTTTAAATCTTAATATCATATCTGTTCATATATGAAATGATAAGCTTGATTAATGACATTATTAATAAACTTAAGTTATGAATTAGAAGATTGAAATTGCTTAAATGTGTTATATGAAACTATGTGATCAAATCTGGAATTAAGGACGAATTATGTGTTATGATATTTATATTTAAACCATAGGATAATTGGTGTGGACTTACTTGTCTTATTTTACTTGTTGGTACCTGTAAGGGTCGAAAAATCGGCTTTTAAACGTAAACCTACGCAACGATTAGGGACTGTTTTAGAACAGCCCGTAAAGTTGTAAAATACTCATATATAACATATGTTAATATATAATAAAAGGACAAGATAACAAAACTTGGTCATATAAGGTTCGTGTAGCGAAAACTGAAAAAGAAAGCGTTAAAAGTTGTTATTTTAAGAAAATATTAACGATAATGAAAAAAAACATAATTTTGTAAAACAACTTCTAAAACTTAAGTAATATACATGTAACAAGTACTTTTCAAGATTTAAAAGTTATATTTTTATACGAAAAGTCGAACGATACGTTTTTAAACACGAAACCAATGAAACCGACAAAACTGACAAGATTCATTAAAATAATAATTTAATATTTTATTAAAACTTTCCAGCAACTGAAAGTTTAATATTTTATTATATTTATATATCTACTTTATTTATTAATTAAATTATGTATTTAGACAATAGTTAACAATACCCTAACTATATGTACTCGTTAACTTAGTAGGAACCTACTTGCTTATGTGCTTGTGTGGATATTAGACTAGGACTAACAACTTAAAGATTTTTATAAACTAAAACTCAAACCAAGTTTTATTAACAAAACGTGTACTAATATAGGACACGCGATTTTTGGAACGAAAAAATTCAGCCCTGAGTTTCTCTAAAATCCCCTCGTCTTTAAATAAATTATTTTTATTATGTTTTGGGGAAAAACATATTCTTTTATCTATTTTTATTGAAGTTTTAAAAAATATTTTATTTTACTAACCGTGTAAAAAGTGAAATGAGTCAACATTTGGTTAAATAACTATTAACCAAATTAATAAGGGCACATAAATATTGGTAGATCTATCAGGGTGCGCCCCCCATTTCCAATCGTGTTGGGTTAAAAGTGAGAATATTTTGAGTATAGTAGGTATCGAGTTATCAATTTTGATAGTCATACACTTGATGTATTCCTTGCTTGTCTACAACAATACGATTTGTTTAAAAGATAAAATTCTTCGTTTTTAAAACAAATTCGATTATTATGAATTTTGAAAGATATAATTATCATGTTAAAAGAACGGCAGTAAAAGATTACCACCATTGCTTATGGTAATAGATGATAAAAGAATGGTCGTTGAACCATTGTATGGTGAGAATTTTATGTACTCGTTTACTTTATTTCCCGATAAATTGATATAATATTGTTATGAAGATTTTTATGATGACTTGAATGGAAATTTCGATTGTCTTACTTTCATTATAATATATATGTAAATATATATATATATATATATGTAAGTATATATATATTCAATAAAGATGTAACGATTCCGACGAAACCCGGTATACCCTAACCGGTAGACAATAGTTACGTCATATTTAATGTCGGGTACATGAATTACCATAGTAATTATACGAGAATACATGGTTCACTGTATTTATTGTACGTGAATATATAATTCATCGTATTGAATATGCGATCAATCGATCGATAGTTATTGAAACCCGAACGAATCGAGGGTTCAATTATGGACGATATCTATAATATTTAGTGATTCTATGAAGCATTAATGCTTCGGGATAAGTAAAGTACGGCACAGAAAAAGAATTTTCGATTTAATGGTACGTCGGTACGTTAAACGAAACCTTTAATACCAAACCGAGCAAGAGACAATCGATCAAGCCGAAAAAGATGCGCAATTATTAATAACATGGTATTTTAAGTTAATGGAAGTCATGGTTTAAGTTTTTTAAAGTGGTTTTATATAAATTTCATTTTTAGCCGAAAAACGACCGTTTTAGCTTCGTTTTAAGCCGAATTAGACATTTAACCGAAAAACGAACTGAACCAGATTATCCAAAACATTATCCGGATTACGAGAATCCAAACATGTGGCCTAGAATGAAAAGGTGGGTCCCACCCCACCCTCTCAAAATCCCGATCGGACTTAGGGGTGTTACCCCAAGCCCTTATTTCTTTTTTCATCAAAACATTTCAACAATCTTCATCTTCTCTCAACAATTTCATCCAAAAACCGAGAGTTCTAGCAAGGAAAACAAGGTAATGATCGAGTTATTCACGTGTTCGTCTTCGTTTCTTGAGTTAGTTTGCAAGAAAATGAGGTTTCAATGATGAAAACCGATTCTTGCATGATCAAGTGATGTATACGGGTTATACAAAGGATCTTGGTCCAAGAAAGGAGTTAAACGAATCAAAAACGAATTTTTACGGTTAAATCTTTGTTTTTGAATCATAACCGAAACTATAGTGTAAGAGGCTTGATCGTGAGTGTAACATGCTTGGTATTGTGTTATGTTGTTTTTAGGGTCTGTCTTTAGTGGTAGATAAGGCGGAAAGACGAGTTTGTAGCTTGTAGTGGCAGAAAACGAAAGGTATATTCGGTTATGTTCGGTTTTGGAGTTTTTGGACAGATTGTGGTGTGTTTAGAGTTGGGTCATGAAATTTTACAGGGATGTTCTATATATGAAAATATGAGTTCTGTGAATTTTTGGTAATTTTTGGACAAAGGATGAATATTTGGGAATTTAATGCTCGGTTTTGGCCAAAAATGGTGAAAAATAGTTAAATATCATGAAAAATTTTGGAAAATTGCAGATAAGCTTTTTATATCATGTATAAGTCACACAAAAAATTTGAGGTCCGTTGGAGAAGTCTAAGTAGGCTTTTCGGTTAAACGAGTTCTAGGGTTTTCTAGCTCGGTTTTAGTGAAAATGGCATGTAAAAGAAGATTTTGGTTCTGGAAATATTACAGGGGACTATGTGGATGGCAGGGGACATCCAGGAGAAATTTGGGATTTTTCTAAGATCGTTTGGTATTTACGACATATTTAGTGTTTAAATGGTGTTTAAAAATAGATAAATAAATTTTAAATATAAAAATTAATTCTGGAAATATTTTTATAAAATTCCCCACTGTCAAAAAGTGGTTTGTGCAAAATTTCAAGATCCGAGATTAAACGGGTAATTATTTGTGCTATTTATCAAACTTTTAAAGTTAAAACGTGTAAACCGGTGAAGTTCGCTTAAGCGAGCTGACTGGTGTATAAAAACCCTAAAAATGAACTATTTTCATACAAATGAGTTAAACAAGTAAAAATAAATCATCCGAAAATAATTCGGATGATTTGAGTAATTTTTGTCCAATTTAACAGTTTCCGGTACGCTAAAGACGGAAACGGGTCCCGCGGCCAATCGGGGCGTCTAAACCGAGCTTTAATTTCACAACTTAAACTAAATTATCAGTCAACTACTATTTTCGGGTCGTGTGTGACCAAACTCATTTTTGAAACATAAAAACGGGTAAACGTGCTAGGCACGCAAAACGGGGAAAACAAGCTATTAGAAAATTTGACTGTTGAACTCTAAACGACATCACAATCTGAGTCCGGAGAAGTGTTTCTGGGTTACATTGCCCCCAGAACGGGTACAGTACTGGGTTAACAGTGTCCCCAGATGTACCGGTTAACACGGTTAAAGTTATATTAATAATGAGTGTATAGTAACGATCGTAGGGATCATATTACAGATTGGACATGTTAACTGATAATGATTGTTGTTACCTGCTTGCATGTGCTAAGGTGAGTTTCACGAGCCCCTTTTTCTGAATTGTTTTTAAATATTTTCCCGGGGCGGAAGCATGTTATTCCTGAAATGTTTAAGTACATACTGAACGCATGGAATTGCGTGGATTTATATATATTTTATTGTACGGGAATCGTACGGAAATGTACTAAGATGGTAATTGTCTGAGTTGCTAACATTCTAAGGCCCCGGAATACGAGTGATTAACTGAAAGCCGGTAGAGTGAGGATAGTACTATTGGTCTGACAAACCCAACTGGTCCGGCATGGATTTGCTGATGTTTCCCAGCCAGTTGCACATGTCTATTTTGGGTGTTATATATATTTTGCTATGTAATGTTAGACATAGCGGTTTGGGGCAGTTCCGTGGGCGGGGGATATGCCACGGGTCCGGGGCGGGGGATATGCCACGGGGGTTGTGTGTGATAGTCAGAGGTTTCACTTGTGGGCTCAGCATAATTACATCGATAATACTATATTTTGATAATGATTTATCATGGTTTACCCAAATTGTGAAACTCACCAACTATTCGTAGTTGACCCGTTTTCTCACATGCTTTTCAGGTACAATTAAGATGAAGTGATTGCTTACGTGCTAAGTGCTTGATGTGTGTAAGATTTGCGTGCAGGATGTTAGGATACATTATAACAAATAGAATTGTGTATCGTATTGTATGATGTGTGTATCACCTAGACGGTAATGAAATACAAGATAATGTAATTTGAAGTATATTAATGTATTCAGTTTTCTTTATAAACAATGTGGTTGATATCAGAGGTGTCTGTTGCATCCCGTTTACGTTTCCGCTGCGGTTGCGGGGTGTTACAGAACTTGGTATCAGAGCCATTGGTTATAAAAGAATTAGGATGTCTTTAAAAGATACCTAAAATATAACCAGCAGCTCAAGTATTATAGGATCTGAATATCAACTAATAATTTATAGTGACGAGGTCTGGATGAACTTGGATGGACAAGTGAGTTATTATGGTCCGGAACATAATAACAGACTTGTCCGCACGAGGGAATTCAGGGGAAGTCACGGGGTACATTAATAGGTAAAAATGGCAACATATGTGTAAAGTATATAATATTATTTATACGTGCTAATGGGTATATATATATGTACGTATCTTGTGAGTACATGTATTGAGAAATAGGACCCGGATAAGGAACCGGGGGATGAAATAAAAAAAAAAAGTACCGAGGATGCTGAAATTCCTAGAGCATCGGTTGATAATGAGTCTGACTTATCGGGCCATAGTTATGATAGTACCAAGTTAGATTTCCCGTTTGACATTAACCAGAAATATCTAGTAACCGTCACTCCCAACCAAAAGTGATAAATCCCTTACCCTACCAACACCGGTACCGTATATCCTAATAACCCCCTATGTTCACCCGAACCGCCGACCCTTACGTACGGATGGATCCGTACCTGAACCCATTCTTGTTCCATTAAAATAAAAATAAATAAATAAATAAATAAATAAAATAATAATAATAAAATGGATAATAAATGAGCAGATAAAAATAATATATAGAAATATATATATGTATTGCTCACTCTCAAACATATGAGACATACCACCTCCAGATCGAGAATTACCAATTTTAGCGAACCTAGAACGCCTGAGGACATTGACTGAGCAAGTGATAGAATTTCCCATAATGGTAATTGATAATATTTGAAGGTAACCCATGTGCGCGATCACCTTGAACCTTGCAACTCCCTATGCTAACCTTACATCCGTTAGATGCCTATACCCATTTATACTCGAATAGAATGATTACCCATACACAAAGAGGTGTTGGAATCATTATAGCATAGTTGGTTGTTCGTTCGTAGGTGGTATACCGTGTATGCCGAATATACGAATGGACACGGATATTATAACTCCGTGGTATGTAATCGTTTGGTGCTCACGGTGAGCATGTATCTGTTATGCTGACATGCAGAAGGATATTGAAATCAAGCATATTTAACATTAATCTTTGTTGAGAATGACCTATATGTCAGTTGGTGACAAGGGTTATGATACATATTTAAACGTTAACCGACGTCAGGTTAAGTCCGTATGTTATTATACTTGTGGGACATATATACTAGATACTGGTATGTGTAATATGTATGATAATATTTGGTGTGTATGTGTACCTGCTGTTATGATTGAACTGGTAACGAGTTATACGGTGAGATTAGTATTGATTACTGCGTACGGGATGAGTACGGCAGAATGACATAAAAGAGTAACTCCAATGATGGAGATTGATATGATTCAGTTGATTGCTCAAAGATAGCAGATGATGATACCGAATGTCGTATCACATATCACTGCTAGTGTTGATGCAAATGTGATCGCAGACTTATAGATCGAGCAATCACATGATTATGAATATTTCAATTCTTAGTGTTATTACTAAGAGTGTTAATGTCCCACCGAATACTATTATGACTACAAGTATTAGTTATAAACTAAACATGAATAGTAGTCGTAATGAATTAGATCCGGTATGAAGGATATGTTTGTTGTTTGTGCTAAGGGGATTATTAATAGTTTACTGATGGTAAATGGAGGAATAGATTAGCGAGTGGATAGAAAAGATCGAAATGGTTAAGGATATTGGTAAGAGTCTAGAACATTGTGTAGTGAAATATGCTACAGATATGTTGGTAGATTATGTTGTATCGTGATGGAACACGATGGTACAAAATTATAGTTAGAAAATTATTGCTCAGATGATATGGTCAGGATTTAAATTCTTGTGCTAGAGCACTTTTATTCGAGTAATTAAACTCAGAGATTGGAAAACTGAGCTATGAAAGATAGAAATGTTGTGTGCTGATCACTTAGAACACGCTAATCGTTTGAAGGAATTGTCATGTCTGGTAACATGGCTAATTACTCCTGAAACAAAGCGAAGTGAGCGCTAGATTGGGGACTAACTCCATCGATAAGGAGTATAGTCAACCCTGTAAAATATACAACCTTTGGAAGGGTTGTGTCACAAGCCAGCATTGATATATTTGACTTTATGGGAAGCGGAATGGAAGGACGTTAGGTGAGACGTCGAGTGTTAAAGAAGAGAAATGATAAAGGTATAGTGCAAGATAGACTTTTGAATAAGTAGGTATGTCCTACAACCCAGAATTATACTAAGACTAGTTCTGGTGTGAAAACATGAACCGCATAAAGGGTCCTTCCCGAAATGTGGAAAATATGGTTATCGGCAGGAAGAAGAAGGTCGAGTGATAGTAGGCCACAGGTGTGGTAAAGATGGACGTAATGCCCCAATTGTAGAACCAATTGAAGCCATGGGAACCGGCAACCCCAACCCATTCGTGTACAACCACTCCGAACCCAACAACCTCAATAACAATCCATCCAAAGAAATCAAATTATGCCAAACAGTTGTTCTTGCTATGAATGTGGCAGTACAGAACGTTTCAAGAGAAATTGCCCAAAATTGAACCAAGGTGTCGTTGGAAGACGAACCTCAAGACAAGCATCAACCTCGGATCAAGCAAAGAGCCGTGCTTTTGTGAGTAATTCGAATAAAGCACGTCATGATCCAAAGGTGGTATTAAGTACGTTGTAGTTTTAAATCAATGGGCTTCAGCGATATTTTTACGGTCGTCGATAGAAGTTAGTTCCTGCTAACCTCCTATCATTTGGGAAGATACCGATTAGTGAAACTATAGAACCCCATACGGTAGAATCGCTAACGGTAAATCCCTAATGGTTAACTAAATTGTTCGGAATTGTCCTATTATTCTGAACGATTAACCTTTCCTTATTGACCTACGACCAGTAAAGTTAAGAAGTTTTGACGTAATAGTTAACATGAATTGGCTAATTCAACATGAAGCTGAAATCAAATATGAAAAGAAGATGATTAGAAGCTCTCCTTCGGACGATGAAGCGATTAGATACAGAGAAAAGTGTACGGTATTATGTTACCACTCTAATCTCATCTTGAGATGTTATAATATTTACGACAAGAAGACGTGGTGTATTTAACAAACGTGATTGCCAAAGTATTTAAAAGAAGACATATAGAAGATATCCCGATGGTACGCGAATTTCCACAAGTTTTCCCAGAAGAACTTCCTGGATTACCGCCAACCCGACAGGTCGAATTCAGAATCAATTTAATACCTCAAGCTGGCCCTGTTGCTAAAGTATCTTACCGACTTGCATCAACTGAAATGCAAGAATTATTGGATAAGGTTTTATACGACCTAGTTAGTCACCATGGGGTGCACCAGTGTTATTTGGGAAATGAAGGACGGAAGTGTTAGGATATGTGTTGATTAGGGAGAATTGAATAAAGTGACGATCAAGAATAGGTATTCACTTCTTCGAAGTAAATGATCTGTTTAACCAACTGCAAGGGGCGATTTATCTTTAGAAAATTGATCTTATATATAGTTATCACCAAATGAAAAATCCAAGAGGAGGACGTTGCAGCAACAGCGTTTCGGACTCGCTACGGCCATTATGAATTCTTATTCATGCCGTTCGGGTTAACAAATGCGCAGGCAGTATTCATGGAACTCATGAATCGAGTCTGTAAACCTTACTTTGACAAATTTGTCATAGCATTCATTGATGATATTTTGATATATTTGCAACGTAAAGAAGAGCACGAACGACGTTTAAGGAAAATTATGGAAGTGTTAAAGCAAGAGGAGTTGTACGCGAAGTTTTCGAAATGTGATTTTGAATACAGAAAGCATAATCCCTTGGTCATGTTGTAAAGCAACAAGGATTTCACATAGATCCAGATAAGATAGAAACCATTAAAATTGGCAGTCAACCAAGGCGCCAAAGGGAACGCGCAAATTTTTAGGACTAGCCGGAGACTATCAGCGGTTTAGTGAAGAATTTTTAGCATTACCCAACTCATAATCCTTCGTACGACACAAATGTACAAATTTTATAGATGATAAGAGACCGCAGTCTCATATTCATCGAAAATGGGTCGAGTTGTTAAGCGATTATGACTGTGACATCCGTTATCACCCCGGCAAGGCTAAAGTCATAGCCGATGCCTTGAGTAGGAAAGATCGGGTTAAGCCATTGCGAGTGTGAGCGCTGGGGATGATAGTCCAGTCGAACTTTTCGGTCCTGATTCGAGTCGCTCAACGTGAGGCGTTGAAAAATGAACAATTAGAAAAGGAGGAACTTTACGGCAATGAGAAGAATTTCGAACAGCGCGTGGACGAAATTCTCTATTTCAAAAATCAGGTTTGGATCCCGACCCTCCATGACCTTCGTGAATTAATCATGGGCGAAGCGCATAGATCGAAATATTCTATACATCCGGGATCGGAATAGACTATTGGTGATACGAATATCTGAAAGGATTTTATTAATGGCCGAGTTTGGAGAAAGATATGGTTACGTATGTTGGTGAATATTTAAGTTATGCAAGAGATAAGGCTGCACATCGAAAACCCTAGGGAACGCCACAACGACAGAAAATTCGCCAATGATAGTGGGAATAAATTACAATGGATTTCGGGACGCAAATTCCCAAGATATATCAAAGGCATGAGGAAAATTGGGTAATCGCGGATCGATTCACCAATCCTCGCATTTCATTCCAATCTAAGACGATTACCACAATGAATTCTCGCCCAAATTCCTGATGGGGAAATGGTATCTCGTCGTGGAGTACCATTTTCAATGATCTCAGATCGAAATAGTCATCCTACTTCCATTATCGGAAGGAGGGGAAGGAAGCATCGAGAGCTTGAAGCTTTCTATGGGTGAAGTAATTATCACCAATTTGTTAAATTGAAACTGGGCGTCACTCAAGCCATAATATTTGAATTGCTTCTAGAATGGATTTATAATATTTAAGATAAGTTGAAAGCAGCGCGAGATTGGCAAAGGATTTATGCCAACATTCATAGGAAACCATTGTCACTGGAAAGAGGTGACAAGGCATTTTTAAGGCATCACCTTAGAGAGGTGATATGAGGTTTGGCAAAACCGAAAATAGCTCCTTAATATATTGGACCTCATGAGACTATCTCCATGATTGGTCATTTAGTTTATCGATTAAAGTACTCCAGGGGCTAAGTGCTATACATGATGTTTTGCCATGTATACGGATTAAAAAGTACCTATGCGACGAGGCAACGAAAGTACCAGTAATGGAGGTACTCATGGAAGACATGCCTGATATCATAAATAATTCCGTAGAGTTAGTAGACGGGAAAATTAAACAGTTTGGACACACCAAGCTTTATTGATTAAGATTAAGTGGAATTCACAGCGAGGACCAGATTATACCTGGTAACGCGAGGGTGAATTCTGATGGAAAAACCCCCCCACCTTTCTCTCGAAAGGGGATAGTGGGCGTGTAAAATTTCGAGGATGAAATTTCTTAACGGGGGGAGAATGTAACGATTCCGACGAAACCCGGTATACCCTAACCGGTAGACAATAGTTACGTCATATTTAATGTCGGGTACATGAATTACCATAGTAATTATACGAGAATACATGGTTCACTGTATTGATTGTACATGAATATATAATTCATCGTATTGAATATGCGATCAATCGATCGATAGTTATTGAAACCCGAACGAATCGAGGGTTCAATTATGGACGATATCTATAATATTTAGTGATTCTATGAAGCATTAATGCTTCGGGATAAGTAAAGTACGGCACAGAAAAAGAATTTTCGATTTAATGGTAAGTCGGTACGTTAAACGAAACCTTTAATACCAAACCGAGCAAGAGACAATCGATCAAGCCGAAAAAGATGCGCAATTATTAATAACATGGTATTTTAAGTTAATGGAAGTCATGGTTTAAGTTTTTTAAAGTGGTTTTATATAAATTTCATTTTTAGCCGAAAAACGACCGTTTTAGCCTCGTTTTAAGCCGAATTAGACATTTAACCGAAAAACGAACTGAACCAGATTATCCAAAACATTATCCGGATTACGAGAATCCAAACATATGGCCTAGAATGAAAAGGTGGGTCCCACCCCACCCTCTCAAAATCCCGATCGGACTTAGGGGTGTTACCCCAAGCCCTTATTTCTTTTTTCATCAAAACATTTCAACAATCTTCATCTTCTCTCAACAATTTCATCCAAAAACCGAGAGTTCTAGCAAGGAAAACAAGGTAATGATCGAGTTATTCACGTGTTCGTCTTCGTTTCTTGAGTTAGTTTGCAAGAAAATGAGGTTTCAATGATGAAAACCGATTCTTGCATGATCAAGTGATGTATACGGGTTATACAAAGGATCTTGGTCCAAGAAAGGAGTTAAACGAATCAAAAACGAATTTTTACGGTTAAATCTTTGTTTTTGAATCATAACCGAAACTATAGTGTAAGAGGCTTGATCGTGAGTGTAACTTGCTTGGTATTGTGGTATATTGTTTGTAGGCTCTGTGTTTAGTGTTAGATAAGGCGGAAAGATGAGTTTGTAGCTTGTAGTGGCGGAAAACGAAAGGTATATTCGGTTATGTTCGGTTTTGGAGTTTTTGGACAGATTGTGGTGTGTTTAGAGTTGGGTCATGAAATTTTACAGGGATGTTCTATATATGAAAATATGAGTTCTGTGAATTTTTGGTAACTTTTGGACAAAGGATGAATATTTGGTGAATTTAATGCTCGGTTTTGGCCAAAATTGGTGAAAAATAGTTAAATATCATGAAAAATTCTGGAAAATTGCAGATAAGCTTTTTATATCATGTATAAGTCACACACAAAATCTTAGGTCCGTTGGAGAAGTCTAAGTAGGCTTTTCGGTTAAACGAGTTCTAGGGTTTTCTAGCTCGGTTTTAGTGAAAATGGCATGTAAAAGAGGATTTTGGTTCTGGAAAGATTACAGGGAACTATGTGGATGGCAGGGGACATCCAGGAGAAATTTGGGATTTTTCTAAGATCGTTTGGTATTTACGACATATTTAGTGTTTAAATGGTGTTTAAAAATAGATAAATAAATTTTATATATAAAAATTAATTCTGGAAATATTTTTATAAAATTCCCCACTGTCAAAAAGTGGTTTGTCCAAAATTTCAAGATCCGAGATTAAACGGGTAATTATTTGTGCTAATTATCAAACTTTTAAAGTTAAAACGCGTAAACCGGTGAAGTTCGCTTAAGCGAGCTGACTGGTGTATAAAAACCCTAAAAATGAAATATTTTCATATAAATGAGTTAAACAAGTAAAAATAAATCATCCGAAAATAATTCGGATGATTGAGTAATTTTTGTCCGATTTAACAGTTTCCGGTACGCTAAAGACGGAAACGGGTCCCGCAGCCAATCGGGGCGTCTAAACCGAGCTCTAATTTCACAACTTAAACTAAATTATCAGTCAACCACTATTTTCGGGTCGTGTGTGACCAAACTCATTTTTGAAACATAAAAACGGGTAACCGTGCTAGGCACGCAAAACGGGGAAAACAAGCTATTAGAAAATTTGACTGTTGAACTCTAAACGACATCACAATCTGAGTCCGGAGAAGTGTTTCTGGGTTAACATTGCCCCCAGAACGGGTACAGTACTGGGTTAACAATGTCCCCAGATGTACCGGTTAACACGGTTAAAGTTATATTAATAATGAGTGTATAGTAACGATCGTAGGGATCATATTACAGATTGGACATGTTAACTGATAATGATTGTTGTTGTAGGTTCCCTGGACGGATCGCACGAGATATCTCGATCAACTCAGGTGCGGAATCCCTGCGTAGATCGTTACGAGTATAGAACACGAATCACACGAACACACGAAACGAACACACGTTATATAATAACTCAAACCCGTGATACGATATCACTATTACAGACTCTCGTCCTCACGTTACAATGAACTTGATAAACTACTGAAACGAACAACTCACTGGTACTACACTAAGCCGTAAGCTAGGTATATAAATACACGACAACTTCGCCTGGCATGTTCAGGCGAAGTTGTCCATAACTTCGCTCGACTAACAAGTTCGCCTGTTAACCGAACTTGTCAGTAACTTCGCTTAATCATACAAAACATAATTAAACATTACAGACTCGATTACAGACACTAGACTATGAACTACTGCCATTATGCACCAACAGACTCCCCCTTGGCAGTAGCTTCATATCTTGATCTTTAAGCACTTGTCTTGTAATCTTCAACCTTGTATCTTCACGCATGCACTCCTTCTCTAACACAAACTGACACAACTCTTTGATACTTCCTCGCTTCGTCCTTCCAAGCAGGAATATAAAAGATTTTCTTCTCATTTAGGACCTGCAGATCAGCTTGCGATAAGTTTACCAAATGCATCGGATCGTAAACTCTTAGGAGCTCTTGTTCATCCTCGTCTTCCATCACTGCCTCTGCTGTCTCACAATCCACAAACCACCACTTTAGGTCTTTAAGCACATCCTTGGGCATAAGCTTCATCGGTACTTCTTTCAAATACCGGATCGGTTTATACTTCATAACCATCCAAGGTTTTCCATCAGCTCTCAAACCTCTATCCTTGTCTTCAACAAGTTTTCCCTTCTGCGGTTTCAACAGCTCAAACTTCTTCTCTTTTATACTCTCTCTCCATACAATTTTCCCAATAACTCTAGCCATATTATCGTCACTCCGATTGATTAACCCCAATCTGGCTAAGTCTTTCACTTCACATTCTGGCAGTGTATTCAACGACCTTAACATTCTTTTAAAATACTGAACGCCGTCATACCGTTTAATCACAAAGAGCTTCAACTGCTCATCATAGATCCAGCAAATAATCCCTTTCTTCGCTTCAGCATAGCCTTTAATATCGTAACTCTTCTTAAACATTGTAGGGACCGCCGGTTTCTTCGTTTTGACGAACCACTGAGCATAGCCTTCCTTCCACCTAGGCTGCTCTTCCCATTCAGTCTCATCGATTACTGTCTCATTACCCATATCTGCTTTCTCCACACCTGGAATGTCATGCTCCACATTCTCTTCTTCTATTTCACCTTCTTCAACATCTTCTTCAATCACAATCTGAGCACCAATCTTTTCAATCTCTTCGACTGGCAATACATCATCATCAAACAACACATCATCACTAAACATATCATCATCTAATTCTTTCAAAGCATCAATCACATCATCTCCCATTTCTTCATCATCAACCATCACCACTTCATCACCACCAGAACTGCCAGCCGCACCTGCAGACTCCCCCTGAGCTGTGGAAGTCCCAAGAGCTTGAGTAGTTCTTGGCAACTCACCACCTGCACCTTTCGATGCATTGGGATCATCGTCTCTATCATTTCTCTTCTTTGTCCTTAACTCGTCGCCTTTACAGCCTGTCTCCCCCTGAGATGCCAAGAACTCCTTCATATCATCTATAATTCTCCCATGTTCAACCAGGAGGGACGACTGTAGTTGATTTTCTGCTACTAGGCGTTGAATAGCCTGGGTCTGGACAAGATTCACCCTTGATTGTTCTGCCACGACCAGCTCAAGTGCAGCTATTCTCTCCGAGTCTGAGAGGGTTGCATCGAAATCAAACCTCATGTGAGATGTGTCTTGAGTATACTCAGCAGGGATTTCGAATGAAACCGGGACATCAGAAGCAGCTGTGGACGTAACCGCAGGTGGTATCGTGACCGACAACCCTGCAGTTGCAACGACTGTGGACTCTACAAATTGTGCAACCACCTCTGAAGGAGTAAGCGTTGGAGGTGGTAAAGACACAATCTCCGGAGTCGTCCTCTGAAAAGTAGTAGATGGAATGCCGAAAGCTGATGATGTAGCCACCACGGAAACATCTGCGGCGCTTAAACTTGTGACCTGTAGTGATGTAGGAGCAATCGACATACCTGACAGTGCGGGCGGAGCGAAACGTACAACTCTTGAAGTCTCTCCAGCTCCCATACCTGCACCTGTCCTTTCCCGTCTTGAACGTCTAATCAACTTGTGAATATCCTCTTCTTCTTCTGACTCACTATCATCAGCTGTCCTCTTTCTCTTTCCAAACGTCCTCTCTTGAGTCACAAACATCCTTCTCGCCTCATCCATAACATCATCAAGATCTGAGTCAGCCACCGTCGTAGCTGCTCTAGTAATACGCACAGTCGAGACACGTTCAACTGGGATCTGAACGTTCTCCTCTGGATCCACCCGATCCATATCGAAGAATCCTTGACCTCCGAATTCTGCATCAAGGTCCACTTCCTCCTCCGGTGACACAACAGGAGCAGCAGGTATAGCTTGAGATGCTCCTGCCTGTTGTGGTGCCGGGTCTCTGAACTCATCCCCACGAGCTGGCACATACCCCGGGTTTATTAAGTACCCAAAGAGTGGAGTATGCCTTGGACGCAGTTCAGGCTTGCTCCTCGCACTGGATGTTCGGCATTGAGCGAAGATACGTTTGCTCACACTCTCCACGTATCGTATTGGACGTCGTTGAGGCAACGTGGGAGCAACATGATTCAAGATCATCTGAATGAATCTTGGATACATGATGAACCTCTCACGGGCCATCGCTCTTCTCTGTCTATCGATCTCGTAAAAGACCATCTGACTAAAGCTATAACGTTTGTTATAAGTCAGAGCAGTCATTGCTGACTGCATGGTCGCACCCATACCATCAGTGCCCGCCTTCCTCCCAGACATGCAGACAATCATTACGTGCATGAGGAAGCGCCACTGATCAAGTAGGAAACCCTTCCTCCGTTGTGTATCGCCCAATGGACCAGAATAGCCCATTCGTAGAAATGCTCCATCGCGGAACGGAGCAACAAACTCTGTAGGGTCATCCCTAGTCTCCTCTCCAAAACGTAAAGCCACCCGTATTTGTTCAGAAGAGAACTGAACTTCTTGATTGTTGACGGTTGCTCGCATAACCGGGGGCTCAACGCGGCAATCGTATTCCACTGTCTGCCAAAAATCCTCAACATTGGGTAAGGAAATCGGCAGAGTCGTAGTGATTGCATGGAATATCCTCGAGCGAAGGAGGAAAGTGATTATCTCGCGGTAATCTTCAACTCCGTTCGCTTCCGGGTCTAAGGTGATAAACATATTGTGACCCGGGAAGAATTGCCTCTGATTATCTCCGTCATCTCCTCCAGCACCTCCAGCACCTGCTACTGCAGCCATATCTACAACAAACGAACTAAGTTAGATAAACGTTAAGGCATAACACAAGTTCGCTTGTTACCATGAGCGAAGTTGTGATAAAATCTCTATAGGCGAAGTTAAAGTTGGGGCGAAGTTGGGAACAACTTCGCTTCATCTTTAAGTTCGTCTGATAACTAATAAGTTAAAAGGTCCAGTCGAAGTTAATGTTAACTTCGCCTCACCACAACATCGCCTCAGGCGAATTTAAGCATCAGGCGAAGTTACGGATAACTTCGCCCAAACCGTAAGTTCGCCTGAATCTGAATCGGCGACAGTAAGCAGATTCAAACTTCGAAAAATCTGATGTTTTAGGTTAGTTTGATGATTGAGGGTTCCGAAACACATGATGTTAAGACAATATGGACGATAAGTTCGTTCATGACCACGTAGAGACAAGTTTTGAAATAGGGTTCAAACATCCGACGGTCGGAGGTCCATAACCGGGTCAAAACGACCACTGATTAACATCGGAGAGCAATGATTATACGATATAATGACACCACGAACCTTGAATCGTAACGGAAACTGAGAAAAAGAACAAAGAATCGGAATAAACAACAAGTTCGCCGGAAAACTGGATAAGTTCGCCGATAAATACGGAGGATAAGTTCGCTGAGTTTGAAAATACTGAACGAATGACCTTAAGTATTCTTTATATAGGGGCGGAGTTACACAGGCGAAGTTACGGTTAACTTCGCCTAGGCGAAGTTATTCACAAGTTCGCCTGTTTAACAACTTCGCCAATATTTACAAAATCAAACCTTATAATTTGAACATTTTTCAATTAATTTTTAAAAACTTCCCTTTAAGAATTAAATGACACGATCAAGTCCAGATATAAAAGCATACAACTACATAAAAAGAAAACTTTTAACAATTTAAAGTTTAAGGGATCAAATTTCAGTCTTTACAAGGGACTACTACGTTTTAGAAAAGATCCGAACAGGAATCATACTAATTACGTGACTGTCACATAGATCCGTGTTTAGCTGTATTATGACATAAAGAAACAGGTTGTAGGCAGTTAAATAACTTAAAATGGTTTTCATCATCTCTGTGATACGAGTTAGGTTCAATTATGCCTCAAAATTTAAGTGGGCAACAACTCAGAGATTATGATGCCTCCTATCTATTCTCAAAGCGTATTTGGCTTTTCCCAAGTCACCCCGAATTGACTTCGACCCATAGTGTCTGATTAAGTTTGTAAGTACTCTTCATCTGATTCCCGTTCTCTTTCTTACTCCATGATTGAGAAGTCTTGACATTTTCAGCTATAGAATGTTTCAATAACTCCTAAATTTTTTTTTTTTTTTTATGATAAACATTTACATAGACTTCAGAGTAGTAAACAACTGCAAGTCCCGAATTTGGATCACTGCAGTTTCTTCACACACTATCTTTGCGGGAATCAGAACACTTACGGGCTCGTGTATGACTGGGTAATCACTTTTCTGCCTATCATTCGGAAAGATATATATGAAGACATGCAAAACTCGTAAGGAGTTTCCACGTAAAATCGAGTAGATTTAGTTTGTATCACATCTACTTTTACGCACCATAAAAAGCTACCATGACATACAATGACTGTTCTAAAGCCTTTTAAGCCTAATAACTTTACTAGTTAAGCACACAAAAGCAGTATATCTATCATTTTCCATGGTTGGATCAATTTTCTGTTAAACATAGCAAACGAACTTCTTACGAAGTAGTAGACTTGAAAAATAATTTCATTTCCCTTTAAAAATTTTAACATTAATCGCCCCGACCAAAACAAAGTCTTCAGGTAACGGCTATCCCGAAGATCCAATGGATCAGCTGGACCGACCACATACTAGTATGTGTCCTTCTAACTAAGTATGATCGACTAATTTTAAGCGAAAGAATGAAAACTCATCATAAACCGCCCCGGTCACTTTCAGTCATCTGGTTAATGGCTATCCTCAAATTCTACAAGTAGAAAATGAGGACCAAACATATCCTAAGACATGTCCTTCAAACTGAGGCAACCGACATAATTCTAAGCGATAGTGACCTTTTTTTTTTAATAAACATAAAAAGCATGGTTACTCGGGATTGATCATCCCATTCAACTCAATAAGGTTTTGAAATCTTGTTTTGTCAAACGCTTTAGTATAAAGATCAGCGAAATTATCAAGCGTATCCACCTTTTCAAGCACAATCAGTTTCTTCTCAGCACAATCCCGTATAAAATGATGACGTATGTCAATATGTTTAGTTTTACTGTGCTTCACGGGATTGTTAGTTACTGAGATAGCAGCTGTGTTATCAATGCAAATAGGAGTAAGTAAGAAATTCAGACCATAGTCGCGCAACTGTTGTTGAATCCAAAGAACCTGGGAGCAGCAGTTGGATGCTGCCATGTATTCTGCTTCACAGGTTGAAATTGCGACTGAAGTCTGCTTCTTGCATTGCCACGACACCAATCTGCCACCAAGAAACTGACATCCTCCAGTTGTTGACTTCCGACTCTGATTGCACCCTCCATAATCAGAATCTGTTTAAGGGACTAGCTCCAAGTCTCTTTCTCTCGGGTACCACAACCCCAGCTTCGGCTTGCCCTTGAGATACCTCAGTATCCTCTTCACACCCTTCAGATGAGATTCTTTTGGGTTTGCCTGAAAGCGTGCACAAAGACAAACAGCAAACATTATATCAGGCCTAGAAGCAGTTAAGTACATTAAAGAACCGATAATAGCCCGATATTGAGTTGGGTCCACATCTGCATCACCATCTGACTCAGCACCCAATTTGTGATTGACGCAGATTGGAGTGTCGAATGGAGTGCTGTCCTCCATCTTGAAGCGTTTGAGCACATCATGGACATACTTGGTCTGATGAATGAACATCCCATCCTTCTTCTGATTAACCTGCAATTCTAAAAAGAAAGTTAGTTCACCCATAGCACTCATTTCAAACCTTTTCTTCATGACAGACTCAAACTCCTGACACATGGAGACTTTTGATGCAACAAAAATAATGTCATCCACGTAGACTTGCACCAGCAGGAAGTCGCTTCCTTCTCTCTTGAAGAACAACGTGCTATCAATCTTCCCTCTTTCAAACCCATTTTCAAGCAAGTAATCTGATAAAGTTGAGTACCAGGCACGAGGTGCCTGATGAAGTCCATACAACGCCTTGCTTAACTTGTACACGTGGTCTGGAAAATCTGGGTCAGGAAAACCCGGAGGTTGCTCAACATACACTACCTCATCAACTTTCCCATTCAGAAACGCACTTTTCACATCCAACTGAAATACCTTCATCTTCTTATAAGCAGCAAACGCCAAAAACAATCTAATGGCTTCCAATCTTGCCACAGGAGCGAACACTTCATTATAATCAATCCCCTCTTGTTGATTAAAACCTTTAACGACTAGCCTCGCCTTGTTTCTTATAATAATCCCTTTCTCATCTCTCTTGCACTTAAAAACCCATTTTGTGCCTATCGCATGCACATGCTTCGGTTTTTCAACCAAAGTCCAAACTTCCATTTTCTTGAATTGAGCCAACTCTTCTTGCATAGCTTCGACCCACGAGCTGTCCTTGAGAGCCATTTGATAATTCTTCGGTTCAATCTGGCTGATAAAGCAGGTGTACAAGCATTCGTTGATTATGCCTGTCTCCTTGATGCTTGTGTAAACACAGGTGTGCTCATTCAAGCTACGTCTTGTTTGTACACCGGAGGACACATCACCAATCACATTCTCCAAAGGGTGATCTTTATGAATTCTCGTGATCGGAACAGAACCGACATGCAAATTGTCTTCCAAGTTAGAAGAGAGCTCGTCAATGGTTGTTTCATGCTGAGAGTGAAATGGATTGAAAAATTCTTCTTCAGTCGAGGCAGCAGGGGTATCGATAGCATTTGATGAGGAAGGTTGACATTTATCGATCAGCTGTCTTTGCAATAGATTTTCTTCCTCATCAAGGATCGTCTTCGTAGCAACTCTCTCTTCTTCTTCAGCAATATCCAAATACGTATGTTAAAAGACTTAAAAAGTTTAACATAGTCGAAAAACTCAGCAGGTCCGTTGCTTGGTTTTGGCGGTTGGTAACTTGTGATATCGGTGTTACACACCACCTCAACCTTGCTGGTCGATGTATTAAAGACACGTCTGTTGGGTGTCCCAACAACATAACCGACTAAGATTCCTTCATCGGCTACTTCACCAAATTTAGAATTTGTCTTTAAAATCGAACAAGGGGACCCGAATGGTTCAAGACCACTCAAGTTGGGCTTCCTCCCATGCATAAGCTCATAACACGTTTTATTAAGTCGTTTAACCGTCAAGACTCTATTGAGGATATAGCAGGCTGTAGCAACAGCTTCAGCCCAGAACACCACAAGAAGCTTTGAATCAGCCAGCATAGTTCTGGCTCCTTCAATTATGTTATATTCTTCCTTTCAGCCACTCCATTCTGTTGCGGTGTATACGGAGCGCTGTGTTGGTGTTCGATCCCTTTCTGAAGGCAGAAGATCTCCATCTCAAAATTCTTGAACTCCGTTCCATTGTCACTCCTGATGAACTTAACCCTTTTATCCATAACGTTCTCAACTTTGGTAATCAAATTCTTCACCATCTGAGCCGTTTCATCTTTTGATTTCAGGAAATATACCCACGAATATCGTGAGTAATCATCAGTGATCACCAAGCAGTAAGAAGTACCTCCTAGACTTTTTGCATTCACGGGACCGAAGAGATCCATGTGAAGCAATTCTAGGGTACTGGCAATTGAATTGACTTTCTTGTTGAGATGAGATTTCTTGTGCTGCTTTCCCTTCTTGCACGCTATACATTTATCTTCAAAATTGAAACTCTTCAAGGGAACGCCCAGCACAAGTCCATTCTTGACAATGTGGTTCATCTTCCGAAGATGAATGTGCCCCATTCTCCTATGCCACAATTCGGACTCCGATTCGCTCGCTTTTGTCATAAGGCATGATTCTTCCGTGGCCATTTCAGTCGACCTCATGTCCATAATGTACGTATTTCTTTCACGTGGAGCCTTCATCACTATCCACTCCTCTGGTATCTGAAAACCAGGTTGCAACACAATCGCCTCATTCTTTGTAAAATGAACGGTGTACTCCTTATCACAGATCTGCGACACACTCAGCAGATTGTGCTTCAATTCTTCCACAAAGTTAACTTTCCTCCAATGTCATCTTCCGTTCGACACCGTTCCCATTCCTGTAATCTTGCCTCCACTTTCACCGGCAAAGCTCACTCTCCCTCCTTGAACAGGTTTCAAATCGTGTAACAAGTATTTGTTACCCGTCATGTGCCGGGAACAGCCGCTATCCACAACCCAAAGATTGTTGGCAGCCCTGTTCAACTGTTCCTGCACAATAAAGAAAAAGATTAGAATTTAGGGACCCAAGACCAATTGGTCTTGGATCTATACATCCCAAACTTTGGCTTTCCAAAGTTAGTCTCTGGATAATTCCTGTAAGTCCTATAAGGATATCTCCTTGAAGATTGATTGTGAGGCCTTCCAAACCTTTGTGAATTGAAAGAATTATAGCTTGTGGTTTGGTTATTAGCAGTGTAGAACTGAGATTTGTTTCTATGAAAACCTGAATTAGTCACATTTTTGAATTTTGAATGGTTTTCATTTTTAGCAGTATGATAATTACTATTAGGCTTATTCTCAGTTTTAGTAGGCCTTACACCTCTGAATCGCTGCTTCAGAGGGCAATCTGCAACTAGGTGCCCTAATTGATTACACCTAAAACAACACCTATGCTCAACCTTTTTATCAACCGGTGTTTTAGATGTCGAGGCTTTATTACCACCCGTTCGTCTCACATATGGTGGGACGTACGGGTTTAGTAGAGTACTCTTTTTATTCGTCTTATCTTTCTCTCCACCATTGGGTAATACCACCTCCTCTTTTGCCTTACTAGACTCGGATGACTTATCCGAATCCGATGAGACTGGACTTGGATCAGAAATTTTAACACTTGAAACAGGCGAACTTGTTTCGCCTCCACTAACATTTGGTTCTTTACAAGTTACTTTAACTGGTACTGTCTGAGCAACCTCAAAGTCAACAGATTTCTGAACACTAGGGTTAAAAGTGTAATTGTGATTATAAGGTGGTGGAACCTCATGATAACCGATTCCTCCTCTCTTAGCAGAGGAACCTTGATCACTAACAAGGTGATCAAGAATAGCAGAGGAATTTCTGAACTGCTCTAGTTTTCTATTCAGTTCCACCACTTTTACCTGGTGATCAGCAATCTATTTTTCTCTATCAGCAATTAGTTTGGTTTTTTCTTCCAAAACTTCGTAGCTTAAATCAATCACTTCAATTTTTTCAGCAAGTTTTGTTTTTAGACTTTTAACATCTTTTTCACAGGCTTTTATTTTGACTTTATAGCTATTTTCTCTTGCTTTTGTAAAATGATGATCTTCTTTTAGGGTTTTAAATTCAGCATCCAACCTAACATACTGATCGGTTATAGTTGCTAATTGCTCAGACAAGTTTTCACATTTAGAACATGTAGGTTTAGAACATACCTCGGAGAGCTGGTCTTTAACATCTGCCATAAAAGCTTTTTCTTCTCCGGTAACCTTCTCACTTTCTTCAGTTTCAACCTTCGCCAAATTTGCCTGCTCAAAAGTTTCTTCAGAATGCAAGTTCCAGTTGTATTCTCCATCTCCTCTGGAAATCATTGCACTATAATCTTTAGAACCCCCACTTTGCTGTGTAGACCTGCCCTGACTTCGTTCCACACGCTCATTCCTGCATTCCTTTGCAAAGTGGCCGTTTTGCTGACAGTTGTAGCATCTCACCTTCATCTTGTCAAACCCTGGCTTTCCACCGACAAACTTTCTTCCGGTCTTTCTCATAAACCGCTTCACTCTTCTTACGATCATAGCCATCTGCCATTGCAAATCCATTTCCTCCAGATCATCAGCATCAATCTGGTCATAGTCTTCATCCAACACAGCTGGATCAACAATCTTCCCTTGAATGTAGTTCTCATAGGAAGCAATAAAAGAAGCATAGAGACCAAACTGCTCTTCAGCAGACTTGACACTCATAAGCATCTTGGAGTAGTTGTTGCTGGGAATACTTGGAGAGTAACTACTCTTGCTTACCTGGGGTTGAGAACCACTCGATCCACCTGCTACATAGCAAACATCACCATTTGTGTTGACTGACACATGACCCTCATGTGATGAGTTTGCGCCCGACTCTCCCTTCGAGTAGTAGGCAGCAGATTCAGTCTTCGATCCTGAGCTAGTGTTGACTTTAGCTCCATACATACCTGGATCTTGAACCTGATCCATAGGTGTCTCTTTTCTGACCATGTTAAGCTCAAAGGTTCTGAGCTTGTTGACTGCCGTTTCTAGATCATATGTGGGAAAGTCTTTGTCTTCCCTCATCAGCACAGTGTACATCTCCCATTTTGGTGGGAGAGCATCTAGAAGCTTCTCAACTATTTCTTCTTCTCGGTAGGAAATTGAATAGTTGCTCAATTCAGTCATCAGATGGTAATATCGAGTGATAATATCATCTAAAGATTCATTCTTCAAATACTTGAAGACTGAGAACTGGGTTTTGAGCAATTTTATCTTTGAAGCACGGATTCCTACATTCCCTTCAAATATGTTCTCAAGAGCTTCCCAAAGCTCTCTTGCTGACGTATACTTTCTAAACGTATGAAGGATCTCTTGTGGAAGAGCCATAGTAATAGCAGCATGAGCCTTGCTCTCGGCCTCATACATCTTTTTCTCTTCTTCTTCCATTTTGCTATACTTTTTGATTTGATCACGACCTTCATACTCCATAACTGGTGGAATATAACCATCCTGGATACATACCCACATCTTAGCATCCTGGTATTTGACGTATTGTATGAATCGATCCTTCCATGCAACGAAATCGGTTCCCTTCAGCAATCTTGGGGCCTTAGTAGCTGACCCTGCTTCAACTTCCATCTTCACTAACTCAGAGATGTTAATCGACGACATCTTTCCCAAAAAGTAAGAAACCCGAAAAAAAAATCAAAAAATTTTCTGAAAAGTACTGTAGGCGAAGTTACGGATAACTTCGCTTAATCCTTAACTTCGCCGCTGATTAACTTCGCTGAAGAACTTCGCAGATGATTAGCTTCGCTTAAGGTAAGCGAACTTAGGAGGTAGGCGGAGTTGTAGAGAACTTCACTGAGTTAGGCGAACTTGAGAAGGTAGGCGAAGTTGTGGATAACTTCGCTTAACCTTATATCTTCGCCGAAACCCTACGTATCCTGACGGCAACTTCGCCTGATGAACATGGACGTTTTTGCAGATCTGAAATCTGGATTTTACGAGGTTTTTGACGGTGCAAAGGCTTGATTACGATGGTAGGAGGTAAGATTGACTCAAAAACACAGAAAACACGTCCCGCGAATAGTCGAAACGGGACGATTTCTACACCCGCGTGAATATCCCGAACCACACAATCGAGCAAAAAGCTCTGATACCAATTGTAGGTTCCCTGGACGGATCGCACGAGATATCTCGATCAACTCAGGTGCGGAATCCCTGCGTAGATCGTTACGAGTATAGAACACGAATCACACGAACACACGAAACGAACACACGTTATATAATAACTCAAACACGTGATACGATATCACTATTACAGACTCTCGTCCTCACGTTACAATGAACTTGATAAACTACTGAAACGAACAACTCACTGGTACTACACTAAGCCGTAAGCTAGGTATATAAATACACGACAACTTCGCCTGGCATGTTCAGGCGAAGTTGTCCATAACTTCGCTTGACTAACAAGTTCGCCTGTTAAGCGAACTTGTCAGTAACTTCGCTTAAACATACAAAACATAATTAAACATTACAGACTCGATTACAGACACTAGACTATGAACTACTGGCATTATGCACCAACAGTTGTTACCTGCTTGCATGTGCTAAGGTGAGTTTCACGAGCCCCTTTTTCTGAATTGTTTTTAAATATTTTCCCGGGGCGGAAGCATGTTATTCCTGAAATGTTTAAGTACATACTGAACGCATGGAATTGCGTGGATTTATATATATTTTATTGTACGGGAATCGTACTGAAATGTACTAAGATGGTAATTGTCTGAGTTGCTAACATTCTAAGGCCCCGGAACACGAGTGATTAACTGAAAGCCGGTAGAGTGTGGATAGTACTATTGGTCTGACAAACCCAACTGGTCCGGCATGGATTTGCTGATGTTTCCCAGCCAGTTGCACATGTCTATTTTGGGTGTTATATATATTTTGCTATGTAATGTTAGACATAGCGGTTTGGGGCAGTTCCGTGGGCGGGGGATATGCCACGGGTCCGTGGGCGGGGGATATGCCACGGGGGTTGTGTGTGATAGTCAGAGGTTTCACTTGTGGGCTCAGCATAATTACATCGATAATACTATATTTTGATAATGATTTATCATGATTTACCCGAATTGTGAAACTCACCAACTATTCGTAGTTGACCCGTTTTCTCACATGCTTTTCAGGTACAATTAAGATGAAGTGATTGCTTACGTGCTAAGTGCTTGATGTGTGTAAGATTTGCGTGCAGGATGTTAGGATACATTATAACAAATAGAATTGTGTATCGTATTGTATGATGTGTGTATCACCTAGACGGTAATGAAATACAAGATAATGTAATTTGAAGTATATTAATGTATTCAGTTTTCTTTATAAACAATGTGGTTGATATCAGAGGTGTCTGTTGCATTCCGTTTACGTTTCCGCTGCGGTTGCGGGGTGTTACAAAAGAGAACTCACCAACATTCGTGTTGCGTCCCCGATTGTGTTCTGACCCGTGATCACCCTGGGTCATCATGGTTCGAGGTCGAGGGCTACACGCCTTAGGGTGTACTTTCAAAAATGAACCCGAGCTTACTACAAGTCTGTTGGTGCATAAATGTCAGTAGTTCATATGTCTAATGTCTGTAATCGAGTCTGTAATATTGTTTATGTATTTGTTTGAAGTAGTTTTAGTTTGTATCACATCTACTTTTACACACCATAAAAAGTTACCATGACATACAATGACTGTCCTAAAGCCTTTTAAGCCTAATAACTTCACTAGTTAAGCACACAGAATCAGTATATCTATCATTTTCCAAGGTTGGATCAATTTTCTGTTAAACATAGCTTACGAACTTCTTACGAAGTAGTAGACTTGAAAAATAATTTCTTACGAAGGTTGGATCAATTTTCTTTTAAACATAACTTCGCCTTTACAGACATTAGACATATGAACTACTGACATTTATGCACCAACAGACTCCCCCTTGGCAGTAGCTTCATATCTTGATCTTTCAGCTCTTGTCTCGTAATCCTGTAACTTCAAGCGTGCACTCCTTCTCTAACGCACACCGACACAACCCTTTTATATTTCCTTGCTTCATCCTTCCAAGCAGGAATATAAAAGATCTTTTCTCATTAAGCATCTTCAAATCAGCTTGCGATAAGTTAACAAGATGCATCGGATCGTAAACTCTAAGGATCTCTTGTTCATCCTCATCTTCCATCACTGCCTCCGCTGTCTCACAATCAACGAACCACCACTTTAGGTCTTTGAGCACATCCTTGGGCATAAGCTTCATCGGTACTTCTTTAAGGCACCGGATTGGTTTATACTTCATAACCATCCAAGGCTTTCCATCAGCTCTCAAACCTCTATCCTTGTCTTCAACAAGTTTCCCTTTCTGTGGTTTCAACAGCTCAAACTTCTTTTCCTTTATGCTCTCTTTCCATATGATTTTCCCTATGACTCTAGCCATATTATCATCACTTCGATTGATCAACCCCAATCTGGCTAAGTCTTTAACCTCACATTCAGGCAGTGTGTTTAACGATCTCAACATTCTTCTAAGGTACCGAACTCCATCATATCGTTTAATCACGAAGAGCCGCAACTGCTCATCATAAATCCAGCATATAATCCCTTTCTTTGCTTCAGCATAGCCCTTAATATTGTAACTCTTTTTGAACATGGTAGGGACTGCCGGTTTCTTCGTTTTGACGAACCATTGAGCGTATCCTTCCTTCCACCTCGGCTGCTCTTCCCATTCAGTATCTTCAACTGCCGTCTGATCACCCATATCGGCCTTCTCAACCTCTGGAATGTCATGTTCGACATTTTCCTCTACTATCTCTCCTTCCTCAATCTCATTCTCAATCTCAATCTGCTCACCGATCTTCTCAATCACATCACTCGGCAGCACATCCTCATCAAACAATATATCATCGCTGAACATATCATCCTCTAGTTCTTTCAACGCATCAATCACGTCATCACCTATATTCTCATCATCAACCAATACCACATCATCACCACCAGAACCACCAGCCGCGTCGGCAGACTCCCCCTGATCTGTGGAAGTACCAAGAGCTAGAGTAGTTCTTGGCAACTCACCACCTGCATCTTTCGATGCATTGGGATCATCGTCTTTGTCATTCCTTCTTTTCGTCCTTAGCTCGTCGCCTTTACAGCTCATCTCCCCCTGAGATGCCAAGAACTCCTTCAAGGCATCTATAATTTACCCATGCTCAACCAGGAGGGATGACTGTAGTTGATTTGCTTCTACTAGGCGTTGAATAGTCTTAGATTGCTCTGCCACGATCCGCTCTAGTGAAGCTATTCTCTCTGAGTCTGAAGTAGGCGTAGGCGAGACATCAGAAGCAGGCGTAACCGCAGGTGGTACCATACCTGATAATCCTGCAGTAGTGACGACCGTTGACTCTACAAATCGTTCAGCAACCACCGACTGAGTAAGCGTTGGAGGTGGTAGAGACACAATCTCCGGAGTCGACATCTGGATAGTAGTGGTAGATGGAATGCCAGCAGATGATGTAGCCACCACGGGAACATCCGCAGCGCTTGTAACCTGTACAGAAGTAGGTACGATAGACATACCAGACAGTGCGGCCGGAGCGAAACGTACCCTTCTTGAAGTCTCTCCAGCTCCCATACCAGCACCTGTCCTTTCCCGTCTTGATCGTCTTATCAGCTTATGTATATCTTCTTCCTCTTCTGACTCATCATCATCCGTTCTCTTTCTCTTCCCAAACGTTCTCTCTCGAGACACCATCAACCGTCTCCCCTCATTCATGATCTCATCCAAATCTGAGTCAGCCATCGACGTTGCTGCTCTAGTAACACTCACACCCGAAACCTGTGCAGCATAGACCTGCACCTCTTCCAGGGGATCAACTCGGTCCATATCAAAGTAATCTTGACCACTAAATACTTCAACAAGATCAATATTCTCCTCAGCCGTCACAACAGGCACAGCAGATGCAGCTTGAGTTGCTCTTGCCTGTCGCGGTTGAGGATCTCTGAACTCGTCCCCACCAGCAGGAACATACTCTGGGTTGATTAAAAACCCAAACAGTGGAGTATGCCTTGGACGCAGCTCAGGCTTGCTCCTCGCACTCGAAGTGCGGCATTGAGCGAAGATACGCTTGCTCACAGATTCCACGTATCTGATCGGGCGTCGTTGAGGTAGATTCGGAGCCACATGATCCAGGATCATCTGAACGAATCTCGGATACATAATAAACCTCTCACGAGCCATCGCTCTCCTCTGTCTATCGATCTCGTAAAGGACCATCTGACTAAAACTATAGCGTTTATTGTAAGTCAGTGCAGTCATTGCGGACTGCATGGTCGCACCCATACCGTCAGTGCCCGCCTTCCTCCCAGACATGCAAACTATCATAACGTGCATGAGGAAGCGCCACTGATCAAGCAGAAAACCCTTCCGTCTCTGTGTATCGCCTAATGGACCAGAATAGCCCATTCGGAGAAACGCTCCATCACGAAACGGAGCCACAAACTCAGTTGGGTCGTCCCTCGTCTCTTCTCCAAACCGTAACGCCACCCGAATCTGTTCAGAATTGAACTGAACCTGTTGATTGTTCACAGTCGCTCGCATGACCGGGGGCTCAACACGACAATCTTATTCTACCGTCTGCCAAAAGTCTTCGATATTTGGTAAGGATATCGGCAGAGTCGTCGTGATAGCATGAAAAATCCTCGAGCGTATGAGGAAAGTAATAATCTCGCGGTAATCCTTAACGCCGCTCGCTTCAGGGTCAAGGGTGATGTACATATTGTGACCCGGGAAAAATTGCCTCTGATTGTCACCGTCGTCTCCTCCTGCACCTCCAGCACCAGCTACTGCGGCCATATCTGCAACAAACGAACCAAGTTAGTTAAACATTAAGACTTAGCACAAGTTCGCTTTGTTACCATGAGCGAAGTTGTGATAAACTCTTTATAGGCGAAGTTAAAGGTGGGGCGAAGTTGGGAACAACTTCGCTTCAGCTTTAAGTTCGTCTATTTAACATTCAGTAAAATTGATCTAGGCGAAGTTAATGTTAACTTCGCCTCATCACAACATCGCCTCAGGCGAAGATAAGCCTCAGGCGAAGTTACGGATAACTTCGCCTAAACCTTAAGTTCGCCTGAATCTGAATCGGCGACAGTAAGGATTATGGAACAACGTGCAGTTGATGATTTCGTGATTAAGGAATCCGGAAAACATGATGTTAAGGTTATCTAGACGATCAAAGTGGTTCTTAACACGTAAAAACAAGTTTTTGAAAATCGGTTGAATGGCCGACGATTCGAGGTTAATAACAGGGTCGAAACGACCTAAGATTAATGCCCTTGTACATTGATGATATGATATAATTGCATCTCGAACCTTGAATCGGTATGAAATCTGGGAAAAAAATAACTCGGAATCGGAATAAGCACAAGTTCGCCGGAAAATATTGGATAAGTTCGCCGGAAAATATGAGTGAATAAGTTCGCTGATTTTGAATAATGAACACTGTTGACCCTTAAAATCCTTTATATAGGGGCGGAGTTATACAGGCGAAGTTACGGATAACTTCGCCTAGGCGAAGTTATTCACAACTTCGCCTGTTTAACAACATCGCCTATATTTACAAAATCAAACCTTATAATTTGAACATTTTTCAATTAACTCTTTAAAACTTCCCTTTAAGAAATAAATGACGTGATCAATTCTAAGTAACCAGTTAAAAAATCATAAAACTATCTAAGTACAAAAACTTTAAAAATTTAAAGTATAAGGGATCAAATTTCAGTCTAGTTAGGGACTACCACGTATTAGAAAAGATCCGAACAGGAATCATACTAATTACGTGACTGTCACATAGATCCGTGTTTAGCTGTATTATGACATATAGAGACAGGTTGTAAGCAGGTATAACTTAAAGTGGTTTTCATCGTGTCTGTGATACGAGTTAGGTTCGATTAAGCCTCAAAATTTAAGTGGGCAATAACTCAGAGATTTTGATGCCTCCTATCTATTCTCAAAGCGTATTTGGCTTTCCCCAAGTCACCCCGAATTGACTTCGACCCATAGTGTCTGATTAAACTTGTAAGTATTCTTGATCTGCTTCCCGTTCTTCTCTCTTACTCAATGATTGTGAAGTCTTGATTTTGTCATTTCTAAAATGTTTCAATAACTCAAATTTTTTTTTTTTTTTTTTTTTTTTTTTTTTTAATAAACATAGACTTCAAAGTAGAAATTAACTGCAAGTCCCGAATCTGGAGCACTGCAGTATGTTGAAACGCTATCTTCACGGGAATCAGAACACTTACGGGCTCGTGTATGACTGGGTAATCACTTTTCTGCCTATCATTCGGAAAGATATATATGAAGACATGCAAAACTCTTAAGGAGTTTCCACGTAAAATCAAGTAAATTTAGTTTGTATCACATCTACTTTTACGCACCATTAAAAAGTTACTATGACATACAATGACTGTTCTAAAGCCTTTTAAGCCTAATAACTTCACTAGTTAAGCACACAAAGTTAGTATATCTATCATTTTCCAAGGTTGGATCAATTTTCTGTTAAACATAGCTAACGAACTTCTTACGAAGTAGTAGACTTGAAAAATAATTTCATTTCCCTTTTTTTTTAAAAAAATTTAACATTAATCGCCCCGACCAAAACAAAGTCTTCAGGTAAACGGCTATCCCGAAGATCCAATGGATCAGCTGGACCGACCACATACTAGTATGTGTCCTTATAACTAAGTATGATCGACTAACTTTTCAGCGAAAGAATGAAAACTTATCATAAACCGCCCCGGTCATTGTCAGTTATCTGGTTAATGGCTATCCTTATATTCTACAAGTAGAAATGAGGACCAAACATATCCTAAGACATGTCCTTCAAACTGAGGTAACCGACATAATTTTAAGCGATAGTGACGTTTTTTTTTTTTTTTTTTTTTTTTATACGAACAAAAAGCATGGTTACTCGGGATTGATCATCCCATTTAGTTCAATAAGGTTTTGAAATCTGGATTTGTCAAACGCTTTAGTATATAAATCAGCGAAATTATCAAGCGTATCCACCTTTTCAAGAACAATCAGTTTCTTCTCAGCACAATCCCGTATAAAATGATGACGTATGTCAATATGTTTAGTTTTACTGTGTTTCACGGGATTGTTAGTTACTGAGATAGCAGCTGTGTTATCAATGCAAATAGGAGTAAGTAAGAAATTCAGACCATAGTCGCGCAACTGTTGTTGAATCCAAAGAACCTGAGAGCAGCAGTTGGATGCTGCCATGTATTCTGCCTCACAGGTTGAAATTGCGACTGAAGTCTGCTTCTTGCATTGCCACGACACCAATCTGCCACCAAGAAACTGACATCCTCCAGTTGTTGACTTCCGACTCTGATTGCACCCACCATAATCAGAGTCTGTGTAAGCGACTAGCTCCAAGTCTCCTCCTCTCGGGTACCACAACCCCAGCTTCGGTTTGCCCTTGAGATACCGCAAGATCCTCTTCACACCTTTCATGTGAGATTCCTTTGGGTTTGCCTGAAAACGAGCACAAAGACAAACAGCAAACATTATATCAGGCCTAGAAGCAGTTAAGTACATTAAAGAACCTATAATAGCCCGATACTGAGTTGGGTCCACATCTGCATCACCGTCTAACTCAGCACCCAATTTGTGATTGACGCAGATAGGAGTGTCGAATGGAGTGCTGTCCTCCATCTTGAATCGTTTGAGCACATCATGAACATACTTCGTCTGATGAATGAACATCCCGTCCTTCTTCTGATCAACCTGCAATCCTAGAAAGAAAGTTAGTTCACCCATAGCACTCATTTCAAACCTTTTCTTCATGACGGCCTCAAAATCTTGACACATGGAGACTTTTGATGCAGCAAATATAATGTCATCCACGTAGACTTGCACCAGCAGGAAGTCGCTTCCATCTCTTTTGAAGAACAACGTGCTATCAATTTTCCCTCTTTCAAAACCATTTTCGAGCAAGTAATCTGATAAAGTTGAATACCAGGCACGAGGTGCCTGATGTAATCCATATAACGCCTTGCTCAATTTGTACACGTGATCTGGAAAGTCTGGGTCAGGAAAACCCGGAGGTTGCTCAACATACACAACCTCATCAACTTTCCCATTCAAAAACGCACTCTTCACATCTAGCTGAAATACCTTCATCTTTTCATAAGCAGCAAACGCCAAAAACAATCTTATGGCTTCCAACCTGGCGACAGGAGCGAACACTTCATTATAATCAATCCCCTCTTGTTGATTAAAACCTTTAATGACTAGCCTCGCCTTATTCCTTATAATGATCCCCTTATCATCTCTCTTGCACTTAAACACCCATTTTGTGCCTATAGCATGCACATTCTTTGGTTTTTCAACCAAAGTCCAAACTTCCATCTTCTCGAATTGAGCCAACTCTTCTTGCATGGCTTCGACCCACGAGCTGTCCTTTAAAGCCATTTGATAATTATTCGGTTCAATCTGGCTTATAAAGCAGGTGGAAGTTTGCTTGTATAAACACATGTGTGCTCATTCAAGCTACTTCTAGTTTGTACACCGGAGGACACATCACCAATCACATTCTCCAAAGGGTGATCTTTATGAATTCTCGTGGTTGGTACAGAACCGACATGCAAATTGTCTTCCAAGTTAGAAGAGAGCTCGTCAATGGTTGTTTCATGCTGAGAGTGAAATGGATTGAAAAATTCTTCTTCAGTCGAGGCAGCAGGGGTACCGATAGTATTTGATGAGGAAGGTTGACATTTATCAATCAGCTGTCTTTGCAATAGATTTTCTTCCTCATCAAGGATCATCTTCGTTGCAACTCTCTCTTCTTCTTCAGCAATATCCAAAAACGGTACGTTAAAAGACTTGAAGAGTTTAACATAGTCGAAAAACTCAGCAGGTCCGTTGCTTAGTTTTGGCGGTTTGTAACTTGTGATGTCGGTGTTACACACCACCTCAACCTTGCTGGTCGATGTATTGAAGACACGTCTGTTAGGAGTCCCAACAACATAACCGACTAAGATTCCTTCATCGGCTACTTCACCAAATTTAGAATTTGTCTTCAAAATCGAACAAGGGGACCCGAATGGTTCAAGACCACTCAAATTGGGCTTTCTCCCATGCATAAGTTCGTAACACGTTTTATTAAGCCTCTTAACCGTTAAGACTTTGTTCAGGACATAACAGGCTGTAGCAACAGCTTCAGCCCAGAACACCACAGGAAGCCTCGAGTCAGCCAGCATTGTTCTGGCTCCTTCTATTAACGTTCTATTCTTCCTTTCAGCCACTCCATTCTGTTGCGGTGTATACGGAGCGCTGTATTGGTGTTCAATCCCTCTCTGAAGGCAGAAGATCTCCATCTCAAAATTCTTGAACTCCGTTATATTGTCACTCCTGATGAACTTAACTGTTTTACCCATGACGTTCTCAACTTTGGTAATCAAATTCTTCACCATTTGAGCCGTCTCATCTTTCGATTTCAGAAAATATACCCACGAATATCGCGAGTAGTCATCAGTGATCACCAAGCAGTAAGAAGTACCTCCTAGACTTTTTGCATATACGGGACCGAAGAGATCCATGTGAAGCAATTCTAGAGTACTGGCAATAGAGTTGACCTTCTTGGTGAGATGGGATTTCTAGTGTTGCTTTCCCGTCTTGCATGCTATACATTTGTCTTCAAAGTTAAAACTTTTCAAGGGAACGCCCATCACAGGTCCATTCCTGACAATGTGGTTCATCTTCCGAAGATGAATGTGCCCCATCCTCCTGTGCCACAGTTCGGATTCCGATTCGCTTGCTTTCGTCATTAAACATGATTCTTCCGTGGCATTTTCAGTAGACCTCATATCCATCACATAAGTATTTGTATCACGTGGAGCTTTCATCACTATCCACTCGTCTGGTATCTGAAAACCAGGCTTCAACACGATCGCCTCATTCTTCGTGAAATGAACAGTGTACTCCTTATCACAAATCTGCGACACACTCAGCAGATTGTGCTTCAACTCTTCTACAAAGTTCACATTCTCAAGAGTCATTTTTCCATTGGACACCGTTCCTCTTCCAGTAATTTTGCCTCCACTTTCACCGGCAAAGCTAACTCTCGCTCCTTGAACAGGTTTTAAGTCGTGCAACAAGTATTTGTTACCCGTCATGTGCCGGGAACAGCCGCTATCTACAATCCAAAGACTGTGGGCAGCCCTGTTCAACTGTCCCTGCACAATAAAGCAAAGGATTAGAATCTAGGGACCCAAGACCAATTGGTCTTGGATCTATACATCCCGAACTTTGGCTTTTCACAGTTAGTATTCGTATAATTTCTGTAAGCCCTATTAGGAAACCACCTTGGAGATTGAGTGTGGGACCTTCCAAACCTAAGTGAATTGAAAGAATTATATCTTGTGGTTTGGTTATTTGCATTGTAAAACTGAGGTTTGTTTCTGTGAAAACCTGAATTAGTTACATTTCGAAATTTTGAATGGTTTTCATTTTTAATAGTATTAGTCTTATTCTCAGTTTTATTAGGCCTCACACCTCTGAATCGCGGCTTCAGAGGGCAATCTGCAACAAGATGTCCTAATTTATTACACCTAAAACAACACCTATGCTCCACTTTCTTTTCAAAGGTTGTTTTGAATCTCGAGGCTGTGTTACCTGCCGTTCGTTTCACATAAGGTGGGACGTACGGGTTTAGTGGAGTACTTTTCTTATTAGTTTTATCTTTTTCTCCACCATTGAGTAACACATTCTCCTCTTTTGTCTTACCTGATTCGGACGACTTCTCTGAATCTGATGAGACTGGACTTGCAACAGAAACTTTCACACTTGAAACAGGCGAACTTGTTTCGCCTTTACTAACAATTGGTTCTTTACTCGAAACCTTGATTGGAACTGTCTGAGGAACTTCAAAATCAACAGATTTCTGAACACTAGGGTTATAAGTATAATTGTGGTTATAAGGTGGTGGAACCTCGTGATAACCAATTCCTCCCCTCTTCGCAGAGGTACCTTGATCACTAACAAGGTGATCAAGAATAGCTGAGGAATTTCTGAACTGCTCAAGTTTTCGGTTCAGTTCCACCACTTTCACCTGGTGGTCAGCAATCTGTTTTTCTCGTTCAGCAATAAGTTTGGTCTTTTCTTCCAAAACCTCATAACTTAGATCTATCACTTCAATTTTTTCAGCAAGTTTTGTTTTTAAGCTTTTAACATCTTTTTCACACGCTTTTATTTTAATTTTGTAACTGTTCTCTCTTGCTTTCATAAAGTGATGATCTACTTTAAGAGTTTTAAATTCAGCATCTAAACGAACATACTGATCAGTTATGGTAGCAAGTTGCTCAGACAAGTTCTCACATTTAGTACATATAGGTTTAGAACATACCTCGGAGGACTGGTCCTTGAGATCTGTCATGAAAGCTTTTTCCTCTCCAGTAGCTTTCACTTCTCCGGTGACCTTCTCACATTCTTCATTCTCAACCTTAGCCATATTTGCCTGCTCAAAAGTTTCATCCGAATGCAGGTTCCAGTTGTACTCACCTGCTTCTCTAGACATCATGGCACTGAAATCTTTACTACTCCCATTGTACTGTGCAGACCTGCCTTGACCACGTTCAACTCTCTCGTTTCTGCACTCTTTAGCAAAGTGGCCGTTTTGTTGACAGTTATAGCACCTCACCTTAGTCTTGTCGAACCCAGGCCTGCCACCAACAAACTTTCTCCCTGTCTTCCTCATAAACCTCTTCACCCTCCTCACAATCATGGCCATCTGCCATTGTAGATCCATCTCTTCCATATCATCAGCATCTATTTGGTCATAGTCTTCATCCAACATCGCTGGATCAACAACCTTCCCTTGGATATAGTTCTCATATGAAGCAATAAACGAAGCATAGAGGCCAAACTGCTCTTCAGCAGATTTGACGCTCATTGGCATCTTAGAGTAGTTATTGCTTGAAGAACTTGAAGAGCCACTACTCTGCTTTCTGTCTGTTTAGTACCACTTGATCCACCGGCTACAAAGCAAACATCCCCATTTGAGTTTACTGACACATGCCCCTCCTGTGAAGACTTGGCACCCGACTCGCCCTTCGAGTAGTAGGCGGCAGAATCAGTCTTTGAACTTGAATTGGAGTTTACTTTAGCACCGTACATGCCTGGATCTTGAACCTGATCCATAGATGTTTCTTTTCTTACCATATTAAGCTCAAAAGTTCTGAGCTTGTTGACAGTGGTTTCAAGATCATAAGTAGGGAAGTCCTTGTCTTCCCTCATCAGTACAGTATACATCTCCCATTTTGGTGGGAGGGCATCGAGAAGCTTCTCAACTATTTCTTCTTCTCGGTAGGAAATAGAATAGTTGCTCAGCTCAGTCATTAGATGATAATATCGGGTGATAATATCATCTAGAGATTCGTTCTTCAAAAATTTGAAGACGGAAAACAGAGTTTTGAGCAATTTGATTTTTGAAGCTCGAATTCCTACATTCCCTTCAAATCTGTTCTCAAGAGCTTCCCAAAGCTCTCTAGCTGATGTGTATTTTCTGAATGTATGGAGGATCTCCTGTGGAAGAGCCATTGTGATTGCAGCATGGGCCTTGCTCTCGGCCTCATACATCTTCTTCTCTTCCTCTTCCATCTTACTGTACTTTTTGATCTGGTCCCTACCTTCGTACTCCATTACAGGTGGAATATAGCCATCTTGGATGCACACCCACATTTTCGCATCCTGGTACTTTACATATTGGATGAACCGATCCTTCCATGCGACAAAATCGGTTCCCTTCAGCAACCTTGGGGCCTTTGTAGCTGACCCCGCTTCAACTTCCATCTTTACAAGCTCCGAGATGTTGATCGACGACATCCTTCTTGAAGAGAAGAAACCTAAAAATAAAATTTTTTTTTATTTAATAAAGTACTGTAGGCGAAGTTAAGAATAACTTCGCTTAAGTAATAACTTCGCTGGATCTTTCTTAAATTCGCGTGACTGGGCGAAGTTGAGAATAACTTCGCTTAGGGTGAGCGAACTTAGGAAGTAGGCGAACTTGAAAAGAACTTCGCTGAGTTAGGCGAACTTGAAAAAGTAGGCGAAGTTGTGAATAACTTCGCCTCTCCTTATATCTTCGCCGAAACCCTACGTATCCTGACGGCAACTTCGCCTGATGAAATTATTAGACATATGAACTACTGACATTTATTACAGACATTAGACATTAGACTAAAACTACTTGATTTTACGTGGAAACTCCTTACGAGTTTTGCATGTATTCATATATATCTTTCCGAATGATAGGCAGAAAAGCGATTACCCAGTCATACACGAGCCCGTAAGTGTTCTGATTCCCGTGAAGATAGCGTTTCAAGAAACTGCAGTGATCCAGATTCGGGACTTGCAGTTGGTTAATACTCTGAAGTCTATGTAAATGTTTATCATAAAAAAAAAAAAAAAAAAAATTTGAGTTATTGAAACATTTTAGAAATGACAAAATCAAGACTTCACAATCATTGAGTAAGAGAGAAGAACGGGAAGCAGATCAAGAATACTTACAAGTTTAATCAGACACTATGGGTCGAAGTCAATTCGGGGTGACTTGGGGAAAGCCAAATACGCTTTGAGAATAGATAGGAGGCATCAAAATCTCTGAGTTATTGCCCACTTAAATTTTGAGGCTTAATCGAACCTAACTCGTATCACAGACACGATGAAAACCACTTTAAGTTATACTTGCTTACAACCTGTCTCTATATGTCATAATACAGCTAAACACGGATCTATGTGACAGTCACGTAGTTAGTATGATTCCTGTTCGGATCTTTTCTAAAACGTGGTAGTCCCTAACTAGACTGAAATTTGATCCCTTATACTTTAAATTTTTAAAGTTTTTGTACTTAGATAGTTTTATGATTTTTTAACTGGTTACTTAGAATTGATCATGTCATTTATTTCTTAAAGGGAAGTTTTAAAGAGTTAATTGAAAAATGTTCAAATTATAAGGTTTGATTTTGTAAATATAGGCGATGTTGTTAAACAGGCGAAGTTATCCGTAACTTCGCCTGTATAACTCCGCCCCTATATAAAGGATTTTAAGGGTCAACAGTGTTCATTATTCAAAATCAGCGAACTTATTCACTCATCTTTTCCGGTGAACTTATCCAATATTTTCCGGCGAACTTGTGCTTATTCCGATTCCGAGTTATTTTTTTCCCAGATTTCATACCGATTCAAGGTTCGAGATGCAATTATATCATATCATCAATGTACAAGGGCATTAATCTTAGGTCGTTTCGACCCGGTTATTAACCTCGAATCGTCGGCCATTCAACCGATTTTCAAAAACTTGTTTTTACGTGTTAAGAACCACTTTGATCGTCTAGATAACCTTAACATCATGTTTTCCGGATTCCTTAATCACGAAATCATCAACTGCACGTTGTTCCATAATCCTTACTGTCGCCGATTCAGATTCAGGCGAACTTAAGGTTTAGGCGAAGTTATCCGTAACTTCGCCTGAGGCTTATCTTCGCCTGAGGCGATGTTGTCATTAACTTCGCCTGAGGCGATGTTGTGATGAGGCGAAGTTAACATTAACTTCGCCAAGATCAATTTTACTGAATGTTAAATAGACGAACTTAAAGCTGAAGCGAAGTTGTTCCCAACTTCGCCCCACCTTTAACTTCGCCTATAAAGAGTTTATCACAACTTCGCTCATGGTAACAAAGCGAACTTGTGCTAAGTCTTAATGTTTAACTAACTTGGTTCGTTTGTTGTAGATATGGCCGCAGTAGCTGGTGCTGGAGGTGCAGGAGGAGACGACGGTGACAATCAGAGGCAATTTTTCCCGGGACACAATATGTACATCACCCTTGACCCGGAAGCGAGCGGCGTTGAGGATTACCGCGAGATTATTACTTTCCTCATACGCTCGAGGATTTTTCATGCTATCACGATGACTCTGCCGATATCCTTACCAAATATCGAAGACTTTTGGCAGACGGTAGAATACGATTGTCGTGTTGAGACCCCGGTCATGCGAGCGACTGTGAACAATCAACAGGTTCAGTTCAATTCTGAACAGATTCGGGTGGCATTACGGTTTGGAGAAGAGACGAGGGACGACCCAACTGAGTTCGTGGCTCCGTTTCGTGATGGAGCGTTTCTCCGAATGGGCTATTCTGGTCCATTAGGCGATACACAGAGACGGAAGGGTTTTCTGCTTGATCAGTGGCGCTTCCTCATGCACGTTATGATAGTTTGCATGTCTGGGAGGAAGGCGGGCACTGACGGTATGGGTGCGACCATGCAGTCCGCAATGACTGCACTGACTTACAATAAACGCTATAGTTTTAGTCAGATGGTCCTTTACGAGATCGATAGACAGAGGAGAGCGATGGCTCGTGAGAGGTTTATTATGTATCCGAGATTCATTCAGATGATCCTGGATCATGTGGCTCCGAATCTACCTCAACGACGCCCGATCAGATACGTGGAATCTGTGAGCAAGCGTATCTTCGCTCAATGCCGCACTTCGAGTGCGAGGAGCAAGCCTGAGCTGCGTCCAAGGCATACTCCACTGTTTGGGTTTTTAATCAACCCAGAGTATGTTCCTGCTGGTGGGGACGAGTTCAGAGATCCTCAACCGCGACAGGCAAGAGCAACTCAAGCTGCATCTGCTGTGCCTGTTGTGACGGCTGAGGAGAATATTGATCTTGATGAAGTATTTGGTGGTCAAGATTACTTTGATATGGACCGAGTTGATCCGCTGGAAGAGGTGCAGGTCTCTGCTGCACAGGGTTCGGGTGTGAGTGTTACTAGAGCAGCAACGTCGATGGCTGACTCAGATTTGGATGAGATCATGAATGAGGGGAGACGGTTGATGGTGTCTCGAGAGAGAACGTTTGGGAAGAGAAAGAGAACGGATGATGATGATGAGTCAGAAGAGGAAGAAGATATACATAAGCTGATAAGACGATCAAGACGGGAAAGGACAGGTGCTGGTATGGGAGCTGGAGAGACTTCAAGAAGGGTACGTTTCGCTCCGGCCGCACTGTCTGGTATGTCTATCGTTCCTACTTCTGTACAGGTTACAAGCGCTGCGGATGTTCCCGTGGTGGCTACATCATCTGCTGGCATTCCATCTACCACTACTATCCAGATGTCGACTCCGGAGATTGTGTCTCTACCACCTCCAACGCTTACTCAGTCGGTGGTTGCTGCACGATTTGTAGAGTCAACGGTCGTCACTACTGCAGGGTTATCAGGTATGGTACCACCTGCGGTTACGTCTGCTTCTGATGTCTCGCCTACGCCTACTTCAGACTCAGAGAGAATAGCTTCACTAGAGCGGATCGTGGCAGAGCAATCTAAGACTATTCAACGCCTAGTAGAAGCAAATCAACTACAGTCATCCCTCCTGGTTGAGCATGGGAAAATTATAGATGCCTTGAAGGAGTTCTTGGCATCTCAGGGGGAGATGAGCTGTAAAGGCGACGAGCTAAGGACGAAAAGAAGGAATGACAAAGACGATGATCCCAATGCATCGAAAGATGCAGGTGGTGAGTTGCCAAGAACTACTCTAGCTCTTGGTACTTCCACAGATCAGGGGGAGTCTGCCGACGTGGCTGGTGGTTCTGGTGGTGATGATGTGGTGTTGGTTGATGATGAGAATATAGGTGATGACGTGATTGATGCGTTGAAAGAACTAGATGATGATATGTTCAGCGATGATATATTGTTTGATGAGGATGTGCTGCCGAGTGATGTGATTGAGAAGATCGGTGAGCAGATTGAGATTGAGAATGAGATTGAGGAAGTAGAGATAGTAGAGGAAAATGTCGAACATGACATTCCAGAGGTTGAGAAGGCCGATATGGGTGATCAGACGGCAGTTGAAGATACTGAATGGGAAGAGCAGCCGAGGTGGAAGGAAGGATACGCTCAATGGTTCGTCAAAACGAAGAAACCGGCAGTCCCTACCATGTTCAAAAAGAGTTACAATATTAAGGGCTATGCTGAAGCAAAGAAAGGGATTATATGCTGGATTTATGATGAGAAGTTGCGGCTCTTCGTGATTAAACGATATGATGGAGTTCGGTACCTTAGAAGAATGTTGAGATCGTTAAACACACTGCCTGAATGTGAGGTTAAAGACTTAGCCAGATTGGGGTTGATCAATCGAAGTGATGATAATATGGCTAGAGTCATAGGGAAAATCATATGGAAAGAGAGCATAAAGGAAAAGAAGTTTGAGCTGTTGAAACCACAGAAAGGGAAACTTGTTGAAGACAAGGATAGAGGTTTGAGAGCTGATGGAAAGCCTTGGATGGTTATGAAGTATAAACCAATCCGGTGCCTTAAAGAAGTACCGATGAAGCTTATGCCCAAGGATGTGCTCAAAGACCTAAAGTGGTGGTTCGTTGATTGTGAGACAGCGGAGGCAGTGATGGAAGATGAGGATGAACAAGAGATCCTTAGAGTTTACGATCCGATGCATCTTGTTAACTTATCGCAAGCTGATCTGAAGATGCTTAACGAGAAAAAGATCTTTTATATTCCTGCTTGGAAGGATGAAGCAAGGAAATATCAAAGGGTTGTGTCGGTGTGCGTTAGAGAAGGAGTGCACGCTTGAAGTTACAGGATTACGAGACAAGAGCTGAAAGATCAAGATATGAAGCTACTGCCAAGGGGGAGTCTGTTGGTGCATAAATGTCAGTAGTTCATATGTCTAATGTCTGTAATCGAGTCTGTAATATTGTTTATGTATTTGTTTGTTTAAAGCGAAGTTGTTGACAAGTTCGCTTAGGCGAACTTGTTAACCAAGCGAAGTTGTTGACAAGTTCGCTTAGGCGAACTTGTTAACCAAGCGAAGTTATGGACAACTTCGCCTGAGGCGAAGTTGTCGTGTATTTATATAGGTTACGGCTTATTGTTTAGAAGTTGTTCAAGTTGTTCGTGTAAGTCAGTTATTGTTCGTGAGTCAAGTGACGTGAGGTCGAGAGTCTGTAACTGTGATTATATCACGTGTTGAGTTATTAATATAACGTGTGTTTGTTCGTATCGTATTCGTGTGTTCGTGTGTTTGTGTTCTACGTCCGTAACGATCTACACAGGGATTCCGCACCTGTGTATATCGGGATATCTCGTGTGATCCGTCCAGGGAACCTACAGAGTCGAACACCCCTACCGTGACCCCACTCCTGACTGAGTCCCCACCATTATCACCGCCTCCCTCACAGGAGCAGGTGGTAGTGCAAAGCCCCACAGATGGCGAACGTGTCACCTCCCTCAAAGAGAGGGTGGCGGCCTATGAGATCATCATCCTTGATCTCATAAGCCGTCTCGGTACGGTAGAACACAAACGTGATGGAGACGACCAGTTGTACAACGCCCTGTGTCATTATGTGTTCGCCATTGAGAACTGTGGGGTGAACACGGAGGCGCGGGTAGGAAGCTTGGAGTCCAAGAATGAGGTTATTGGACATTGTGCACATTACTTGATGGGCCTACATTAGATTGGGCTCATAAGTAATGTTTGCTGGTTGATATAGGATGTTATGCACTTAACTTAAAACTTGTTATCTTATTTTTACTTTAAACTATGGTGGGTGGATGGTATTAAGGTGTAGTATGTATTACACCTATTTTTGTATAATCTCTTTTGGTAGTAATAGAACCCCCCCCCCCTTTGTATGGTTGTTTAGATTATGAGTTATGTTATATTATGTTAATCTTTCAGTTATAAAAATTTTCAAAACTAACAAAATATATTTTTTTTCTAAAAGTAATCATGGCGCCTAAAACAAGACGAACAACTACCAATCAAGCATCCGGATTACCATCTTTCCAAGAAGAGTTAGCACAATTAATCGCCCAACATGTAAACACGGCACTCGATCAACGTGAGGCTAACTGTAATCCAAGTCAAACCACCCCAAACATAGCTAATAACAAAACCGGAGAGACTATTAGAATCAAAACACTAAACGATAATCCCTCTGGTAGCATGGTACACGGATACTCATACAAAAAAATTTTTAAGGTTGTGGCCCGAAATAATTCTCTAGAGCCGGAGGACCTTTAGAGATTATCATATGGATTGAGAAAATGGAATCCGTCACGAAAATCAGTAATTGCACCCCTCTTGAAAGAATAAAATATGGGGTATGTTCATTCCGTGATGAGCCACTCGAATGGTAGAACTCCTTAATCAAAAATTTTGGAGAAGACACCGCTTATCATCAAACTTGGGAGTAATTAAAATAGATGTTATTGAAAGAATATTGTCCCTGAAACAAACTCCAGAGAATTGAATACTAATTATGGCAGTTGAAGATGGAAGGTGCCGACATCGGAGGATATACCTTGCGATTCAACGCATTGGCACGACTGATACCCCGACTGGTTATGCTGAATATGCACGAATCGAGAGGTACATATGGGGCTTAGCTCCCGAAATCCGAGGAATGGTCACCTCATCTAAACCAACCACCATTCAGTCAGCCAGAGAATTGGCAAAATCTTTTACTGATAATGCAGTTTGTATGGGAATACTGAAAGAAACTAGAAAAAAAGCGGTCACTCGAGAACCCAAACGAAATCCAACCAGTTTGAATCTGAAACCCGGCGAACTCAAGCGAGAGTGGAATGGGAACCATGGAGGACAGTTCAAAAGGAACTTTGGTGCCGGAAGGATGTTTGCTGCTAATGCAAGAGGACCCAGAGGAAGCTTTAGTTAGACGCCCTCATGCAACAAGTGCGAGAAAATCACGCTGGTGATTGTTGGATATGCAACCAATGCAACCGGTTTGGGCACGTAACTCGTTGAATGTTACGCCAAGATCATACCATTCGGTTCGGTAACCCAAAACCCGGGATATTTCGAATGCGGTGTTATAGGACATTATAGGAAAGATTGTCCTAAACTCAAAAGTCAAAACACCAAAGGCAAGGCATTCGAGATGAACGCAAAAAAGGCCCGGAAGGATTCATCTGTGGTCACCGGTATGTTTCTTGTCAATAATCACTATGCTTATTAGGAGTAGAAACTAGTAAGTTAGGTACCAAATACTCTATCAAGTTAGCTAACGGAAAGTTAATAGAAACCAGTGAAGTCGCACGTAACTGTAATAATCTATTAGCAAACCATTCAATATCGATCTTTTACCCGTCAAATTATGCAGTTTTGATGTAGTCGTGGGAATGGATTGGCTCTCCAAGAATGGAGCTGAGATAATATGCCCAGAAAAGCTAGTTCGTTTACCAATTCAAAATGGTGAATCCCTGACTATCCAAGGCGATCAATGTAATTCCGAATTAAAACTCTCCAGTATCATGAAAACCCACAAAATGCTACGCAAAGGATATCCGACATTCCTCATTAATATAGTTGATACAAAAGCCAAAGAGCGAAAAATAGACGATATTCCCGTAGTTCAAGACTTTCCAGAAGTTTTCCCTAAAGATTTGCCTGGATTACCTCCTCAGCGACATGTTGAATTCAGAATCGATCTGGTTCAAGATGCCGCTTCGATAGCTTGATCTCCGTACATATTAGCACAATCGGAAATGCAAGAGCTCTCTAATCATCTTCATAATTTATTGGCTAAAGGATTCATAAGACCGAGTTTCTCACCTTGAGGAGCTCCAGTCTTGTTCATGAAAAAAAAAGATGGCTCATTTGGATGTGTATCGGTTACCGAGAACTAAACAAACTTACCATTAAGAATCGGAACCCACTACCGAAGATTGATGATTTGTTTGACCAGTTCCAAGGATTTATCGATTATTTAAAGATTGATCTGCGATCCGGATATCACCAACTACGAATTGCGGAAGAGTATGCTCATAAAACTGCTTTCAAACTCGATATGGCCATTATGAATTTTTGGTCATGCCGTTTGGTCTAACGAATGCACCTACTGTATTCATGGGCCTTATGAATAGAGTTTGTAAGTCATACTTGGATAAATTCGTGATAGTATTCATCAATAATATACTTATCTATTCACGAACCAAGGAAGAGTATGAGCAACACTTGAAATTAATCCTTGAGTTGCTAAAGAAAGAAAAATTATATGCCAAATTCTCTAAATGTGATTTCTGGCTTCGAGAAGTTCACTTTCTAGGGCATGTAATTAATGAAAACGGTATCCATGTTGATCCCACAAAAATTGAAGTGATTAAGAATTGGGAGACACCAATGTCACCCACTGAAGTGTGACAATTTTTTGGATTGGCGGGTTATTACCGTAGATTTATCGAAAACTTTTCTTCCATAGCTCAACCTTTAACCCAGTTAACCCAGAAAGACAAGAAATACGATCGGACTGAGATGCAGGAAGAAGCTTTCCAGCTACTTAAGCAAAAGTTTTGTAGTGCACCAATCTTGTCACTTCCAGAAGGAACAGACGGATTTATAGTTTATTGTGATGCTTCACGATTATGACTCGGATGCGTGCTTATGCAACGAGATGAAGTGATAGCCTATGCATCACGACAACTCAAGGTGCACGAAAAGAATTACACAACCCATGATCTCGAATTAGGAGTTGTGGTATTTGCCCTCAAAATTTGAAGACATTACCTCTATGGTACCAAGTGCATGATCTTTATTGATCACAAAAGTCTTTAGCACATATTTGATCAAAAAGATCTTAATATGAGACAACCAAGGTGGGTAGAGCTACTCACAGACTACGACTGCGACATTCGCTACCACCCCGGTAAAGCAAATGTTGTAGCGGATGCCTTGAGTAGAAAAGAAAGAAAAAAACCACTTCGTGTCCATGCATTAGGATTGACAATTCAGACAAGTCTTACCACTCGAATGCGTGATGCACAAAGAGAGGCTTTGAAACCTCAAAACATAAAGCCGAGAGATTGCGAATTCTTGAGTGTGAATTCATAGCAAAATTCGATGGTACATTATACTTGATCGACCGAGTTTGGGTACCACGATATGGGAATTAGCGAAACTTAGTAATGGATGAAGCACATAAAATCCAATTACTCAGTTCACCCAGGATCAACCAAAATGTACAAAGATCTCCAAGAATTCTATTGGTGGCCAAATATTAAAGGAGATGTTCAAAAGTGAAAGTTGAACACCAAAAGCCATCTGGATTGTTACAGCAGCCTGAGATTCCGCAATGGAAATGGGAAAATATTACAATGGATGTAGTGACCAAACTACCAACCACCTCCAGTAACCACGATTCCATTTGGGTTATTGTGGATCGGTTGACAAAATCCGCTCATTTCATTCCCATCCGTGAGAAGGATAGCTTAGAGAAATTAACTCGACTGTATCTGAAAGAGATTGTAGCCAAACATGGTGTACCCATTCAATTATCTCTGACAGAGATGGTCGATTCATTTATTGATTTTGGAAATCCCTGCACGAATCCTTATGCACACGATTGGACATGAGCACCACTTATCACCCCCAAACTGATGGTCAAAGTGAAAAAACCATCCAAACGTTGGAATATATGTTGCGAGCATGTGTTCTTGATTTAGAAATAAGTTGGGATACCCATTTATCGTTAGCTAGAATTTTCCTATAATAACAGCTACCACTCCAGTATTAAAGCTGCACCGTTTGAAGCTTTATACGAGAGGAAATGTCGATCCCCTCTTTGTTGGGACGAGATTGGAGAAAAAAAATTGACAGTTGCTGAAATTGTTCAGGAGACCACCGACCGGGTCTTCCAGATCAAAGACAGGTTGAAGGCTGCAGCAGACCAACAAAAGTCGCAGGAGACCATTGAAATTACAAGTAGGAGACCATGTGGTGTTAGAAGTCTCACCCTGAAAAGGAGTAATCAGATTCGGAAAGGGAGGAAAATTGAGTCCTCGATATGTTGGACCATTCAAAATCACCGATCGAATTGGTCCGGTAGCATATCGACTCGAATTGTATTCAGAGCTGAAAGTAATACACGATGTGTTCCACGTATCAAGTCTGAAGAAATGTTTATTTGATGAATCATTGATTGTTCCTATTGAGGATATTCGAGTTGACGATAAGCTTCGATTCGTCGAAGAACTTGTAGAGGCCATGAACTGGAAAATACAAAAGCTTAGGCGAAATCGAATCAAGCTAGTCAAAGTTCAATGGAATTCAAGGCTAGAACATGAGTTCACCTGGGAACGACAAGACGAGATGAAACGAAAATATCCTCATCTATTTCCAGTAGAGTCTAAAGCCAGTAACACTTCCTAAATTTCGGGACGAAATTTCTTAAAGGAAGGGAGACTGTAACACTCGGCAAAATTTAACACTAATGTAATTATTATTAGCATAATAATATCATTTTATGAATAAAAGCTTCCATTATAAGATTCAAAATCTTACAAAGTCAACAAAAAGCCCAAATTTTTACATGTAACGAGCAAAACGCGAAACAGCCACGGGCAGCGGGCCAGAAAATAAATAAATCATTAATATGATTATATGGCCCCAAAAATTTAAAATATATGTTAAAACATTGGAGACAATGTATAAACATAATTTTAGAAGGCTCAAATCGCAAAACTGAGAAATAAGTAAGCGAAAGCCAGTACACGACCCGGAAAGGACCCGACACAAACTATTTTCAGAAAAATTGTTTTTATAGTCTATATTGTCAGGAATTTGATTTCATTCAAAGTGACAAAAATTATTAAAAACGAGATACGACTGATTATCTAAAACTCGCAATACGTTAAACCGATTAACCAAGATTAGTTATATTTTTACCTGCCCCTCCCCCCCACCCCCCCCCAATGGGCCGGCCACCCCCACACCACATCACCCTCCACCTCTTTTCCCTCCAATAACCTTCCACCATTTCACCCATCCAATGATTGCAACCTTCTAAAAGCAAGTGTGTTGTAATCAAGTAAACCCATCCACTTAATCCCTATTATCCAACTCACTCACTCTACTCCCTCCCTCTTTCTCTCTATAATACGGCAGAAACACACAAACACACACACATTCAACATCACACAATTCAAATTTAAATCAAACACACACTCATAATCCAAGATTGACCAAGAACATTGAAGTTTTACGACTAGGAACAGGATTAGGAGGAAGAATCATCACACTCACACCACATTCTCATCTTCATCCTAAAATCTTCAAGAACGCAAGTAAGTTTTGTTTATAAGTTGATTTCTAGAGTTAATTATGTTAGATTAGGTGTTCTTGAGTTGAGATTGAGCTTGAAGATTTGAAATTATAGATGTTGGTGTGTGTGTATGTGAGCGGGTATATTTATGTAAATGTAAGAGGAAGGATTGAACCCATTTACACATGCGTACATTCATCTTGAAGTTCATACTTTGATTGTTAAGATTGATTAGAAGCATTGTTGGAATACTTGATATCTAGGTATAATCAAAGATGAAATTGATGTTTGAGTTTGATTTAGGATGAATTTTGGTTAGTTATTGATCATTAGGATTGATGATATGAACATGAATCATTGAATTGTTAGTATTAAAGTTGAAGATAGAAAGAACTTGTTCATAGTTTGCAATTTGGGGATTTTTGAAATTCTTGGATTAACTGATGATTTTGATGAACTAATGAAACTTTAAAGTGATATGGAATATTATTATTGGATATTGAATAGGGTATATGCTAGTAAATTCATAAAACTATTAGACAATACTTGAAGATTATTGAAATTGTTAGGTTGCCAATTAAGAAAACTTTGTTGAATGAAAAGTTGAATCCTTGATTTTGATATGAACACTTAGTATATATGTGTTTGATATCTAATGAATTTCATACTTGAACTAAGATAGGATGCACTATTAAAGTATAAACTGGATTAGCATATTGATCATTTGTCACTTACTATCTAGAAATAGAAACTTTGTAACATGATTAATTGAAAGATCAAAACTTGAATAGAACATTATGGTGCGAGAAACTTTGTCAAACTAGTTGAATGAGATAAACAAAGATTCATAGTTAATCATGATTAAAAGATTGAATTAGATAGAACTATCAAAAACTAAAAGTTACTATAATAGGTAACTTTGTTAATTAAACACTTAGAAAACTCATAAGAATAATGAAATGCATGAGCTAATGATTTGATGATTTGAATGACTTGATGATTTGATGATTTGGAATAACTTGATGATTAGATAATGATAGGAATAATCACAAAGTTGTTAATTGATTCTTGAAAAGGACTTACATGATTACACACACATGTTAGAACCTTCCAAATTAGAATAAAGAATATAGTTGTAAAGTATTAATTTAGCTTGTTGTGGGAATCATAATAATAGGTTGAAATCTGGATTTTTAAATCTTAATATGATATTTGTTCATAGATGAAATGATAAGCTTGATTAATGACATTATTAATAAACTTAAGTTATGAATTAGAAGCTTGAAATTGATTAAATGTGTTATATGAAATTATGTGATCAAATTTGGAATTAATGTTGAATTATGTGTTATAATTTTTATATTTAGTTCATAGAATAACTGGTGTGGACTTACATGGCTTAATTTACTTGTCGATAACTTTTACTGAAGAAAAATTGGCTTTTAAACGTAAACCAACACAACGGTTAGCGACTGTTTTAGAACAGCCCATAAAGTTGTAAACTTCTCATATATAACATAAGTTAATATATGATAAAAGGACAAGATGACAAAACTTGGTCCTAAACGGTTCGTGTTACGAAAAACGACACGAAAACGCTAAAACTTGCTATTTTAAGAAAATATTAACGAAAATGAAAAATAACATAATTTTGTAAAATAACTTCTAAAAAGAACTACTATATATTTAAAATGTATTTTTCAAGATTTAATAGTTATATTTTTATACGAAAAGTCGAACGGTTCGTTTTTAAACACGTAACTGACGAAACCGACAAAACCGACAAGATTCCTTAAAAATAATAATTTAATATTTTCTTAAAACATTCTAGCAACTGAAAGTTTAATATTTTATTATATTTATATATCTACTTTATTTATTAATTAAATTAGTTATTAATACAATAATTAACGAAACCCGAACTATATGTACTCTTTAACTTGGTAGGAACCTACTTGCTTATGTGCTTGTGTGGACATTAGACTAGGACTAACAACTTAAAGATTTTTCTAAACTAAAACTCAAACCAAGTTTTATTAACAAAACGTGTTCTGATATAGGACACACGATTTTTGGAACGAAATCCTTCAACCGTGAGTTTCTCTAAAATCCCCTTGTTTTTAAATAAAATATTTTTTATTGTGTTTTGGGGGGAAAGCAAATTATTTTATCGATATTTATTGAAGTTTTTAAAAAGCATTTTATTTTACAAACCGTATAAAAAGTGGGATGAGTCATCAATTGGTTAAATAAATGTTAACCGAATTAATAAGATCACAGAAATATTGGTAGATCTATCAGGGTGACGCCCCCATTTCTTATCGCGGTGGGTTAAAAGTGGGAATGTTTTGAGTATGGTAGGTATGTAGTTATTAATTTTGATAGTCATACACTTGTTGTATTCTTTGCTAGTCTACAACATTACGATTTGTTTGAAAGATAAAATGCTTCGTTTTTTATGACAAATTCGATTATTATGAATTTTGAATGATATAATTACCATGTTAAAAGAACAGTAGGAAAAGATTACCACCGTTGCTTATGGTAATAGATGATAAAAGAATGATCGTTGAACCATTGTATGGTGAGAATTTTATGTACTCGTTTACTTTATTTCCTGATAAATTGATATAATATTGTTATGATGATTTTTATGATGACTTGAATGGAAATTTCGATTGTCTAATTTTCATTATAATATATATATATATGTAAGTATATACATATATTAATTTCAACAAAGAGAACTCACCAACATTCGTGTTGACGTTTATTTTAATATGCTTTTCAGGTAAGTGATGGCTTCAAAGGGACAAGGAAAAGAGAGCCTTGGATGTGTGTTTGAATAATGTAGGAACCGAGAATTTAATAAACCGTACAGTAGCACATGTATAAGTCTGATTATGTAAAGAATATTTTATTAAATAAAGGTTTAACTTTTATTATTAAATATTTTGTTCTATTATAATTAGCTATCGGCATCTGTCTTGACCCAAACGACTTAGTTAAGGTCATCCTCTGCCTTGATTAAGGTTTTCGGGGTGTGGCAATAATGATTTTGCGGCATCGGTGGAGGGTGACTAGTGATGGTCCTTTCCATTTCCCGCCCACCGCCACTGACGTCAAGGCCTCATATATCAGGGACTCGTTGCATAGGTATGTATACATGCATACATACATACATGCATGCATACATACATACATACATACACACATACATACACACATACATACATACATATATATAATATAATTTAACATAATATAATTTTGTTGTGCAGGTACCTGCACAAACTTATCGCTTCAACTATACAGGGTCGCCATTAGGGGACATATCACTGAAACCTCCGCGACTTGTTTTTTTGCGGTTCCTGCTGATGGATAGGCACTGCAACCTGGCTCGTGCGTTCGGTGAAAACTTCACCCTATACTGGCACAGGCTGGCCCGCCGGTCATTTCTCAGTGGCTCATGCGTGACGTGAATTGCGCTCATTTTGGGCTACGGGTCGTTACTACCTAAGCTACCCATTCAGCTGCCGATTTACCCACGCGAGCAAGATTGTTCCCGTGTGTCACACCCTGACCAAAGGCGGCGAAACTTGCTAGGGCGTAACATATTGATTGGACAATAACTCAAAAGACACTAATTAAAGCAACAATAATTATTTAATTTCATTAACATTAGCAAGTACACAAATTCAATAAACAAAATAAATACATTATACCTTTGTATTTTGAGTAATATCCTAAGGTAAAACTAATATATTCGATATTTAACAATATTAATTACTTGTACCTGTAGCATGTATAAAAATAGAGTTTGTTAACACGAATGTTGGTGAGAATACATAAGATTTAGTTTTATAAATAAATGTATAGATAGGTAAATAGCAATTCATATGTAAATGGTGAGCATTACAAATCTTATGAAAATGTAAACAATTAAATAGATGTGGACCCGTTCCTATTGATACAAAATTTGCTAACTTGGGTAAATGTATGATCATACTAGATGAGAATAGACGAGGATGGATGCCAACCACCAAGCATAAAATAAACATTTAAGCACATAGAGCATAAGCATGGAGCATACAATTAGCACACATACACATATATTGAATTGCATTTTGAAAAGATGTGGTAATAAAATATGAGTAAAAGTGAATAAGGTATACATGCTACCCCCAAAATATAAAAGATGGAAAAATGGGTATGTAAACTCACATTGAATTTGGTGGGTTGAAAGATGAAGATCGTGGTTAAGCGTGTGAATGTCCTAACATGTAAGCCATAAATAAAAGTAATAAGGCTAGTTTTAGTTTGTGTTTGATGAATAATTAACTAATGATTATAATGGTAAGATAATTTGATAACTTGTACTTGAAAAATGAAAGAAGGATGAAAACAGAATTTGGACAGCTTGCTGTCTCTGCACAGAAAAATTATAAAACAAAATAAGAAACAATTCCCAATAATTACAAAAAATTAAATTAAACTAAATCAATGTGTTAGGAACAACTTTATTTTAGAAAGTTTGATCAGATTTGGATTCGAGATCGGCTAAAATAGCCATTCTTCAAAAAGATTACAATTTGCTCACTAATTTTAGTTTGACCACTATGGATTCATAAAAATGAAATTGAAGTGCAAATAAAATGCCATTAGTACCACAACTTAATGAATTTAGTCATAGGCTTTGGTTTTGAACCATTTCAATTTGATATGACAAATTTGTGGCTCAACCTTTGTGGTCCAAGAATTCTGTCAATTCTGAATCATTATATTAGTAATGTCCTTCACATTCTGAAATGGTTTTGATGGAAATAAAGTATAATCCATTGATGGGGTGATGAATACATCATATATATAGTATGTATCATCAAAACCTTATGGTTATGTTATAATATAAAATCAAATTAAAACATAAAGTTACAAGAAATGTAAGAACTTTGTTAAAGCGTGATCATTAGAGAGCATCTTCCAACCTTTAGTTCTTTATATCCTCCACAACACACACCATGGTGTATAGGTTATGTGGGATCCTTGACATGAATATATGATAGCTTTGCAACCATGTAAATGAATAAGATGAAGAAGAATAAAAGAATCATTAAGGATAGTACAACTAGTGTTACACAACAACTTGATTACCTTATTTTTTGACAAAATAGTAACAATAAAAAAATGAAGAATATGGAGATGAGAGAGAGGGGGCAGGGAAAAGATTAATTCTTCTTGTAATTTCAAAGAAGAATAAGAATGGCACAAGAGAAATAGAAGGGGTGATAGTCTCCTATATACAACAAGATTTGGAAGGGCTAACTTAGGAAATCTTGTTTTTGTAAAAAGTTGTAAAACTTGGAGAAGGGGGGAAGGGGTGGGGTGAACGGTTTTGGGGGTGTTTTGGGTTGGATTATATGTATTTTTAAGATATATGACGGATCTTTTTCTACAATAATTAATTATATATAGTACTTATGCTAGTTATATGTTTAAAGGTCCATGTAATAGTTTATTGTTTTATAAAATGAAAGAAACACACTTACGAGTTATAAGTTATTATGTATAGGAAATATAAATGTATGTAACTAATTAGGGACTCCATATCGAGTTAGGTTAAACGAGTTTCCAAACGATTTAAATACGTAACACAATATAAGTAACGATGTGAGGTAACAATTTTTGATTAACCAAAACTTGTGAATATGTTAGCATAGTAAATATGATATAACTTTAATATCAATGACCAATAACATGATTAAAACATAGACCTCCAACATTTCATTGATTAACAAGTGTTCTAATCACATTGGAAAACTGCAACGGGTCGGGTTTCGGGTTTGAAAATTAACGGACGTTACACCGGACACAGAGCATGCATATCGTCGGGAAGATTTACTGGCATGACAGCCTGGTCACTAGTCTACGAACTCCCGTTTACATCGCAGTCCCACTTGTTGAGCCTCTGCCATTGAGGAGCCGGAGGTGCATTATCAAGGAGTCGCGGTTGACGCTGAGGACGGTGATGGCGGCGAGGGCGTTGATCATGTATGTTTTATTATCGTTTAAATTCATTTGTACCTTCGTATTATTAACGTTATTTTATCGTGTTGATACCAGCCACCGCAACACGTCCCGTGTACATATCGCGCCGTGCGTTTGGATGCGGCCTACAGAGATTAGAGTAGGGGATGTTACAGCTCCAGGAGGGGATGTCACGGCTCCAACATCCGGTGGCATGGGAGGTAGAGCGGAATGCCTCCCATCAGCGTGGTGAGGAGTACATACTACTACCGCCACGTTTTGACCACGAGGTGAGCACGTCAGGTGCCAGATGCATATGCAAGGCTGACCACGACGCTGAGGATAGGCCACCCACACGTAGAGGAGACAACGCGGGTGGCGCTATCGTTTAGATTGATTTGATCATTTTGTTTTTATTTGTGCGAACTCGTTGATATGTATATATAAATATCGCTTTATTTATATTGTTTCATTGGAATTTGATATTTTAGCTAATCAACAATATTTGATTGTTTAAAACGGAAATTATTAAAAAAAGAGTATAAAAATAATTACTAATACAAAAAAACTAAAAAAACATAGAATAAAAAAATAGATAGCTAAAAGTTAATAACAAAAAAAAATTGAAAAAAAAACAATGGACAAAAAAGCGACTTTTGAGAAATGGTGTCTCCTCAAAAGATTGGGTGTCTCTAGCAAACCCGTTCTTAAATTATGCTATATAATGACTATACGATCAATTACTATAAGAAAAAAAAGACAAGCCTACCTCTAGATTCTAGATTGTACCTCATGAAAGTCTTACTATGCTTTAACTCATGTACATATGTTTACATGTTTAATTGTAAATTGTTTATCATCTAATTATTTAAAATTGGTGCGCACACACACATATAATGAAAACTCGAGACCCTTATAGAAAAAGGCTCTAAGCAGTTGCCCATCCCTTCGCCACCTAATAGCCAATCATGTATACGAGTGCACTGTGACGAAACCGTGTTATTTTTATAGTTTTCATTCATGTAAAAGACATAGTAATATCATTTGGAAAATACCCAAAATAGCCATGTTAACCTTCCCATTTGCGATTTTAGCCGTTCATAGGTCAAAATCCTCAAAATAGTTATTAAGAACCGTCAGATCCGACAGAACTCGTTAAGAACATTCTTGATGGCTATCTTGGTATTTTGACTAATTGAAGGCCAAAGTTGGAAATAAGGAGGTCAACATGGCTATTTAGGGGATTTTCTGTAATATCCCCAAAATTTTGATCCAAATTTGACAGCATATTGAAGTTGAAGGATCAAAATTATTCTAAAAATAATTAATGGAAAATTTAAATAAAGAAATTAAAAGAAAATAAGGAAATAAAAATATTCCATAAAGAAGTCTATCCCATTTTAAGAAAAATGGGAAAAAGAATCCATCCCACATGAAAAAATGAAGAAAGTGTAAGCATTCCACATGGGTATAAATAAGGAAGATAAAACCCATCCGACAATGGAAGCAAGAAAGATTTTAAAGCTCTTTATAAGGAAGAGAGTTTTCCTAGTAATATTTTTTTATGCCTAGCATGCACCCAGTGATCCTAGAGGAGGGTGTGGAGCACTCGACGAGCACGAGCTCAGGCTCGGACGAGGAAAAGGACGAGGACACCGGCGATGGGGATGGGGAAGGGCGTAATGTCGCGCTTTGATAACGCACTTTCCACTTCGCACGCTCGCATCGCCGAGAGCCGCTTGAGAGCCGGCTTATTGTTTTTGGAAAGTGGAAGCAAGACCAAGACGTGCCAAGTTACCTAAGACAAGGGATCAAAAGTGAAAAATTCAATTCAGGAACCCATCGCACTGCGCGATGAGCCCAGAACAAAGGTCATCGCGATACACGATGGACCTTGATGACTCAGCACCACGTGTCAGCACGTGGCATGGCGGCAGAAAATATACGGCGTCGCGATACGCGACGGGGTTACCAAGACCCATCGCATATCACGATAGGTTGCAAAATCAGCTTACAAATAGGGGCTCATGGCATCTCATTCTTCACACACTAAAATACACTCATTCACACACACTTAGTCTTGTTTTTTATGCCGAGTATCGTAGTACGTACCTAGCTACGAGGTTCCGACAGTTTAATCCCCAATACGCGACGTAGAGTAGAAGTACTGCTCGTACAAGCTTAGGCATGTAAGCTTCAACTACCCGTGTAAGGTAGGGGTTCTGCCTAAGTCATTATTTTATTATTATATGGCTTATACTATAGTCAGGGGATAACCCAAACCTTGATTATATTTATGTTTACATAAGCTTTAAACATACACAGGATTATAGTAATGTTTCTTTACAATTAAAAAACACCAATTTTACATTCTTGAGGATATATAGTTTCTTCACATTTAAGAAACGTAACGTTTTATATACAAGGAATATAGTTAAAAACATTGTTTCTTCATGATTAAGAAACATAATATTTTACTACAATGGTAGCAGTCAATGAATGTTTCTTCTTGAAGAAGAAACAAATTATAGACGTTTCTTCATAAAGAAGAAACTCAGCATATGATTTGGTAAATAACAGAAAGACTACAGGTCTTGATATTTTATTCAAACAAATTATCAATCAAGGTTTAAAGCTATTAAAATCAGACTAAAGGTCTATAGCCGGATCAAGAGACAATCCAGATATTTATATAAACTTATTTTGTTATAGGTTAATCATCAATCAATTAATCATTCACAAAGGTTTTCAAACGAGATCACCACATCATTCTATTCAAACAATCACAAGTGAATACGTTAAACCTTTACAAACAGTCAAAACATATTTATACTCTATAAGATGAATGGTTGGTTTATGTTAAAGTGTCAGTCAACGTTTACATGAGATTACGTGATCTCTAAAATATTATAATACAAAATAGAAAATAAAAGCAACTCAGACCGATTACACATATGTCTGGATCAATACATAATTGTTCAGCCTAAACAGTAAAAGGCTACGTGTTCGGGGCTAAAAGTCATAATTAGTTCTCCATTAAAGGCTACGTGGCTCGGGGAATACTTTTGTGTGTGTAGGGAAGTGGTACAAATCCCATGAATGATATACTTTCTGCTGAGCTTGTACAAAAAACTATATTTGTATTGTAACTGTAATTTGATATTTTTAGAGTCAAGGATTCACTAGCACATCGCTGACGTACTTTTCCCTCACATTTCAGGGAAACAGATTAGCACAGGTAGCAAATAATTATAGTCATTCATGGAGATAGATGCTCGCAAGTTAAAGATGGCTCAGTTTAAAATTATTAAAATATTATAAACATGATTTAAACATGATTTATAAATCAAACACTCGGGTATTTATTATCCGAGAAGTTTTCAAATAAATTAATATTTTATTATAACAAAAGTCTTCCGCTAAAATAAACTGCAACTCTGATGTATTTACAAAACAGGTACCAACTATTGGTCACATGGCTAGGCCCTAAGTCGGGTTGTGACATTTTCCCAATATGGTTTTAGGTTTTTCTTTTAATTGATATAGTTGGTGTCAATATCGTAACGATATAAATTGATACCGACTGATTTCCGCCACATCGCTCCTGAAATCTCACTAGTTTTATTATACTATGCATGTTTTGTAACCCATTTATTTTATTTTAATTGAAAATGATTTTTCTTAAAAGTTCATGTGTATGTATTCATGATACTCTACGCTTCACATGTGATATCAAGAGTACAAAAGAAAACAATGGGAAATCTGTAACATATCGAAATTTCTATGAATAATATAGAAAAATTATTTACGTTGGAGGAATTAATTTGAGTTAGTAAAATAATAAAAATAATATAATAATAATGATAAAATGATGGTAGGCTAAAATAGATGCAATTAATCATTGACATAAGATGAAGATAGGTCTAAGGTCCATGGGCTTAAGGAAGTACAAATACCTCCTGAATGTTAAATCCTTTCCATCTCCATCATTCTACACCTTAACCGACACCATAAAACACACACACTAAAGCCAAACATGCTCTACACCATTCTAATCAACAATCCAAGAACAATTGAAGTTAGTCGTGCCCATCTGAGAAGAGGTGTGCATAGAATTAGAAATAAACAGGACTCATATGTGTTTAGTTAATACACTTACCTTAAGTGGTAAGTATATGTTGTATGAACGTTTATGAACGATATTGGAATGATATAAGAAAAGCTAAGAGTATGTATGTAGATGAATATGAATATATATATATATATATATATATATATATATATATATATATATATATATATATATAACTAAAAGTATGTATGGTTGTATGGTTGTATGCTTAAAGGGTTGCAGACCCTAATAATATCTGCGAAGGTTAAAGGGTTGCAGAACCTAATAATATCTGCGAAGGTTAGAGTGTTGCAGACCCTAATAATGTATGCGAAGGTTATATGGTTGCAAACCCTAATAATATATGCGAAGGTTATAGGGAGAAATGTTTTTTAATACATATAACTAGTTATGTATGTAATGTACAAGCTAGAAGAATGAAAGTATGATTGAAAGAATGAAAGTATGTATGTATGTATGTATGTATGTATGTATGTATGTATGTATGTATGTATGTATATACGTATATGTATGTATGTATGTATGTATGTATGTGTGTGTGTGTGTATGTATGTATGTATGTATGTATCTATGTATGTATGTATGTATGTATGAAAGAAAGGTAAACATGTTAAGTATGTAATATGTATCTTTGGATACGTATGTATGTAAGTATGTGAATGTAATGTATGTTGCCTGATTAACTAGAACTCACTCAGCGTAGCTGACTTTTAGTAGGCACGCAGATAAGTAGAATGAGGCAGTTGGCTTGAGGAGCACACATGGTTGAAGAATAAAGAAGATGGCATCTGAAGATTTGAAGTTATATGTTATATGATGTTTAAACTATAAAGACATGTTTAAGTTTTATGTATGAATGTTTGATGTATTAAGTATTTCGCGAAGGTTTTAATTCACTCTGATATTTAGAACTGTGTTTATGAGTAAATTCAATGCCAATGTAAGGCGGCCTTACGAGTTGGTATCAGAGCATGAGTTTGAGAAAAATAAGTATCATACATGCTTAGACTCGAACAGAGAATGGGACTTAATAAAGAAATGAAAGAAGATGCAAGTTCAAGAAAACCACGTGTCGCTCAAGCAAGCTCGAGAGAGATAAGGTACATGATTAAGTTCATGCAATGATTTAGAAGTATATGTATTTGCATGTTAAATGAAGGTAGAATAATGTATGAATGCTAGCTAATTGCTAGAAAACAAGGTATGTATGCCAGCTTAATTGCTAGGGATAAGAAGAAAGATGGCAGCAGAGGATGTGTATAGACTATCGTGAGTTGAATAAGTTTATGGTAAAGATAGATATCCGTTGCTATGGATCGATGATTTGTTTGATCAACTACAAGGTGCGAGTTGGTTTTCTCGAATAGACCTTAGGTCAGGCTATCAACACTTAAAGGTGAAAGAGGCAGACATCCCTAAAACAGCGTTTCGCATGTGGTATGCACACTACGAGTTCCTCGTGATGTCGTTTTGTCTAGCGAATGCCCCCTCAACATTTATTGACATGATGAATCGGGTATGTAGGGCAATGCTAGACAAGTCAGTTATTGTTTTCATTGACGATATATTGATTTATTCAAAGAGAGAGTCTGACTATGCTGAACATCTAAGAGAAATATTGGAGGTTTTGAAGCAAGAGAAGTTGTACGCTAAGTTTCCAAAATACGCATTCTGGTTGCGTGAGGTACAGTTTCTAGGTCACGTGATAAATCCTGAAGGAATTAATGTGGACCCAACTAAGATTGAGGCGAAAATGAAGTGGAAAACTCCGCAAAACCCAACTGATATACGAAGCTTCTTGGGGTAGGATAGTAACGGGTGCATCGGAGTATGACCCGTAATTGAGCTTAAATGATATAAAAACCTATGTAGTAAGTGCTAACTTCATGGGACTAGATAACTACTGTTGTGTGGTTAATTGCATGTTAAAAGGAGGTTCCGGAACAACTATGGCACATAAGGAGGAAACCGAATGAACCGGAGAGGCGAGAGGGATTAAAAGAGACAAAAAAGGAAGCCGTGGAAGATATTTTGGCACATGCTCATTCGTCGGCACGTGGGTGCCGAACTTTAAGTGTTAATCCACTGATTTCAAGAGGTCTTTTCACTTACTTTTTCAATTGGGACGACCCAAGGGCGATTTGGGAAGGAGAAAACAATATTTTGGAGATTTCAATCTATGGTTTGATGCTTTTGATTCATACAAACACTACAATTGATGTGATGATGATCTACAAAATCATGAGTGGCTAATTCCATTGGTGATCATCTTGGATGTAAAGTTTAATTTGTTATGCTTAAATTTCTAGAATAATGACTTTGCAATATTTGTTTGGTTGTTATGGTGTTTGATTAATTGTTTGTAAAGTATTGCTTGTGTTTGATCATGATCCAAACCATACGTTCTTGGTTCTATTGGTAATCGAGATATCATGGGAGGAATTAGGTTTGAATATTAGTTAATTGATTATTGGGTAACACCTTGCATTATATTAATCCAAGTACTTAGTTCCCTTTTATCACAAACATGTAATCAAACATGAACTATGTCTATGTGGTTCTTTCTAGTAAGCATGAACATTGTGTTGATTTAAACCTGAAATCTAAGATGTTCGCTTGTTTTTAATCAGTTTATTAATCTTAAGCATTGTTTGCTAGTTAGTTTATTCCTTTTTAGTTATTCAAAAACCAATCAAATCTAAATTTACTTTTTATGCAATTTATTTTTAAGTTTATTGTCTGTTTAAGCTAGTAGTAAACACGCATTCCACAAACTCTTTGTGTTCGACACCCACTTACTGCTATCTATTTAGTTGTATTTGATTTATTTTTGAGTGAGTCTCCGACCTCAAAAAGAGCAAGACCGGCAATTTGAAGACCACAAGTACATGTTGTGGAAGATGGAGAAATACAGGACACTAGTCAGGGAATTGATGTTTGTACGAATTGTAATGAGTTGGGTCATGCATTGGATGTGTGTATTGTAACATCACGTAAATTTCGGGCCAAAAATGTCAAATTTCCAAAGTATAGGGACCAATTCTGCCATTTTCCAAACTCCAGGGACTAAAATGTAAAATCTGTCATTTTAACCCATCGCGCTACGCGACAGGGTCAAGATAGACACCCCTCGCGTACCGCGATGGGGTATCTGACACAGCGTGACACGTGTGCCACGTGGCACACGGTGGCAGCGTCTGCTGCCACGTGTCACCACATGTTGACACGTGTGGCGGTGCCTGCCACGTGTCGACACGTGGCAGGTCTATGCGCTGACTCGGCAACCCTATATCGCGATACGCGATGGGGAAGCCAGGGAGCCCATCGCGTACCGCGATGGGGTCCGATTTCAGCCTATAAATAGGCAGTTCCGGGTTTGATCCAAGCACACCTCAAAACACACACATTACTCTCTCTCTCTCTAGCTTCTCTCACTACCTCGTAAAGCGTGCCATCGATCCACCTCGATAAACGTGCCCTGAAACCTCGTTTTCCGTACCCCGTTACCTCGATTTCCGTTCCATCCCAAACAAGAAAGAAGTGCTGCCCGACGACCCGGTGATTTCCTCGAAATACGTGAAAAGAGTGTCGGTGCCTTGAAAAGCGTGCCAAGTGGAGGGAAGGAGTTTTACAAAGAAAAGAGTATCGATTGAGCGGCGTCGAAGTGTTGCCCAAGTGACTAGGGTGTTGCCAAGCCAAGCAAGGTAGGCATAATGCTCGATCAAAATAATAATAAAATATTATAACGGCTTAATACCCAAGTCGAAGTTATTCTCGATAAACAAAGAAACATATAACAAAGAAAATAAAGAAAAGAAAGATAAAATATATAGATATATATATATATATATATATAAATATTATTTGTTATGAAATATATTATTTAAGTATAATGAGTATACTTAAATAATAATAAAGAAAGAATACGTTTCTTAATGAAGAAGAAACGTCGGGTTTTTAAACTAAAGGTTTATCAAATATTACTTTTCAACTAAAGGTTTTAAAGTAAAATAATGAACTAAAGGTTCATCGAGATAAATAAGACTAGAGGTCTTAAAGCCGGATCATGTATCCGACTAATGAATGTTATACACGTACTATAGGTGCGAGATAGCGAAGGAAAGACTAACGGACGGTGTTGGAAACCGATCCCATTGAATGGTGAATACGCCCCACTTTTACAAACTTGTTTTCAAACAAACAAATGTGTTATGTGTAAAACTTTACATGAGGCTACGTGTCTCTATAAACATTACAAATAAGAGTATAAGCCAGCCCTCAGGCTATGGTATACGTTTGTCTGGATCCTTACATATGTGGTATGCGGTGGGCACATCGCACCACGCCTGATCACGACCTCCAGCCACGATGGGCCGGACCAAAGTATGTCCGAGTGAGAATGACCTTGTGTATATTTATGGTACCTAAGTATGTCGAAACGCTGCGGTGTTTTGCTGAGGTGACCTAGTGTAGAAACTCGAGTTTATGATGATTGTTTAAACTTGATTATTCCTAAGCCAAGATGGGCCGAGGTTTACGTGGTCTCGAGGGGTAATTAAGTAAAGAAAATATTTTAGCGTCAGCATATTCACCAGCATTCGTTGCTGACGTATTTCATTAACATTTTGCAGGTAATCAGGAATAGAGCTTGCAAGACGAAGAAGCTCAAGTATCCGATGGCTCGGATAAATTTGTGTAAATATTAAAATATGTTGGTTTTGTAAAACTTATAAACAAGTAAACTTAAAACGAGACTGTCGTCTCGTTCTTTTGTAATGTAAATATTTATAAATCGATCCTTTGTTTTTATAAAGACTTCCGCATTAACCCGCAACTCTGATTTATTTACAAATATGGTACCAACTATGGTTCACACTCCTAGGCCTAGAATGGGGGTGTGACAGGTTGGTATCAGAGCCATCGATCTTAGCGAATTGGGTATCATAAAACAATACCCAAGCTTCGATTCAAGCATAGGAAATAATTACTTGTTTATTTGAAAAAGGATAAGATTGGTTGGTAACCTTTTCTTTCCCTCTCCACGTTCTAAACCACCAATCAAGATGTCTTACGAGAAGTTAATGGAATATTATGACAAGGAAGTAAGAAGATCAAGGAAGTACTACAAGTTAGGAGCAAGGACTACTTTGAATCATTTTTCAACGAAGAACATAAACGAAACCCTAACCCAAGTCCAATCTACCATCTAAACAACACACCACATGAAGTATACCAACCCCCAAGGTACCACCCGATCGACGTCCCCGATAATCCACCGAAGCCAAGTGTTGAGGCACCAAGGCACTCGAGCTATCATCCACCGACTATGCCAATGTATCAACCGTCAGAAATACCAACATATCACCCATCAGAGATCCCTAATTATCAACCCACGGAAGTACCACAATATTTCCCAACTGGTTATGTACCGCCAAATCCACATCCGTCATATACCTTTCAGTCAAACTTACCAATCAAGAAGGAACCAAAGTCCCCTTCATCCGACTGGATGCAATGCCACTCCGATCAACGAAGGTGGCATACCGGCACATCAACCATGGATTCTGCCAGCTCACAACACAACAATGAAGGACCCTCTCGAAAACCTAAGATGAGGGTAACAATGCCATATGAGAAGATCCACATGACTGCAATGACCAAGGAGGAACTAGAAGAAAACCAAGAAGAGGAACCGGAAGAAGAAACCGACCCTGAGGAAGAAACGGAAGAGGAACCTGAGGAGGAGACAGATCTCGAGGAAGAAGAATTTTCCGACAACCCAAATGAAGTAACCACACCGGAGGAAGAACAACACTCCATCCCAAGCTATGGTTCTGTTGACCCATACATGAAATTTCTCCAAGAACTCAAGGGTAAGGCATCGTCAAGCTTCCCGCCATATCAAAGCAAGATTCCATCCATTGAGGAACAGGCAAATGAAATCCGCAAGCAAAATGAGGCTGCCAATGCTCTCTTTAATTACCAATCTGATGAGACGGCAACTCCGTAACCTGACCCCAAGAACCACTACGATATTGTGATGATGGGTTACCGTGACCCACCTCCAAGATATGGGTATCCGACTGACATGCCTCAGTCCCAGGAAGAGCATTTGGATCGAGCCTTACACGAGACCGATGACCTTAGAAAGAAGATAGCTGTGGATGGGAAGAAAAAGAAGAAGATGGGAGATAAACTTCTTCGCAAATGCAACAAACTCACCAAAGTTGTGAAGAAGTTTATGAAGGATTGAGAAGAAGAAGTTTATGTGTGTAAAATAGTTTGTATGATATGTGTAAAATATGTATCATATGTAAGAAGGATAGGATCTATAAGTTTGTGGCAACAATAATATACATATCATTTATGATATGTATATGAATGTGAAATAAATAAAACTTGTATAATAAGAAAAGAAATGTGTTAATTTTCAGATAAAAGATAAAAAGATTAAAAGAGAATGTCGAGACAAAGTGATAACCGTGAGGTTTCCCGAAAGGAAGCCGAGAAACGTGAAGCTAAAGGGAAAGGTCCCGAACGAGAGGAACCAATTCCTGACAAATACATGAATCAAATACAACAAATGATTAGAAAAGCTGCTCAGGAAGAATCTGAAAATAGATCCCGATCTAGACAAACAAAACATACACGTTCTGAAAATCCTTCCCACAAATCTGTTTCTAAACCTCACACTCGACCTTCACGAGAGGAAGAAAGCGAACATGAATCAAACGCTAATGTAGGGGTTCGTAAAGAACTTAAGAAACTCAATATAGGAGGATGTTCTTTTAAGGACTTTAAGTATTACGGACCGAAAGAATTTCACGGGGACAAGGGAGCCATCAATACCGTAAGGTGGATAGAAGAGATGGAGACGATTGTTATCACAAGCAAGTGTACGGAGGAAGAAAATATTCAATACTCCGCCTTGATGTTCAAAGGCGAAGCACTGGAGTGGTGGAACACACTGATGATGAGTAGAGGAATGGAGGTGATGTACAAGTTGACCTGGAATGAATTCAAAGAGTTGTTAATGTCAAAGTTCTTTCCGATGCATGAGACGGACCAGATACAAACTAAGTTCTTGGCTCACAAGGTTGTCGGAACAAACCTTCGTGAGTACAACACAAAATTTCACGAATATTGTCGTTTGGTACCCCAGCTGGTTACCCCCGAGTCCAGCAAAGTCACTCGTTATATATGGGGACTACCACGAGAAATTCGTGATATGGTGAGGTCACACTTGCCACAAACCGCTGACTCCGCGATGGAGTTGGCTGGATATCTAATGGGCGAAATGATCCGCAACAAAGAAGAAGACAAGAAGGTTGTGACAACGCAAGATTCGAAGAAAGATGGGAATACCCGTTTCAAGGGTAAGGGAATTGACCAACGAAGGTCTGGCTTCAACCCCGGCATCCCACAATGCAAAATCTGTAAGAAATATCATCAGGGTAGATGCCTTCTAGCTCCACGACTTTGTGAATCATGTCACAAACCCGGCCACGCTGGGGCCGATTGTTGGAAAAAGAAGATGACCTACTACAATTGTAAAGATATGGGACATCTTAGCTTCGAGTGTCCCAAGAATAAACCCGTGACTGGTGGTGCGAGTGGTAGCGGTCAGAAGAACGACCCCAAAGAAGGGCAATGCAAGAGTCTTCGTCTTAGACACGAAGAAAGCGGCTGACATGCCGGAAACTATTACCGGTACGTTTCTTGTTAACAACGCTTATGCTAGAGTCTTGTTTGATTCGGGTGACAACTTAAGTTTTATAGATTATAAGTTTTGTAGTCTATTAAACGAACCTTTAATCAAACTTAATAAAACTCTAAGCGTCGAGACTGCTAATGGCGAAACTGTTAAAATCACCGAAGCCTTAGAAAACGGAAAGATCTTATTAGCCAGTTATGTTTTACCTATTCTATTATTACCCATGACTCTTGCTGGTTTTGATGTTGTATTGGGTATGGATTGGTTATCCGACAACCATGCTCGTATCCTTTGCAATAGCAAGACCGTTGAACTTCAAGCCCCGGATAAACGAACTATTCGAATTGAAGGAGATAAAGATGCAGGCCGAGTTACCCTAATCTTCATGATAAGGGCTAACAAGTGTTTAAATCAGGGATGCTTAGCATTCATGGCCTACGTCACCGAAGAATCCAAACCCAAAGAACTTAAAGACGTTCCCATTATTTCTGATTGTGCCGATGTATTTCCCGATGAACTCCCCGGCATTCCTCCCGATCGTGAAGTAGAGTTTAGGATTGATCTCATTCCTGGTACTGCTCCGATCGCCAAGGCTCCGTATCGCCTCGCGCCAACCGAGATGAAAGAACTAAAGAAGAAATTGGATGAACCTCTCGAGAAAGGTTTCATAAGACCTAGTTCATCACCATGGGGAGCGCCGATACTATTCGTCAAGAAGAAGGATGGATCCATGCGGATGTGCATCGATTACCGAGCTCTTAACAAAGTTACAATCAAGAATCGTTATCCACTCCCGCGTATCGATGACCTTTTTGATCAACTTCAAGGTTCTAGCTATTTTTCAAAAATTGATCTTCGTTCCGGCTATCACCAACTTAAAGTTCAATCCAAAGATATTCCGAAAACCGCTTTCCGAACAAGGTATGGACATTATGAGTTCACGGTTATGCCGTTTGGACTTACTAATGCCCCAGCTGCGTTTATGGATATGATGAACCGTATCTGTAAGCCTTACTTGGATAAGTTTGTTATCGTCTTCATCGACGACATACTTATTTACTCTAAGTCTAAAGATGATCATGAAATTCATCTTCGAACCTTACTTGAAATCCTTAGAACCGAGAAACTGTACGCCAAGTTCTCGAAATGCGAGTTCTGGTTGCACGAGGTGCAATTTCTTGGTCACGTCATCAATATTAATGGTATTCCAAGTGGACCCCGCTAAGATTGAAGCTATCTCTAATTGGGAGGTCCCAAAGTCGCCAACCGAGATTCGAAGTTTCTTAGGATTGGTCGGCTATTATCAAAGGTTTATTGAAAACTTCTCTCGAATCACTGTTCCCTTAACTTCTTTAACTCGCAAAAACGTTAAGTATGAATGGGGAACAAAGAAACAAGAGGCGTTCGATATACTTAAACAAAAGCTTACCCAAGCTCCAATACTGGCTTTTCCAGAAGGTACCGAAGACTTTGTTGTTTTTAGTGATGCATCCCATTCCGGTTTGGGATGCGTACTAATGCAACGCAAGAAAGTAATCGCTTACGCCTCTCGTCAACTCAAGGTGCACGAAAAGAATTACACAACTCATGATCTAGAGTTAGGCGCCATAATCTTTGCACTTAAAATATGGAGGCACTATCTCTACGGAGTAAGATTTATCGTGTACACCGATCACAAAAGCTTGAAACATATCTTCGATCAAAAAGAGCTAAATATGCGCCAACGACACTGGATGGAAACTCTAAACGACTATGACTATGAAATTGTCTATCACGAAGGTAAGGCCAACGTTGTGGCCGATGCCTTGAGTCGTAAAGAGCAAAAAAGCCAAAAAGAGTCCGAGCGTTAAGGCTAGAACTTCAAATCGATCTTATTGACCAAATCAAATATGCTCAATCTCAAGCAATTAATGAAAACAAGATCTCTGATGAAAAACGCAACGGCACCATTGATTCGCTCGTCAAAGGTGACGATGGTATCCTTAGAATGGGAAACTGGATTTGGGTACCGATCATTGGAGACTTGCGTGAGAAGATCATGAATGAAGCCCATAAGTCCAACTATATGATGCACCCCGGTAGTGACAAAATATATCAAAACCTTAAGTCGAACTACTGGTGGAATGGGATGAAAAAGGACATCGCTTCTCACATTGCAAAATGTCTAACTGGTTTGAAAGTCAAAGCTGAACATCAAAAGCCTTCGGGATTGCTTCAGCAACCCGAACTTCCTATATGGAAGTGGGAGTTGATAACCATGGACTTCATAACCAAACTCCCAAAAACGACTCGACAACACAATGCTATATGGGTGATTGTGGACCGTTTAACAAAGTCCGCACATTTCATACCTATCAATGAGTCGTACTCAATGGATAGATTAGCGCATATTTATGTGAACAACATCGTTGCTTTGCATGGAGTACCACTGTCTATAATTTCTAATCGAGACAGTCGTTTTACGTCTCACTTTTGGAAAAGCTTCAAACAAGCACTCGGTACGAAGTTAAACCTTAGCACCGCCTATCATCCACAAACTGATGGGCAAAGCGAAAGGACAATACAAACGTTGGAAGATATGCTCCGAGCTTGTGTGATTGACTTAGGTGGAAGTTGGGACGACCACTTACCCCTAATGGAATTTTCGTATAACAATAGTTATCACGCGAGCATTCAAGTCGCACCATTCGAGGCGTTGTATGGTCGAAAATGTAGAACGCCCGTGTGCTAGTCTGAAACTAGAGATAATCAATTATATGGACCCGAAATAGTCCAAGAAACCACCGACAAAGTTCTTCAAATCCGCGAACGACTTAAGACAGCACGTGATCGCCAAACGAGTTACGCCGATGTCCGTCGTAAGCCGTTAGAGTTTAATGTCGGTGACAAAGTTCTTTTGAAAGTCTCGCCATGGAAAGGCGTAGTCCGATTCGGTAAGAAAGGCAAACTAAGTCCTCGATTTGTTGGACCCTTCGAGGTACTCGAACAAATTGGTACTATTGCATACCGTTTGCGACTACCCGAGGAGATGCAAGGGATACATGATGTATTCCATGTTTCGAATCTAAGAAAGTGTCTAGCCGATGAATCTCTTTCGATGCCCTTAAAAAACGTAGAAATCAATGAGAATTTAAAAATCGTAGAACGTCCAATCCAAATCGAAGATTCAAAATTAAAGAAACTAAAAAGACGAACATTGAAAATCATAAAACTGAGATGGGACTCACGAAGAGGACCCGAGTATACATGGGAATTTGAATCTGAGATGAAAAAGAAATACCCCCACTTATTCTTGTAAACAATCTCGAGGACGAGATTTATTTCAAGGTGGGGAGGATGTAACATCACGTAAATTTCGGGCCAAAAATGTCAAATTTCCAAGTATAGGGACCAATTCTGCCATTTTCCAAACTCCAGGGACTAAAACGTAAAATCTGTCATTTTAACCCATCGCGCTACGGGACAGGGTCAAGATAGACACCCATCGCGTACCGCGATGGGGTGTCTGACACAGCGTGACACGTGTGCCACGTGGCACACGGTGGCAGCGTCTGCTGCCACGTGTCACCACATGTTGACACCTGTGGCGGCGCCTGCCACTTGTCGACACGTGGCAGGTCTATACGTTGACTCGGCAACCCTATATCGCGATACGCGATAGGGAAGCCAGGGAGCCCATCGCGTACCGCGATGGGGTCCGATTTCAGCCCATAAATAGGCAGCTCCGGGTTTGATCCAAGCACACCTCAAAACACACACATTACTCTCTCTCTAGCTTCTCTCACTACCTCGTAAAGGGTGCCATCGATCCACCTCGATAAACGTGCCCTGAAACCTTGTTTTCCGTACCCGTTACCTCGATTTCCGTTCCATCCCGAACAAGAAAGAAGTGCTGCCCGACGACCTGGTGATTTCCTCGAAATACGTGAAAAGAGTGGCGGTGCCTCGAAAAGCGTGCCAAGTGGAGGGAAGGAGTTTTACAAAGAAAAGAGTATCTATTGAGCGGCGTCGAAGTGCTGCCCAAGTCTCTAGGGTGTTGCCAATCCAAGCAAGGTAGGCATAATGCTCGATCAAAATAATAATAAAATATTATAACGGCTTAATACCCAAGTCGAAGTTATTCTCGATAAACAAAGAAAGATATAACAAAGAAAATAAAGAAAAGAAAGATAAAATATATATAGATATATATATAAATATTCTTTGTTATGAAATATATTATTTAAGTATAATGAGTATACTTAAATAATAATAAAGAAAGAATACGTTTCTTAATGAAGAAGAAACGTCGGATTTTATAAACTAAAGGTTTATCAAATATTACTTTTCAACTAAAGGTTTTAAAGTAAAATAATGAACTAAAGGTTCATCGAGATAAATAAGACTAGAGGTCTTAAAGCCGGATCGTGTATCCGACTAATGAATGTTATACTCGTACTATAGGTGCGAGATAGCGAAGGAAAGACTAACGGACGGTGTTGGAAACCGATCCCATTGAATGGTGAATACACCCTTCTTTTACAAACTTGTTTTCAAACAAACAAATGTGTTATGTGTAAAACTTTACATGAGGCTACATGTCTCTATAAACATTATAAATAAGAGTATAAGCCAGCCCTCAGGCTATGGTATACGTTTGTCTGGATCCTTACATATGTGGTATTCGGTTGGCACATCGCACCACGCCTGGTCACGACCTCCAGCCACGATGGGCCGGACCAAAGTATGTCCGAGTGAGAATGACCTTGTGTATATTTATGGTACCTAAGTATGTCAAAACGCTGCGGTGTTTTGCTGAGGTGACCTAGTGTAGAGACTTGAGTTTATGATGATTGTTTAAACTTGATTATTCCTAAGCCAAGATGGGCCGAGGCTTACGTGGTCTCGAGGGGTAATTAAGTAAAGAAAATATTTTAGCGTCAGCATATTCACCAGCATTCGTTGCTGACGTATTTCATTAACATTTTGCAGGTAATCAGGAATAGAGCTTGCAAGACGAAGAAGCTCAAGTATCCGATGGCTCGGATAAATTTGTGTAAATATTAAAATATGTTGGTTTTGTAAAACTTATAAACAAGTAAACTTAAAACGAGACTGTCGTCTCGTTCTTTTGTAATGTAAATATTTATAACTCGATCCTTTGTTTTTATAAAGACTTCCGCATTAACCCGCAACTCTGATTTATTTACAAATATGGTACCAACTATGGTTCACACTCCTAGGCCTAGAATGGGGGTGTGACATGTATGGTCGGATAAGTACAAGTAGAGGAGGTGAATGCACTTCAAGGGGGAGGTGGTAGAAATTACAATATGAACTCAAACACTTACCACCCCGGGTTGAGAAATTATCCAAACTTCCGTTATGGGAATCAAGGAAATTATGTTCCTCGCCAACAATATAATAATCAAGGTAGTTTTCATGACGGGAGTAATCAAGGGGGTGGTCAAAGTGGGTCTTCAGGTCAAAGTTCATCAAGTGGGAATGAAGTCATGGACATGTTAAAAATGATTCAACAAGACATTCAACGGAGAAATCAACTTGATGAAGCTCGAATGCAAAAGGATGAAGTCCGAGACAAATTCATTCAATCGTTGACCACACAAATGGGTCAACTTGCAACCGAAGTGTCGGATTTGAAGAAAAACAAAGGCCAACTGCCTAGCGACACCAAGTGTGTTAAGAAGTGTAAAGATGTGACAATCGTCAATTTCAGGTTAACTCCGTTAACTCAACTCCGTCAATTCAAACTTAAAGATCATTGAATCTATAACGCACACTTCATTACATTTAAACTAGGGTTTAAATGACGCTTAACACTTACTACGTGTGTAGTCTTTCGGGAATTGCACCGAAACGCAAACGAGTTGACGCAAACGATTGATGAATAAACGAAAAACGTCAAAACAGTAATTATGTGATAATTATGTGTTAGACTTATGTGTTGTGTGATAACATGGTTATAAACGTTAACTCAAGATGTAAACAAGTTAGTTTAAGCTAGGAAAAGTAATACTTAAAAGTGGAGGGGCTAAAGTGTAACATAGTATTCTATAAATACTATGTTATAATAAACCCTAACTCTTATTTTTCTTTCTCCCAAAACCGATCAGCCACCCCCTCCATCCCTCTTGGCTGCCGTCACCTTCACACACACATACAACCACCAAATCAAGCCCTTGATTGAAGAACTAGGTGCTAGGAAGGTATAATTGATTATCCTATACATTCTTATTACTTGATTTTGATGTTTGTTGGGTTAATTGTAAACCCTAAGCTGCCGATTTCATATATACATGTAATCAATATGATTGTTGTTGATTGAGTAATGATTTGATAAGTAGATTTGATATTGTAACATGTTGATTGTTGTGTCTTTGATTTGAGTTCAAACAAAAACCCTAATCTTGTGTGTAATGTGTAATTGATGTGCATGGATGGTGTTTATGGAGTCTAGAGTGTTATATGAATGCATGATAGTTCATAGGTTGTTAATATATTGAGTTTGGATGCAAACAGTTTCTGGACAGAATGTGTATTTGATGTTTAAGTGACTGTAACGAAGTGTAAACGTGAAAATTGGTTGAGATTATTGGTACTACAGTAAACTAGGTTGAGTCTAGATTCTATAGAGTATAGATTTGTAATTTTTGGACAAGTAAAGGTTAACTTTTATGATTTTACAAAAACGTTGTGCAAAGCTGAGCTGTTAGACCTGCTGTTAGGTTGTTTTGTAAATATTATATCTCATGAACTACGAGACCAATTGGGTTGGTTCCACTTCTGGAAGTTGACTCATTGAGTTAGGGACCTAACCCAAGTGGTCTTGCATTTATTGGATTTTTCGTTTAACGGGAATTGCAAATAACATTCTGTTGTGCATGAATCTGACTGTTATGAGTTTGCTGTAATGATTTGATGATTGTGAGAAAACTATGAGGAATAAAAATGTAATAAAATATGTTCTGGAAACCTAAGACGTATGTGCTTCTGTGATGATTTTTGGTAAATTAATTGAGATGCTATGATCGGTGAAGTAGTACAATCTTTCTAGTAGGATTTCTGTCTCGGTGAAACTAGCTGCTGAGTTTTGTGAAAATGCATGAAATATGATACTTGCTAATTTATTATCGTGTTTTGACCAAATTGCCCTTGAGGGGAATGATTGCAAGATAATTGTCGTGTTTTGACTAAAATGCCCTTGCGGGGAATAACTGCTAATTGATTGTCATAATTTGACCAAAATGCCCTTATGGGGAATAATGGCTAGTTAATTGTTAATTGTTGACCAAAATACCCTTACGGGGAAGAATTGCTAGTAATGTACGTTATGAATGCATGACACGTATATGTTGCTTACACATGTGATGTGTCACAAAAACACTTGTTAAAGTCACACACGATTCACGAACGAAACACGAAACATGTTATGTGCATAGGTATTATGTGCCGGGTCTAGAGACTCGATAATATTCCGACACTTAGAAAAATCTCTTTGTTGTTTTAGAACGTTAGAGAGAGTTTTTCGGTGACGCGCATCTTGGTGATTTATTTTGGAAAATTCTTCGCAAACAGTGAGTTTCACTTTCCCCTCTTTAAACTGTTTTTCAAACGCTTTTCACTTGGGGGAGATAACATACTCCACAACGCATTTAAGAGTTTGTTATAAATTATGTATCACTTGTAAAGGCTAAGTGGCAAACGAAACATTTGAAGTCCTACACATCGAACCGGTTAATATTTGGAATAGCGAGTCACTGTTGAGTAGTACTACTGGGTTTGACAAACCCCACCCAACGCTAAACTCGACTGGAGGTCGAGCGGGTGTAATTTTGGCTAACACGTACCATGGTCTGGAGGACCTGGTGACAAGGCACTTAATAAACGAGTCAGCTTCGGTGTCGAACACTTAGTAATACTTGTTGTATAGACTAGCTACCTATCGATATATAATTTGACATAACACTATCTGGTAACGCAAAACGCTTAACGCAAAACGCCGTAACGTGGTTACGCAAAACGCTTAACGCAAAACGCCGTAACGTGGTTACGCAAAACGCTTAACGCAAAACGCCGTAACGTGGTTACGCAAAACGCTTAACGTAAAACGCAAAACGCAAACGCTAAACGATTTATTTTATATAACTTGTGAACTCACCAACCTTGTGTTGACACTTTTAGTATGTTATTCTCAGGTAGCCGAGGCGGGCGCGCGGTTTAGGAACATGCATTGATTGAAAACGCTTTTGTCCTACAAACTTACTTTTAACTGTTATCCTTGGTTTTAAATCGTCCTGCGTGACGTAACGTTGTTTCTATGGTTTTACGCTTCTGCACTTATTTTCATTTAAACGTTTTTATGGTTTGATTATAACTGATGATTCCGATCCTGCCAGTTCACACCCTCTGACGGTAAAACTCCGTTAGTGGATTTTGAGGGTGTGACAGATTGGTATCAGAGCCATTGGTTATAGCGAACTAGAAGTTGCATGCATACTAGACTATAACCGCGACGACCCATTAGTTATAATGATACGCTCTGCATAGGTTTGTGTAGTCTTGTAATCTTATCTCTTTACCTCTTTCACTCATACGCGCTCGCATACACGGCTTACCTGTAGGAATGTCGACGCCACCCTCATCATCATCCGATTCGATGACGCATGCTCACGGGAAGGAACCGCAGTTACCTACCGCATCGCCGCCCCGAGTAGTCCTGGAACTCGAAGCTCCCGCACCGAAGAGGTACCGCCTATCCGGAGGCATATACGAAAACGACGTTAGCTGGGATTGGTACTCTAACATGATCAGACGTATGGTCTATCGCGAACAAGTTTCCCCGTTACCTCACCCGTACCATCCTGCTTATCCCAACACCCTACCACCCATAACCGAGCCTGTAGAGCGAGTTCTCGCAGCTGTTGATTCATGCTTGGAGCGTGACGTGGGTTACATGCGCTATACGAGGGAGAACGTTTCCAGAATGCTAAAAGACGGAACCGACACTAAGGAGGAGATTGCCCGCATGGCAGCGGCAATGAAAGAAATGCAAGAGACTAGTGATCAACAGATGAAGGTTATGATGAAGATGCAAGCCGAGATGATAGACTTGAAAGAGCAACTCCAAGAAGCAAGGACCCGAACTGAGATAGCGTTGGAGCGTTGCGATGTCTTGCAAATGCAACTTGCTCAGAACGCAGCCGAACCTGAGGCAGAGCCTGAGGCCGAGCCTGAGGCTGAACCTGAAGAAGATCCCGAAGAGGAGCCTGAGGAGGATCCCGAGGAAGATCCCGAGGAGGAACCCTAAGAAGAACCGGAGGAAGAACCGGCTGAGGAGGAGGCACACTCGGAGGTGTCCTCAGATGACGACATCTAGTGATGATGACACTTAGATGGAGGGGTTGTCTCCATTCGAACTATTATTTTTCTATGATTTTAAGGATTGATTGGAAATACTTTGTAGCGAATACAATGGTTTTAATCATGAAATTTTTTTTAGACTAATATGTGGTTGTGATGTGGTGTTGTTTCTTATTTCTTTCTTACCTATCTTTTTATTACATGTATGGTGTGTTGTATATGAAAGAAAAATTCATGTTTAACATTTTATACTGTGATTCTAGGAAATGGCTGGAAGAAACGCTGGACGAGGACGTGGTAACATCAGCTTGACTGCAGCTGAACTCCAAACTCTGCTGAACGACCATGTTGCGGCCGCTTTAGCCGCACACGTTCAGAATCAAGCTGGAGGTCCGAGTGGAACGTGTACCTTCAAGAACTACCTTGACTGCAAGCCCAGTACGTCTAAGGGCACTGAGGGAGCTATAGGCTTCCTGCGTTGGGCTGAGAAGGCCGAGTCGGCCTTTGAGATGTGTAATTGTCCCCCTGCCAGTTGGGTAAAATTCGCTGCTGGGACACTTGAGGATTCCGCCCTCACTTGGTGGAATTCGAACGTCCAGATCCTTGGATTGGAACTGGCAAATGCGATGAACTGGGAGGAGTTCAAAAATATGATTCGAGAGGAGTACTGTCCGAGAGAGGAGATTTCAAAGTTAGAGTCGGAATTTTGGTCACTGAAGATGGTGGGTTCGGAAATCGAAGCCTACACTACCCGTTCGCACGAGTTGGCTGTGATGTGTCCGCGGATGGTGGATCCGCCGAGCAAGAGGATAGAAATGTACATTGATGGATTAGCACCGCAGATTCAGGGCATGGTGACGTCTTCCAGACCAGCCACGATTCAACAAGCGATCCGTTTAGCTCACAAACTGACGGATCAGGCTGTGACCCAAGGTGCGTTACCACCTAGGGGTTCGACCACTAAAGCCCGTGACAACCCGAGTAACGACCACAACAACAACAGCAACAGCAACCCGAGCAGCGGGAAGAGGAAGTTTGACAACACCAGATCTTCATCCTCGAACCTCCCACCGCAAAAACACTACCGTAAGCCCGAATTCACTCGGAGCTTTAACAACCAGAGTCACAACAACAATAACAACGATAGCGGGCAGGTTTCGAGCGGATATGCTGGGAAGTATCCAAAGTGCAACAGGTGCAACTATCATCATGTTGGCCAGTGTGACTGCGTCAAGTGTCAAAGATGCGGAAAGATGGGTCACCAAGCGAAAGAATGTAGAGGAGACCTTGCGGCAAAGGGTGCTCCTAAACCACCTACGACGACGAAAGGATGTTACGAATGTGGGCAGGAAGGTCATTTCAGAAAAGATTGCCCCAAGCTGAAACAAAATGACAACAATGGAGGTAATGGAAGTGGCAGTAATGGTGGAAGCAATGGCAAGGGAAGAGCGTTTGTGATTGGGTCGGGTCAAGCCCGCAATGATCCGCACGTGGTGACTGGTAAGTTCCCTGTAAATGATTGTTTTGCTTCTGTATTGTTTGACACTGGAGCTGATAGGATTTTTGTGTCGAAAGCCTTTAGTCAACTCTTAGACGTAACTCCAATTCCGTTAGATGCTAAGTTTCCTGTTGAATTAGCTGACGGTAAGACTATAGTAACGACTCATGTACTTGCGGGATGTAAGTTAAAACTGTCAGGTCATGTCTTTGATATCGACCTTATTCCTTTTACGCTTAGTAGTTTCGATGTTGTTGTCGGCATGGACTGGTTATCCGAGAACCGAGCGGAGATTATATGCCACGATAAGATAGTCCATATTGCCACCCCTTCCAGCGAGATCATTTCGGTCCGAGGCGAGAGAAGCGGCATGACCACCAGCGTCATTACCCTATGAAGGCGCAGAAGTATCTACGAAAGGGTCATCCGGCAATTTTGGCGCAGATTGTTGAGAAACCCGCGGAGGAGAAACGAATTGAAGATATACCGGTTGTGCGAGATTTCCCGGAAGTTTTCCCGGAGGATTTGCCAGGACTCCCTCCTATTCGTCAAGTCGAATTCCAAATCGAGTTGACACCCGGTGCAGCACCCATAGCACGAGCCCCGTATCGGCTCGCACCGGCGGAACTTCAGGAGTTGTCCACTCAGTTGCAAGATTTGTTGGATAAGGGTTTTATCCGACCTAGCTCATCGCCATGGGGAGCCCCTGTCTTGTTTGTCCGAAAGAAAGACGGGACTTTCCGCATGTGTATCGACTACCGGGAGTTGAACAAGGTGACGGTCAAGATCCGTTATCCTTTACCCCGAATTGACGATTTGTTTGACCAGCTTCAAGGATCGAGTTACTACTCGAAGATCGATCTGCGATCCGGTTACCACCAACTGAGAGTGCGCGAGGAAGATATTTCAAAGACGGCTTTCAGAACACGGTATGGTCATTACGAGTTTTCGGTTATGCCTTTTGGCCTAACCAACGCACCAGCCGTATTTATGGATCTCATGAATCGAGTATGCAAGGCGTACCTCGACAAGTTTGTGATTGTTTTCATCGATGATATTCTCGTCTACTCCAAGAACGAGACTGACCACGAAGAGCACTTAAGGGTAATTCTGGAACTATTGAAGAAGGAACAACTGTATGCTAAACTCTCGAAATGTGAATTTTGGCTTCGCGAGGTTCACTTTTTAGGACATGTGATCAACGAGAATGGTATCCATGTCGATCCCGGTAAGGTAGAGGCCATCAAAAACTGGGAAGCACCTAAGACTCCGACTGAGGTGCGGCAATTCCTAGGACTGGCCGGCTACTACCAGCGTTTCATCGAGGGATTTTCAAAGATTGCTCAACCCCTCACCGCTTTGACTCACAAAGGCACTAAGTACAATTGGGGTGACGCGCAAGAATCCGCCTTTCAACTATTGAAAACCAAACTCTGCAGCGCCCCTATTCTAGCCCTCCCCGAGGGAACGGAAAATTTTGAGGTACACTGTGACGCATCTATACAGGGTCTTGGTTGTGTGCTGATGCAACTCGAGAAGGTTATAGCCTACGCCTCCCGACAACTACGGGTTCACAAGAAGAACTACACGACCCATGATTTGGAACTCGGAGCTGTGGTGTTTGCTCTTAAGATATGGAGGCATTACTTGTACGGTACCAAGTTTACCATTTATACCGACCACAAGAGTCTCCAACATATCTACGATCAAAAAGAGCTGAACATGCGACAGCGTCGTTGGGTCGAACTGCTCAAAGATTACGATTGTGCCATCAAGTACCACCCTGGCAAGGCCAATGTAGTGGCCGACGCCCTCAGCAGAAAAGAAACAGATAAACCCAGACGAGTGCGAGCATTGCAACTCACGATTCATGCCAGCTTACCCGATCAGATTCGCGATGCGCAACTTGAAGCTTTGAAAGATGACAATCTTCCATCGGAACTCATGCAGGGCATGAACAAGCAACTTGAAACCAGATCGGACGGGGTCCGATATTTTGAGAACCGGATTTGGGTTCCACGGTACGGAGAGTTGAGAACTCTAGTGATGGACGAAGCTCACAAGTCCCGATATTCTATCCACCCTGGCTCAGATAAAATGTATCATGATTTAAAGGCACTTTACTGGTGGCCGAACATGAAAGCCGACATTGCCACCTACATGAGCAAATGCTTGACTTGTGCCAGAGTCAAGATAGAATACCAGAAACCATCTGGTCTACTGCAACAACCGGAACTCTTAATGTGGAAATGGGAACATATCTCAATGGATTTTATCACGGGTTTACCAAAGACACCGACGGGATGCGATACCATCTGGGTGATCGTTGACCGGTTGACTAAGTCTGCACACTTCCTAGCAATTAAAGAAACGGACAAAATGGAAAGACTGACTCGCGTCTACATGAAGGAAGTAGTGTCTAGACACGGAGTGCCTGTCTCAATCATTTCTGATCGAGATTCTCGTTTCACTTCGCACTTTTGGAAGTCGCTGCAAAGCGCACTAGGCACCCGTCTTGATATGAGCACAGCATACCATCCTCAGACGGATGGGCAAAGTGAACGAACTATTCAGACCCTGGAGGATATGTTGCGTGCCTGCGTATTGGATTTAGGAAAAAGTTGGGAACCCCACTTACCTTTGGTAGAGTTTTCGTATAATAACAGCTACCACGCAAGTATTAAGGCAGCGCCGTTTGAAACGCTGTACGGACGGAAGTGTCGATCACCACTCTGCTGGGCAGAGGTGGGTGACAGCCAAATTACTGGTCCAGAACTGGTACTCGAAACTTCGGAAAAGATTGTTCAAATCCGAAATCGCATGGCAGCAGCACGAGATCGTCAAAAGAGTTACGCCGACAAGCGCCGAGAACCTCTCGAATTTCAAGTGAACGATCGAGTGTTACTCAAAGTCTCACATTGGAAAGGTGTGGTTCGCTTTGGTAAGCGAAACAAACTCAACCCACGGTATGTTGGTCCGTACCGGATAACTGAGCGCATTGGTCCAGTGGCGTACCGACTGGACCTACCAACGGAACTCGGTGGCGTACATGATGTATTCCACGTATCAAATTTGAGGAAATGCCTGTCTGATGAAACCCAAGTAGTTCCTTTGGAGGAACTGCAAGTTGATGAACAGTTACGTTTCATTGAGGAACCAGTCGAGGTTTTGGATTGGGAAACCAAAACGCTCAAGCACAGCAAAATTCCAATCGTTAAGGTTCGTTGGAACTCGAGACGTGGACCGGAGTTCACGTGGGAACGCGAGGATCAAATGATGAAAAAGTATCCTCACCTTTTTGAAGGGCTAACCAAACACAGAAAACCGCGAAACTCGGCAAACCGTCAGACATCACCGGAGGTATGAATTAAATTTCGGGACGAAATTTCTTTCTACTAGGGGATGATATGACAAACTGAAATTTTTTTTTCTTACTCTTTCAGACACTCATCACGACTTGACTCAAATTTTCGGGACGAAAATTCTTTAACATGGGAATAATGTGACAATCGTCAATTTCAGGTTAACTCCATTAACTCAACTCCGTCAATTCAAACTTAAAGATCATTGAATCTATAACGCACACTTCATTACATTTAAACTAGGGTTTAAATTATGCTTAACACTTACTACGTGTGTAGTCTTTCGGGAATTGCACCGAAACGCAAACGAGTTGACGCAAACGATTGATGAATAAACGAAAAACGTCAAAACAGTAATTATGTGATAATTATGTGTTAGACTTATGTGTTGTGTGATAACATGGTTATAAACGTTAACTCAAGATGTAAACAAGTTAGTTTAAGCTAGGAAAAGTAATACTTAAAAGTGGAGGGGCTAAAGTGTAACATAGTATTCTATAAATACTATGTTATAATAAACCCTAACTCTTATTTTTCTTTCTCCCAAAACCGATCAGCCACCCCCTCCATCCCTCTTGGCTGCCGTCACCTTCACACACACATACAACCACCAAATCAAGCCCTTGATTGAAGAACTAGGTGCTAGGAAGGTATAATTGATTATCCTATACATTCTTATTACTTGATTTTGATGTTTGTTGGGTTAATTGTAAACCCTAAGCTGCCGATTTCATATATACATGTAATCAATATGATTGTTGTTGATTGAGTAATGATTTGATAAGTAGATTTGATATTGTAACATGTTGATTGTTGTGTCTTTGATTTGAGTTCAAACAAAAACCCTAATCTTGTGTGTAATGTGTAATTGATGTGCATGGATGGTGTTTATGGAGTCTAGAGTGTTATATGAATGCATGATAGTTCATAGGTTGTTAATATATTGAGTTTGGATGCAAACAGTTTCTGGACAGAATGTGTATTTGATGTTTAAGTGACTGTAACGAAGTGTAAACGTGAAAATTGGTTGAGATTATTGGTACTACAGTAAACTAGGTTGAGTCTAGTTTCTATAGAGTATAGATTTGTAATTTTTGGACAGGTAAAGGTTAACTTTTATGATTTTACAAAAACGTTGTGCAAAGCTGAGCTGTTAGACCTGCTGTTAGGTTGTTTTGTAAATATTATATCTCATGAACTACGAGACCAATTGGGTTGGTTCCACTTCTGGAAGTTGACTCATTGAGTTAGGGACCTAACCCAAGTGGTCTTGCATTTATTGGATTTTTCGTTTAACGGGAATTGTAAATAACATTCTGTTGTGCATGAATCTGACTGTTATGAGTTTGCTGTAATGATTTGATGATTGTGAGAAAACTATGAGGAATAAAAATGTAATAAAATATGTTCTGGAAACCTAAGACGTATGTGCTTCTGTGATGATTTTTGGTAAATTAATTGAGATGCTATGATCGGTGTAGTAGTACAATCTTTCTAGTAGGATTTCTGTCTCGGTGAAACTAGCTGCTGAGTTTTGTGAAAATGCATGAAATATGATACTTGCTAATTTATTATCGTGTTTTGACCAAATTGCCCTTGAGGGGAATGATTGCAAGATAATTGTCGTGTTTTGACTAAAATGCCCTTGCGGGGAATAACTGCTAATTGATTGTCATAATTTGACCAAAATGCCCTTATGGGGAATAATGGCTAGTTAATTGTTAATTGTTGACCAAAATACCCTTACGGGGAAGAATTGCTAGTAATGTACGTTATGAATACATGACACGTATATGTTGCTTACACATGTGATGTGTCACAAAAACACTTGTTAAAGTCACACACGATTCACGAACGAAACACGAAACATGTTATGTGCATAGGTATTATGTGCCGGGTCTAGAGACTCGATAATATTCCGACACTTAGAAAAATCTCTTTGTTGTTTTAGAACGTTAGAGAGAGTTTTTCGGTGACGCGCATCTTGGTGATTTATTTTGGGAAATTCTTCGCAAACAGTGAGTTTCACTTTCCCCTCTTTAAACTGTTTTTCAAACGCTTTTCACTTGGGAGAGATAACATACTCCACAACGCATTTAAGATTTTGTTATAAATTATATATCACTTGTAAAGGCTAAGTGGCAAACGAAACATTTGAAGTCCTACACATCGAACCGGTTAATATTTGGAATAGCGAGTCACTGTTGAGTAGTACTACTGGGTTTGACAAACCCCACCCAACGCTAAACTCGACTGGAGGTCGAACGGGTGTAATTTTGGCTAACACGTACCATGGTCTGGAGGACCTGGTGACAAGGCACTTAATAAACGAGTCAGCTTCGGTGTCGAACACTTAGTAATACTTGTTGTATAGACTAGCTACCTATCGATATATAATTTGACATAACACTATCTGGTAACGCAAAACGTTTAACGCAAAACGCCGTAACGTGGTTACGCAAAACGCTTAACGCAAAACGCCGTAACGTGGTTACGCAAAACGCTTAACGCAAAACGCCGTAACGTGGTTACGCAAAACGCTTAACGTAAAACGCTGAACGCAAACGCTAAACGATGTATTTTATATAACTTGTGAACTCACCAACCTTGTGTTGACACTTTTAGTATGTTATTCTCAGGTAGCCGAGGCGGGCGCGCGGTTTAGGAACATGCATTGATTGAAAACGCTTTTGTCCTACAAACTTACTTTTAACTGTTATCCTTGGTTTTAAATCGTCCTGCGTGACGTAACGTTGTTTCTATGGTTTTATGCTTCTGCACTTATTTTCATTTAAACGTTTTTATGGTTTGATTATAACTGATGATTCCGATCCTGCCAGTTCACACCCTCTGACGGTAAAACTCCGTTAGTGGATTTTGAGGGTGTGACAAAAGAGTATAAAACTGATTTATCACCGGGTTTGGTTGATGGGGAAGTTGAGGACATTACGGGCAATGAAAGTGTTGATAATGAAATTATAACAAATAAACCCACTAAACATGTCACTTTTGAAAAACTTTACAAGCTTCGGGTCAAGCTTTAAAATCAAAAGATAAACAAGTAAGTTGAACCAAATGTGGTTCCATTTCCTTCGGCTTTGCTTGACCCAGGTAAGAAAAATGTAATTGTAAAACGGGGTCCTCAAAAGGAGAATATGTGGGAGGTGTTTAAACCGGTAAAATTGAATTTATCTCCACTTGAGGAAATTAAACAAGTTCCCGCATATGCAAAGTTTTTAAAAGAATTATGCACTCAAAAGAGGCAACAAAAAGTGCCTAAACGGGTGTATTTAACCGAGCGGGTAAGTGCGGTTTTAAAAGGAGATCTTCCTTCTAAGCTTCAAGATCCGGGAACGCCCCTAATTAATATTCAAGTCAGCGATTTTCAAATGTCTAGGGCGTTATTAGATCTTGGGGCCGGAGTACGCATTCTCCTGGTGGGTTTATATGACCAATATGACTTTGGTCCTTTGAAATGTGTTGATACCACGGTTGTATTAGCGGATTTGTCTCATAAACTTCCCTGTGATATCGTGCGGGATGTAATTGTGAAAGTGGAGGATTTTTACTATCCTGTGGACTTTTTGATGTTAGATTATTCATCGGGTGACCCAAGTCAACAACAAAATGTTATCTTGGGTCGACCATTTTTGAACGCTACCCATGCAATCATTGATTGTAGATTTGGTACCGTTAACATGACGTTTGGTAATCAAAAAGTGTGCCTTAATTTTTTCACTAACGTTGCTAATTCTTTGAGTGGTGAAGAATGTTTTATGGTAGATATGGTGGATCATTGTATTCCTTATAAATATGATGAAGATTGTGTGGAAGCTTGTATTTGTGATGATTCTAAACAGGTTCACGTGTGTGCTTTGTGGATGGAGGAACAAAAACAAGATGCTTTAGCTATGCAAGAGGGAAGACCACCATGGACACATCAATTTGAGAGCTTGCCAACGGAGATCAACTCGGATACAAAACCATCTTTGGAGTGTCCACCAAAGGTTGAATTGAAGGAACTTCCGAGCCATTTGAAGTATGCATTTTTAGGGGAGAATGAAACCCTTCTGGTTATCATTGCTTCTAACTTGGAGGAAGAACAAAAGTGGGCATTGGTGAAGGTTTTGGAAGCATATAAGGCGGCCATTGGATGAACAGTGGAAAATTTTAAGGGTATTAGTCCTTCTATTTTCATGCATAAAATAATAACGAATGAGGAGGCTAAACCAACAAGGGAGACTCAAATAAGATTGACCCCGAATTTGCGGGAAGTGATGAAAAGGTAGGTAATCAAGTGGTTGGATGTGTGGATCATTTATCTCATTTCAGACAGTGCATGGGTGAGCCCGACACAGGTAGTGCCCAAGAAAGCCGGCATCCAGGTAATAAAAGATCATAATGGTGAACAAATTGCCACCCGACCGGTAACCGGGTGGCGAGTGTGCATAGATTATAGAAAATTAAATAATGTCACATCAAAAGACCACTTTCCGTTACCATTCATTGATCATATAGTTGAAAAACTTTCTGGTCAAAAATATTATTGTTTTTTGGATACGTATTCGGGGTACAATCAAATTGCAATTCACCCCGGTGACCAACACAAAACCACTTTCACTTGTCCATATGGTACTTTTGCCTTTAGGTGGATGTCATATGGATTGTGTAATGCCCCGACCACTTTTCAAAGATGTATGATGAGTATTTTTTTTAGACATTGTCGGGTATTCATGTGAGGTTTTTATGGATGACTTTTCCATTTTTGGCTCAACTTCCGAGTCTTGTCTCAATGATTTAGAAAAAGTTTTGAAACGATGTGTTGAGACAAACTTGGTTTTGAGTTGGGAGAAAAGTCATTTCATGGTGCAAGAGGGCATTGTGTTGGGTCATGTGGTTTCAAGTAGGGGAATGGAAGTTGATCAAGCTAAAATTAAAGTAATTTCATCTTTGCCACCTCCGAATAATGTCAAAGGGGTGAGATCATTTTTGGGACATGCCGGATTTTATAGGAGATTCATTAAAGGTTTTAGTGCAATTTCAAAACCTTTATGTAATCTCTTGTTGAAGGATGTCCCCATTGAGTTTACTAATGAATGTTTGCAAGCTTTTGACAGTTTGAAGGAAAAGTTGGTGCAAGCACCCATTTAGCAATCACCGGATTGGTCAAATTCGTTTGAAATCATGTGTGATGCTAGTGATTGCACGGTTGGAGAAGTATTAGGTCAAAGAGTAGATAAAAGCCGGTGGTAATTTATTATGCGAGCAAAACTTTATCCGAGGCACAATTGAATTACACCACTACCGAAAAAGAGTTGCTTGTGGTGGTGTATGCCTTGAACAAATTTCGTTCGTATATTTTGGGAAGTAAAGTGGTGGTGTATTCGGATCATAGCGCGGTCCGATATTTGATGGATAAGAAAGACGTAAAACCACGCTTGATTCGATGGATATTATTGCTACAAGAGTTTGATCTTGATATATGTGACAAGAAATGTTGTGAGAATGTAGTGGCGGATCACTTGACTCGGATTCCACTTGAAAGGGTTAATGATCTGATGGAGATAAATGAAAATTTTCCGGATGAACACTTGCTCACCGTTTCAACTGCACCGTGGTATGCCCATTATGTTAACTTTTTAGCCACGGGTGCAATCCTGGAACATTGGTCAAAGAAACGGAGACAACAATTCATGGCCCAAGTCAAGCAGTACATTTGGGATGAACCAGACCTTTTCAAGATTGGTGCGGATCAAGTTCTTAGAAGATGTGTACCCGAGAATGAAGTGCAAGAGATTTTGACACGTGCTTATTCGTCGGCATGTGGGTGCTGAATTGTAAGTGTTAATCCACTGATTTCAAGAGGTCTTTTCACTTATTTTTTAATTGGGACGACCCTAGGACGATTTGAGAAGGAGAAAACAATATTTTGGTGATTTAAATAACTGGTTTGGTGCTTTTGATTCATACAAACACTACAATTGATGTGATAATGATCTACAAAATCATGAGTGGCTAATTCCATTGGTGATCATCTTGGATGTAAGGTTTAGTTTGTTATGCTTGAATTTCTAGAATAATGAGTTTGCAATATTTATTTGGTTGTTATTGTGTTTGAATAATTGTTTGTAAAGTATTGCTTGTGTTTGATCATAATCCAAACCATAAGTTCTTGGTTCTATTGGTATTAGAGATATCATGGGAGGAATTAGGGTTGAATATTAGTTAATTGATTATTGGGTAAAACCTTGCATTATATTAATCCAAGTACTTAGTTCCCTTTTATCACAAACACGTAATCAAACATGAACTATGTCTATGTGGTTCTTTCTAGTAAGCATGAACATTGTGTTGATTTAAACCTGAAAAATCTAAGATGGTCGCTTGTTTTTAATCATTTTATTAATCTTAATCATTGTTTGCTAGTGATTTTATTCCTTTTTAGTTATTCAAAAACCAATCAATCAAATCTGAATCTACTTTTTATGCACTTTAGTTTAAGTCAATTGTCTGTTTAAGCTACTAGTAAATACGCATTCCACAAACTCTCTGTGTTCGACACCCACCTACTGTTATCTATTTATATGTATTTAGTTTATTTTTAGTGAGTATCCGACCTCACGTCACCTAGCTATTATAGGACAACCACCACCGGTTGTTCAACAACAAGTTCAACCACCACCGGTTATTCAACAACAACAAGTTCCACAATAAGTTATTCAACAAGGGCAACAACAAATGCCTCAACCACAATTTCAACAATTTGCATCTCCAAGGCCCATGTATGTAACATCCCGAAATTTCAAAGAATAATATATAAATATATTATTTATTTATGGCGTAATAGTTTACTCGGGTTAATAGAGAAATAATAAAAGAATTAAATAACAATGATGGAGGATAAGTAGGCTATTAGGGGGAATTAATTATGGACGAAAAAGCAAAGATGGGTCTTAGGTCCATGGGCTTAAAGGAGTATAAATACCCCTTAAACCCTAATCATTTTCATTCTTATCCATCTCTACGCCATAGCCTCCCTACACACTCTAAAACACAAACATAACCTTCCATATACAGTCGTGAGCTAGAAAGAGAGATTCAAGACTGAAACCAAGATAGATCTTGATAGATCTTGAGTACAGAAACAAGATACAAGATCCTTGTTGAATATCGAGGTTAACCATAGCCTAAAAACGCATAAAGGCACGTACTTTAACCTTAAAGGTTGTGTTTTTATGAATGGTTTGCCATGAAACTTAACCCTAGAGTAGATCGGATATATGAACCATAAAGTTACAAACTTGATGTTTTAAATGGACTTAACGAACTCATGGATATATGGCTCATAAAAGAAACCCTAGATCTAGTCTTTGAATGTTTTAAACCCATAAAAGTTCAAGCTTTATGGATAACAGGGTTAAGTATTAGCCGAACGCAGTTAGGGACACGCTTATGGGATGATATAGGATCATAATGGAAGTATAAATGTTAAAATACCTTTAGATATGGAGAATAAAGTAAAGGAACAGTAGCAGCATGTGAGTATATCTATACATATGTCCATTCGCATACAAATACAGGTCATTCGTATACATGCTATGGTTCGAATACAATACAAGTATACAGTTTATGGACTTGATTACATTACATAAACTCGAATACACACACACATTCGCATACAATGTGAGATTCAATTACAATACATAAACTTGAATGTAATAGGGACTCGCATACAATGGCCACTCGACTACATTGTACTATATGAATACATGGGAATGTTCGAATACAAGGAATGATTAGAATACAATGAACATAATCGCATACAATGGATCAATTCGATTACATTATGTAACTCGAATACAATTTGTATTCGAGTGTGCCAGTCTATTCGAATGCAAGGATAGGAAGGAGTATACTCAATTACGTGGGGTTTACTCGAATACACATGCATATTCGATTACATATAAGACTCAAATACATATATACATGTTCGCATACATGGTATACTCGAATACACCAGTCTGTAAACATTTTGTAATTGAGCACTCGCATATCCTTTGAACCCAATATGGCTTAAATGCAAATTGGTATTCTAAGTTACCCCGATTCGAATACAGAAAGGAAGAAGGAAAGAAAAAGAGGGAACACATTGTATTCAAATATGAGGTATTTGAATACCTCGTATTTGAATACATTAGTGCTTGAGGGTAAAATTATATTCTAAGTAAAATGTATTCTAAAACAAGACCATTAGAATAGACCAGACTTAGCCATTTTGGTTGAAACATGAATATTATAATTAGGAAAAGTATTGATACACGTGATTAATATATAGTTAGCAGAGCTTAATAAAAGAAAGGGATAACGATTAACGGGGAGTGTAACGGAATCCAGGTTAGTTTCTAGCCCCATTTCTTTGTTATGTTTTCGGGGGTGTGTGCATACTCGATGTGATAGTTAATACACTTACCTTAAATGGTAAGTGTATGTCATGTATGATTTATATGTTATTTATATATGTCTTGAATGTGAATGAAAGCTTGTCGGTACGTTAACGATCTTTGGATATTGCACATTGACAAGGAAGGTATGTATAAGAAAGATGAATGTGAATGATAGATATATGTATGATATATGAGTATGTATGAATGATTAAAGAAAGTATATGTATGTTATGGGTATGTATAGACAGTATGTATGAGTATGAAGGAAGTAAGGGATCAGACTCTAATAATATATGAGACGCATGGAATGGAATTGAAGATACTGGCATCTCAAGGAAATGTTATGATGTTTTATAGACTATGATTTGTTTTTAAATGCCTATGAATGTTTGTTAAAGACAAGATTTGAATGTTATGTAATATATTATGGTTGAAGTTTTTATATTACGCGAAAGTTTTAATTAATTCTGATATTTAGAATTGTGTTTATGAGTAAATCCAACGTCCAAAGTAAGGCACGGGTAACGAGGCCTTACAAGTTGATATCAGAGCAAAGTTCGAGAGATTTAAGCATCATACATGCTTAGACTCGAATAGAGAATGGGATTAAAGTAAGAAAAGAAAGAAGATGCCAGTTCAAGATAGCAATGTGTCACTCAAGCAAGCTAAGTAAAGGTAAAGTGTGTGGTAAAATAATGTATGATAGTGTTATCTTAATTGCTAAAGAAAAGATATGTGATTGATAGGGATAGGATAAATTGATTGATTGGTTGATTAACTGTTTAAAAGTAGAACTCAGCACAAATAGACTCATAAAAGGAAGTGTATAGGACACGGAAAGTAATGTTATCAGCTAATCACAGTTGGCCACTTTTATTACCTGTTAGCCTTACTATCCTTGTACTAAATAGTTCCTTAAGTGACGATGTTTGTGTTTCCTTATAGAATACGAATGGCTGGAGCTAGGAAAGTTGCTGGACAAGGAGGTCGCACTGGGCGTCGTGGCAGGCCATGTATCGTTCAAGAATCGTCTGGAAGACCAGTTGTTAACTCTGTTTAAGGGCCAAGTGAGACTCTGCGAAGGCCAAGCCAAAATGAAGGGTACCAGCTTGACCCTTCTATTCAAGCCGCCATTGCTCAAGCTGTAGTTGTAGCAATGAAGAACCTACAACCTAAAAAGTCTGTTAAGAGTCACGCAAGAACCGCCGATAGGGCAGGGGTGATGGTAAGAAAGATGAAGAGGAATAGAAGGGTGACTCGAGTGAAGTTATATCTATGAAGGTTGATGACAGGAAGCGAGGCCGAGGCGGGTGTAACTACAAGTCATTCAAAGGTTGCGACCTACCGAAGCTAACTGGTTTGGGAGACGCAATCGCTACTCTCCAATGGATAACCTCGATGGACAAGGTTATCTGAATTAACGAATGTCGTCCTGACCAAGCAGTGGGTTACGCTACCCAGTTATTTGGTGAGGAGGCTATGTATTAGTGGGAGACTATGGAGCAGAGGAAGAGTCGAGAAGAGATTAAGGCCATGAGATGGGATGATCTGAAGGAGTTGGTGATGAAGCGATTTTGTGCCGATGCTGAGGTGGAGAGGGCGGAGATGAAGTTTCTGAATCTGAAGGCGGGTAAGATGACGCACCGTGAATAGACCACTGAATTCAACCACCTGTCCAGATTAGTGCCGGATATGGTGAACACCGAAGCGAAGAGGATCAAGTGCTACGTCAGAGGACTTCCACGGAATGTCCGCACGTTAGTCAGGGCTAGTAAACCGGCAACCTTTGATTCTGCTGTTGAACTCGCAGAAATGGTTTACAACGACCTGGCTGTGGACGATATTGCGGTGGAGGAAAAGAAAGAGAAGAAATGGGCTACCCCTACTGAGCGGACTGGATATATGGTGACAACAACTGATGAGAGGAAGACTAAGGTTGGAAACAAGGATGCATGTATGATGTGTGGCAAGTGAACCAGGGAGAATGCAAGACTAGGATGGACAAGTGCTATCGGTGCGGAAAGAATGGACATTACTCTCGCGAATGCCCTGATCGCCCAAAATGCTTCAAGTGCGGTAAAACAGATCACATGGCAAGGGAGTGCAAGGGAAAGGAGGCGGGAGGTGCGAAAGGATAGGAGCGTAGGCCAAAGGAAAATTGCATAATGGAGCGCCCGATGAAAGAATAATTACTTACGTAATAGTTTTATTTCATGTTAAGTATGATTGCCTAAGAACTTGTTTTGTGTTAAGGTTTAAAACTTATGCTTATTTATGACTTGTAATATATTGAGTTTGGTTATGAATGATTATTTGTGTTATGATAAAATGTCATTTTAGACAATAGTGTTAAATAGTACGAAACAAATTCCATTGGAAGGATGAGACGAGACTTGAAACATCGAGGGCCTCATGAGCAAGCTACCTTGAATAGCTAAAACACATGAACACCACTCGGTAACTACAAAGACAGGAGTAAAAAGGATAACCCAGAAAGCAAGAACGATTTAATAAACTGTGTGAATATAAGAAGTGTTCCTTATACAAGGAATAAGCTAGGTTTCGGGAACGAAACCTCTTTAAGGAGGGAAGACTTGTAACATCCCGAAATTTCAAAGAATAATATATAAATATATTATTTATTTATGGCGTAATAGTTTACTCGGGTTAATAGAGAAATAATAAAAGAATTAAATAACAATGATGGAAGGATAAGTAGGCTATTAGGGGGAATTAATTATGGACGAAAAAGCAAAGATGGGTCTTAGGTCCATGGGCTTAAAGGAGTATAAATACCCCTTAAACCCTAATCATTTTCATTCTTATCCATCTCTACGCCATAGCCTCCCTACACACTCTAAAACACACACATAACCTTCCATATACGGTCGTGAGCTAGAAAGAGAGATTCAAGACTGAAACCAAGATAGATCTTGATAGATCTTGAGTACAGAAACAAGATACAAGATCCTTGTTGAATATCGAGGTTAACCATAGCCTAAAAACGCATAAAGGCACGTACTTTAACCTTAAAGGTTGTGTTTTTATGAATGGTTTGCCATGAAACTTAACCCTAGAGTAGATCGGATATATGAACCATAAAGTTACAAACTTGATGTTTTAAATGGACTTAACGAACTCATGGATATATGGCTCATAAAAGAAACCCTAAATCTAGTCTTTGAATGTTTTAAACCCATAAAAGTTTAAGCTTTATAGATAACAGGGTTAAGTATTAGCCGAACGCAGTTAGGGACACGCTTATGGGATGATATAGGATCATAATGGAAGTATAAATGTTAAAATACCTTTAGATATGGAGAATAAAGTAAAGGAACAGTAGCAGCATGTGAGTATATATATCTATACATATGTCCATTCATATACAAATACAGGTCATTCGTATACATGCTATGGTTCGAATACAATACAAGTATTTGCATACAGTTTATGGACTTGATTACATTACATAAACTCGAATACATACACACATTAGCATACAATGTGAGATTCGAATACAATACGTAAACTCGAATGTAATGGGGACTCGCATACAATGGCCACTCGACTACATTGTACTATTTGAATACATGGGAATGTTCGAATACAAGGAAAGATTATAATACAATGAACATAATCGCATACAATGGATCAATTCGATTACATTATGTAACTCGAATACAATTTGTATTCGAGTGTGCCAGTCTATTCGAATGCAAGGATAGGAAGGAGTATACTCGATTACGTGGGGTTTACTCGAATACACATGCATATTCGATTACATATAAGACTCGAATACATATATACATGTTCGGATACATGGTATACTCAAATTCAATAATGTATTCGAATACATCAATGTATTCGAATACATTAATGGATTCGAATACACCAGTTTGCATACATTGTGTAATTGAAGCACTCGCATGTCCTTTGAACCCTATATGGCTTGAATGCAAATTGGTATTCTAAGTAACCCCCATTCAAATAAAAAAAGAAAAAAGGAAAGAAAAAGAGGAACACATTGTATTCAAATTGAAGATATTTGAATTCATTAGTGCTTAAGGGTAAAATTATATTCCAAGTAAAATGTATTCTAAAACAAGACCATTAGAGTAGACCAGACTTAGCCATTTTGGCTGAATCATAAATATTATGATTAGGACAAGTATTGATACACGTGATTAATATACTGTTAGCAGAACTTAATTAAAGAAAGGGATAACGATTAACGAGGAGCGTAAAAGAATCCAGGTGAGTTTCTAGCGCTATTTCATTGTTATGTTTTCGGGGTTGTGTGCATACTCGATGTGATAGTTAATACACTTACCTTAAATGGTAAGTGTATGCCATGTATGATTTATATATTATTTATATATATGTCTTGAATGTGAATGAAAGCTTATCAGTACGTGAAAGATCTTCGGATATTGAACGTATTGACAAGGAAGGTATGTATAAGAAAGATGAATGTGTATGATAGATATATGTATGATATATGAGTATGTATGAATGATTAAAGAAAGTATATGTATGTTACGGGTATGTATAGACAGTACGTATGAGTATGGAGGAAGTAAGGGATCAGACCCTAATAATATATGAGATAGAGAAGAAAGGGATCAAACCCTAATAATATCTTAGATAGAGAAGAAAGATATCAGACCTTAATAATATCTAAGGTAGAGAAGAATGGTATCAGACCCTAATAATATCTGAGATTGACAATAAGAGGGATTAGACCCTAATAATATCTGAGATAGATAAGGAGAGGGATCAAACCCTATTAATATCTTAGATAGAAAAGGAAGGGATCAGACCCTAATAATATCTGAGATAGAAAAGACAATAAGTAAATAGTATAGAAGTAATAAAGTATGTATGAATGTATGAAATTAAAGTAATAAGTAAAGTTTTTAATGTGTATCTTCGGATGCATAAATGAAGCTAAGTGTATGTATTGTATGATGTATGATTAACTAGAACTCACTCAGCGTGACTGAATTTTAGTATGCACGCAGGTGAGTAGAATGAGGCAGCTCGCATGATGAGGACACATGGCATGGAATTGAAGACACTGGCATTTCAAGGAAATGTTATGATGTATTAAAGACTATGATTTGTTTTTAAATGACTATGAATGTTTGTTAAAGACAAGATTTGAATGTTACGTAATATATTATGGTTGAAGTTTTTATATTCCACGAAAGTTTTAATTAACCCTGATATTTAGAACTTTGTTTATGAGTAAATCCAACGTCCAAAGTGAGACACCGGTAATGGGGCCTTATAATGTATAGGCAAATGGGTCAACCAAGAGTACCAATGGCGGTACCAAGAAGGCATGCAAGAGAGATGGTAATGGGAATTGAAGCTCACTTTCGACCGGTTATTACTAATAATCCTTCTCCGGTGGTTATTCCGCAAAATCAACATGGAAGAACATTTGAGGTGAGAACCAATTCACTCCAAAGTTTACCAAAGTATAAGGGTCTAGCAACGGAGGAACCTTACTTTCACTTGGAGGCGTATGACTTCATTTGTAACACGATTGGGGGTCAAGGGTTTTCATCGGATGAGATTAAGTTGGTTCTTTTTCAATTCTCGTTGGAAGATAACGCGAAGAGATGGTTCTACACATTGTCTTACGCATCTATTTATACTTGGGCCTAGATGCAAGAAAGATTTTTTGGAAGAGTTCCTCGTGATGTCGTTTTGTCTAACAAATGCCCCCTCAGCATTTATGGACATGATTAATCGGGTATGTAGGACAATTCTAGACAAGTCAGTTATCGTTTTTATTGACGATATATTGATTTATTCAAAGAGAGAGTATGACCATGCTGAACATCTAAGAGAAATATTGGAGGTTTTGAAGGAAGAGAAGTTGTACGCTAATTTTCCAAAATACGCATTCTAGTTGCGTGAGGTACAGTTTCTAAGTCACGTGTAAAGGAATTAATGTGGACCCAGCTAAGATTGAGGCGATAATGAACTGGAAAAATCCGCAAAACCCGACTGATATACGCAGCTTCTTGGGGTAGGATAGTGACGGGTGCATCGGAGTATGACCCGTAATTGAGCTTAAATGATATAAAAACCTATGTAGTAAGTGCTAACTTCATGGGACTAGATAACTACTGTTGTGTGGTTAATTGCATGTTAAAAGGAGGTTCCGGAACAACTATGGCATACAAGGAGGAAACCAAATGAACCAGAGAGGCGAGAGGGATTAAAAGAGACAAAAAAAGGAAGCGGTGGAAGAGATTTGACACATGCTCATTCGTCGGCATGTGGGTGCCGAATTGTAAGTGTTAATCTACTGATTTCAAGAGGTCTTTTCACTTACTTATTCAATTGGGACAACCCTAGGGTGATTTAGGAAGGAGAAAACAATATTTTGGTGTTTCAGTCATTGGTTTGATGCTTTTGATTCATACAAACACTACAATTGATATGATGATGATCTACAAAATTATGAGCGGCTAATTCCATTGGTGATCATTTTGGATGTAAGGTTTATTTTGTTATGCTTAAATTTCTAGAATAATGACTTTGCAATATTTGTTTGGTTGTTATGGTGTTTGATTAATTGTTTGTAAAGTATTGCTTGTTTTTTATCATAATCCAAAACATACGTTCTTGGTTCTATTGGTAATCGAGATATCATGGGAGGAATTAGGGTTGAATATTAGTTAATTGATTATTGGGTAAAACCTTGCATTATATTAATCCAAGTACTTAGTTCCCTTTTATCACAAACACGTAATCAAACTTGAACTATGTCTATGTGGTTCTTTCTAGTAAGCATGAACATTGTGTTGATTTAAACCTGAAATCTAAGATGGTCGCTTGTTTTTAATCAGTTTAATCTTAATCATTGTTTTCTAGTTATTTTATTCCTTTTTATTTATTCAAAAACCAATAATCAAATCTGAATTTACTTTTTATTCAATTTAATTTAAGTTAATTATCTGTTTAAGCTACAAGTAAACACGATATCCACAAACTCTTTGTGTTCGACACCCACTTACTGCTATCTATTTAGTTGTATTTGGTTTATTTTTGAGTGAGTTTTCGACCACACGTCAGCTAGCTATTCATTCAAGGCTTCTCCAAGATAGCAGCACTGTTGACCGGTATAACCCGAAAGACTGTGGTATTCAATTGGCATAAGTACCAAGAGGAGGCTTTTGAGGAATTGAAGAAAAGACTCATACAAGCTCCAATCCTTTCCCTACCCGATGGTGACGAGGATTTGGTTGTTTTTACTGATGCTTCGCATCGTGGGTTAGGTTGCGTGTTAATGCAACGAGGAAAATTGATAGCTTATGCGTCCAGACAGTTAAAAGTTCATGAGGGTACCTACCCAACGCATGACTTAGAGATAGCAGCAGTAGTCCGTGCCCTCAAGATCTGGAGACATTATTTGTATGGTACTAAGTGTTAGGGATGGGCAAAATGGGTATTGGTACCCAACCGATTTGGTACCGTCAGTACCGAATCGGTACCAAAGTTTTAAGATTCGGGATCGGTACAGTACCGGTCACGGTACGGTACCAGTATTTCCCGATTTTTTACCTTCAGTACCGGTACCGAACCGAATTTTCGGTACCGGTATCGGTACCAAGAATTTGAGATTTTCGGGATCGGGATTTTCGGTACCGGTACGGTACCATGCTCATTCCTACTAAGTGTACTATTTATATGGATCATAAAACTTTAAAGTACTTTTTCGAGCAGAAAGAGTTGAACATGAGACAGAGAAGATGGTTAGAGTTGATAAAGGACTATGATTGTGATATCAAGTACCATCCTGGTAAAGCTAATGTGGTCGCTGATACGCTAAGCCATAAGAATGAAGAAGTCATTGCAACAGTGAAGTCTTATAAGTTAATCATCAATTCAGACCTCTTTGGAGAGATAATCAACGCACAGCCAGAGGTGCTTATAGATGAATGATTAATGAAGAAAGAAAAAATCTTCAGACAGCAAGATGAGCTGATGGATAACACTCATGGTGTGAAGTCTAGGTTTGACCGTATGTGGATTCCATAAGTCAAGGTGCTCGATTCATCCGGGATCCACCAAAATGTATCAAGAACTAAAGAGAGACTATTGGTGGCCGGGTATGAAGAATGATGTAGTAGATTATGTCAGTATGTGCTTAACTTGCTTGCAAGTCAAAGCAGAACACCATAAACCTTATGGAAAGATGCAACCTTTAGAGATACCAAAATGGAAATGGGAACACATCACCATCGATTTCATAATTAAGCTACCGCGTACGGCTAAACATCATGATACCATTTGGGTGATAGTGGACCGTTTAACGAAAAGTGCTTACTTTCTGCCTATACGAGAGGCTATCTCATCAAAAAGGTTAGAAAATGTGTTCATAAAAGAGGTCGTAGCTAAACAAGGAGTGTCATTGTCAATCATATATGATAGAGATACTCACTTTACTTCAAGATTCTAGAAGAAGTTCCATGAAGCTATAGGAACAAGACTAAACATCAGTACGGCGTATCATCCTCAAACAGATGAACAGTCTAAAAGGACTATCTAGACCCTTTAAGATACGCTACGTGCTTGTGTGTTAGACTTTGGAGGAAGTTGGGATGATCATTTTCACTTAGCAGAGTTCTCCTACAACAATAACTACCACTCAAGTATTGGCATGCCGCCATTTGAAATGTTATACGGCGGACATTGTAGAACTCCCGTGTGTTAGGGAGAAATTGGTCAAAAGGAGATTGGAAGTTTAGAAGTTGTGCAAGAAACCTCTTTAAGGTTTGATCATATCAAGGCAAGAATGAAAGCAGCTCAAGACTGACAGAAGACATATGTTGATAAGAGGCGACGACCGATTGAGTTTAACGTTGGTGATAGTGTGACGCTCAAGGTATCGCTTGGAAGGGAATCGTTCGTTTCAGAAAAAAGAGGAAAGTTGAGCCTGAGGTATATTGGACCGTTCAAGATTTTGGATCGAGTAGGCGAAGTAGCTTATAAGTTAGATTTGACAGAAGAGCTGGAAGGAATCCACTCTACCTTTCACATCTCTCACTTGAGGAAATGTCTAGCTGATGACACGTCCCACATGCCATTAATAGATATTATGGTTGCTGAGCAGTTAAACTATATCAAGCAGGCTATTGAGATAGTGGACCGTAAGGAAAAGCAACCCTGTCATAAATTTATTCCCTTAGTTAAAGTGATATGGAAACAACGAAAGGGATTGGATGCCACTTGGGAAGTGGAAGAGGAAATGTGCAAGTTTTACCCGGACCTGTTTAAGTAATAGTTAAGTTTCGGGGACGAAACCTCTTTTAAAGAGGGTAGGACTAAGGTCCATGGGCTTAAGGAAGTATAAATACCTCTTGAACCCTAAATCCTTTCCATCTCCATCATTCTACACCTTAGCCTACACCATCAAAAACACACACTAAAGCCAAACATTCTATACACCATTCTAATCAACGATCCAAGAGCAATCGAAGTTAGTCGAAGGTTGAAGGGTTGCAGACCCTAATAATATATGTGAATGTTAAAGGGTTGCAGACCCTAATAATATATGCGAAGGTTACAGGGTTGCAGACCCTAATAATATATGCGAATGTTATAGGGCGAAATGCTCTTTAAAACGTATAGCTAGTTATGTATGTAATGCACAAGCTAAAAGAATGAAAGTATGAAAGAAAGAATGAAAGTATGTATGTATGTATTAAAGAAAGGTAAACAAGTTAAAGTATGTAATATGTATCTTCGGATACGTATATATGTAAGTATGTGAATGTAATGTGTGTTGCCTAGAACTCACTCAACGTATCTGACTTTAAGTATGCATGCAAGTAAGTAGAATGAGACAGTTGGCTTGAGGAGCACACATGGTTGAAGAATAAAGAACCTAACATCAGAAGATGTGAAGTTATATGTTTTATGATGTTTGAACTATTAAGACATGTTTAAGTTTTTATATATGAATGTTTGATGTTTTAAGTATTCCGCGAATGTTTTAATTCACTCTATATTTAGAATTGTGTTTATGAGTAAATTCAACGCCAATGTAGGACACCGGAACCAAAGCCATACAAAATCCAATTGGGGGTGTGCGTAGTGTTGAGCGGTTTTCGGCTAAAATCAAACCGAAAATCAAAACTTCGGTTTTTGGAGTTTTTGAAATAGTTCGGTTTCGGTTTTTTCGGTTTTCGTTTTGGCTTCAGTTCGGTTTCGGTTTTTGCCATTTGAGCTTGAAAAATTATAGTCCGAAAAAAATGTTGGCAAAAAATAATTAATTTAGTTCTAGATAATTTTGTTAATTGTAAATCAATAGACTATTATATGTTTGACAAAAAAAAGTTTTAGTTACATATTTATTAAATTCTTATAAATTATTTAATATAAAATAATAAATACAAAAAAAACAAAAATTTAGGAACTCGGTTTGGTTCGGTTTTTTCGTTTTTTATCATGTGCAAAACCAAAACCGAACCGTTAGTTCGGTTTTTACAAAAACATAAATTCAAACCATCGGTTTTTATTTCGGTTTGGTTTTTTCGGATTTCTCGATTGCGGATCAGTTTTTTCGGTTTCATGCATACCCCTAAATCCAATGTTCCTTATACAATGTACGCTAATGACTTTTCAATAATAGTATACGTATTGAACCAATGTTCCAAGAAAGATCCCATATATTATCTTCAATTGTTGTTTCTTTAAGGTTTTGTCTCTTTGTTTACGCTTCATTTGTCGGGTCCCTACCCTACCACCCATCGTCGTTTAATATAATGTCGATAAGACATCTTTCTTTGAAACCGGAATAAGGTTCCGATATTGTGAGGACACATGTCCTTTGTCTTATCTCGTTTATGATCGTATAGCTTTTACAATGGAATTGACTCATGAACACTACATATGTCTGCTCAACTTTTATAGAGCAAAGACAAAAGTTTTTATAATTCGTCCATTTTTGTCTATGATAGGAATTTTTATAACGACTATAAGAAGATACACACAATCTATGAAGGGCGCCAAATTCCAAAATATATTATAAAGGTGTTTGTTTGGACATGCATTTTCTCCTCGTGTCCTTGCTATCTTATTATAGATGACCTAATTTGTATATTATATATATGGTGGTAATCACACTCTATAAATATCAACTCCCGCATACCGGGCAGGTTCAGCAGGTCGGCCGGATGATATGTCATAACAAGTTAAGTTCAAAATAGTTTCAAAGCGAAAAGAGTTTGGGTCAAAACAAGTTGTTTTAAAAGATATCATTGATTTCTATGAGCTTGGACTAGAGATAAGATTAGGAGTAGCTAGTATATCATATAAGATTAAAGAGGCGAGATTAAGATGGTTTGGGAGGGGGCAAACAATAGAGCCTGATAGAATAGTTGAAATCCTTATTGTGGAGAGGAGGAGGAATAGAGGGAAACCTAAATTGACTTAGCATGACTTAGTAGATTTGCACTTCTTTGAGTATATGGTGTAGGATAGGAGCTCATAGATATATATGATTAAGTTTAACGACTTTGCGGGGAGAGTGTATATATATATATCTTAGCTATGACTTGGAGGCTTAGTCTGTTTCTCTAAAATTTATGTGGACTTTACATGTGATTGTAAGAGAGTGGAGATAGAGATGGTTTGGACATGTGAAGAGAAGACAGACGACGAATCTGGTTAGATCCGAAGAAAACATTAATATAGAGGGGAGGAGGGGTAGAGAGCGACCTAAATTGACTTGGGATGAGAGGATTAAGCATGATTTGATAGACCTAAATCTCTCCGAGGACATGGTTGGAGATAGGAATTATTGGAGAAGTAGAATTAAAGTTAAGGATTTTTATGTAGAAATGAATACTTTAGGGATTTCTATTTACCTTATTTTTGGTCACACACCATTATGATATTTTACTTTCGTATATATATATTTATATATATCTATATGAAAAGGGTTAAAATAAAAAGACATAGTTTTGTAGGAAGAATAGGAATAACATAAAATTTAAAGTTAGGAAACTATTTAGCCTAAATCCTAGATCCTAGAAACTATTTGGTAGTTTAAAAACTACCAATCTCAACCACTAGATCATAGATCCAAATGCTTAGATTTATTCTTACTTTTCCTAGAAAACTATTTCTTTTTATTATAACGCATCCCGATATATATATATATATATATATATATATATATAGTATTATCATTTTTAGTACGTGCTATTATCAACTATATATATAGCCTCATACAAATGTAGTCTAGAGTTGAGGGTCTCCAGGGAAGCCACCTCTCTATCCCGTTGGATAGAGGTACGGTATGCCTACATCCACCCTCCCCAGACCCTACTTATAGCTTGGCTATTGGTGGGACTCCACTGGATATGATTGATTGATTGACATGCGATTGTCTACCTATATATATGTCTATATATTATTTTCTAATGTTATGTGTCTAGGTTTTTTTCTCACTTATTGTTTTTATTGGTAGCTTTGTTTATATACTTTGGTTCTAGGTTTATGTCTGTTGTGTGTTTTAGAGCCGGTGGTCTCTCTTGACGTAACCTGTTTATCCTCGGGAATAGAGGTAAGACTTACTACATCACAGTCTTCTCACACCCTATCAACCGTTAACTATTGGTGGCATTTATGAAGTATGGTTGTTGTTGTTGGGCTGGAGATGTTTAAGTACTTTCGGGCTGATTTGGTCATTCCGCAACTTTCTATCGGGTTTCTCATATCAGCCCAAAACTTGCTCGCCCCTAGCTAAAAAGTATCAGAAGTTAGGGTTTAGATAATTCTACTGGACTTGCTCAAATCTTCTCCGATTAATTATTTATGTTGTTTTAAAAAGAAAAATAAGATTTGTTTGTATCAATATGCTAGTATTATGCATGATATGAACCCCCCATACAATAAAGTACGACAACAAATCATTAATTTTAAAAATGAATGAATTTTTTCTTGTTTTGGACTCTAGTGCTAGTTAATTATATAGAACCTAAACAAATCATATATGCATTATAAAAATGATGTTTGTATTTTGTTGACCAGAAAAAAAAAAGTTTGTTTTTATTTAAGAAAATACTAAAATAAATTGATGATTATTGCACAAATAGAAATTACGACCGTTTGTACACTCCATTCGATTATTTTGGGAAGAAAAATCCCAATATGACCTTTTTAAGAAAAAGAAAATGGATATTGGTACACAAATTTTCAAAATTCCTAAAATTAAAATATATATATATATATATATATATATATGGACTGAGCCGACACATTGGGATAAGATTCGACGAGATTTCTAGATCAGTTATAATGTGAAACGTGTAAAAAATCCTGACAAGCCGGCCAAAATTTTAAAAATATTAAGAGAGCCGTCCATATTTTCACACTAAATAGTTTTCTCAAAATCAGTCTTCCCATATGGTTTTTTAATGTTTCCAAAATGATCCGTACATATTATCAAAAATCTTAAAAATTGCTCCTTTTAAATTTCGTCTTGACAGACGCATTTGAGACAAATTTGTACCAAGAATACGATATTAATATTTTTCCTTCCAGGCCCGTCCAAATCTTATGATATATGTTGAATCTTCATCTCTTTAAAACCCTTTAATCTTCATCTCTTCAAACCTTTTAATCTCCATCTCTTCAAAACCCTTGTTCTTTAATCTCCATATTTATTACCCTTTGTTCTTGAATCCAAATCTCGTCTCATCGGTACCAATTTGTCTCAAATCGTATGCCAAGACGGAATTTAAAAGAAACATTTTTCAAGGTTTTTTAATAATTTGTACGGATCAGTTAGGAAACATTAAAAAATCGTCTAAGAAGACTGCTTTTGAGAAGAATATTTAGTGAAAAACATGGACGGCTCCCTCAATATTTTCAAATTTTTGCCGGTTTGTCATGATTTTTTTAAACGTATCACATTATAATTGGTCTAAAAATCTCATTGGATCTTATCTCAATATGTCGTCTCGTTCCATATTTTTTGGTTCATTTTGGGAATCTTGAAGATTTGCGGGCTGAAATCTATTTTCTTTCTTTTAGAAAGGGTCATATTGGGAATTTTTGTGTGTTGTTTTTTATTTTTTTTTTCTTAAAAAATACTTTTTGCATGTTTATAAGGCTATAAGGTGTGGATCTCGTTTTACCGTCGAATTGATGACATGGAGGGCGGTGCCATCGGTGAACACCGCCCTGGTGTTGTTGGTACCACCCATCGGTAAAAGTTTTATGGATATTTTACCGCTCAAAATCCCACTCAATCATGTACTCCTTTAAGGCTTTTATTCCTATTTATAGATATGTTACAACATAAATTTTGAAATGTTTAGTAAAAGAAGATTGTGATTGAGGATGGAGTTGGGAAGATCTTGCAGAGAAATGAGTGGTTAGGTGAAGAAGAAAGAGAGAACCTTTTATTTGAACCGTAGATAAAAGCTTTTAATTTTGATGTTTTTTTTTAAATTTAATATTTTAACTATGATGCTTTTTAAAGCAATTTAAATAAGTTAATTAATTAATAATTTGTTATTGTTAATTTTTAAAAGAAAACTAAATACATAGATTTGCTATTTTTATTTACGAACATCTCCGTATAAATTTTAACAAAAACATATTTTTTTTAAAAAAAACCTTTTTGGTCTCGTAAATTAGAGATGAGCAAATTCGGTACCGGTATCGAAATCGGTTGGCACCATCAGTATCAAAGTTTTGAGTTTTGGGATCGGTACGGTATCGGTATTTCCCGAATTTTTAACCTCAATACCGGTGCCATCCCGGTACTATACACGTACCGAACTGAATATTTTGATACCGGTACTAAGAATTTGTGATTTTCGGGATTGATATTTTCGGTACCGGTACGGTACCAATCTCCCTATTGTAAACAACTTTAAAATGTGTTTTGACCGGTAAGCTTGGTGAAATATAGTTACGTCTTCGACTAACCGACAACGATGGCTACTCGAAATTTTATATTTTTTAAATTTTACGTTTGTACTTTTTTAAATTTTAGTTGCTTAAACTAATTTTGCATATTAATATACTATTATTTTATTTAAAGAAGAGGGAAGTGGTGAATTGGTGACCATTTCCATAATATTGTGAACGAGAGTGGAGTGAAGTGAGATATGATGTGCCGCTGATATGACACTATATGGTAAGAAGCAAAATGGTATCCATACCATATAGTCTAAATATAATATTTTTTGAACTGATAAATGTAATATTTTAGAAGCTAGTGATCAGTATTAGTGACAAATCTATACTCTTAAATAAAAGGCTACAAGTTTTGTCTCTTATTGTTTTGGACAAAAATCAGCTAAGGATCAAGTATCCAAATCTGTTATATGAGGTAAGGTGCTAACATGATAATGACAAGTGTATGAGCGTAATATTGGTGAACACAAAGATGTGATTACGAGGGAAAAAGCCCTTAACCAAGATAGTCTTACTTCGGTCAAAACTTATCAAGGTAATCGTTGGTAAAATAGCTCCGGTCAATGATTAATAATATAACCTTTGGTCGAAGTATTTTAGTCAAAAATCAACAAGGTAACATTTGGTTGATGAGTATATGGTTATCTCGGTCTCCGGCAAAAAAAACCCCCGGAAGGTGAAAACTATCACCGTCGAGTTTATTAATGAACAAAAAGCGATTACAAATGTTTTTGGAGTATATGATCAAGATTACAATGAAAGCTAGTGTATAGAGAGAGTATTCGTTTCTGCTCTAATGTGTGTGTGAATACATGTGTGTTTCCTATTTGATCATTACTCGAATAAATAAGAAAATATCAATAACAACATTTCCTATTTATCCGGAAGTCTTCCGCTTAGCCGCTCCACGACCTTTGACCACGTGCCAATTGCCATCCAGTAACGAAATAAGCGGAAGAATGAGTCACACTACCGTTGATGATATTTAAACTTCAACCTTCTAGAGAGTTCGTCCATAATCAGCTATGCTGAATTAGGATCCTATATCCATATCCCAGCTATAAGATGTTCCATGAGGATAATTTGTGCAAATTCATCTTGAAGTTGATACACCTGTCTAACACATCACCATACTAAACGCAATCATTAGTAAACAAACAATACCGAGGTTCGTCGATCCTTTATACCCTGACATATATTTCAAGGATAAACTATCCATAAGATAGTTAAGGATAAAGGATCCTCAGTATAAAAATCGTGGCCTAACAATTGCCCCCAAAATGGCGGGTGACAGTGGAGCACAGCTGTCATTTTGAAATTCAAAATCCTGCAAAATAGTAGATGATTAGACGTGTGTCAGGCGGTTGATATTCACAAACCATAACTATAAGCCGCCTATATATGTGGTAATTATAATCCTTTTATAATCACACATTTTAAGAGTCTCTCAGGTATCCTTTCATCTTTTTTATTTATCTTTATCCGATATGTCGACTGTTTCCGCATCTTCTTCCTCCTCTTTCTTCCTTCATGATGAACTGTATTCACAAAATATCCTTCAATCACCTTCTTTCGAAGTCTGTAAATTCACAGACTCAGAAATCGATGAGATTCGATCATGTTTTCCAATCAACACGGTTTTCCGACCCTTTGATTCCACAGCTCGTAGTGACAGTATCTCGAAAACTTGGGTTTGCTTTCCGGCCCAACCGTTCCTCATAGGTTATAAGTATCCATTCCCCAATTTTACTCAAAGGTTCTTCAACTTGGTGGGAATTTTTTATATTCAGACCATGCCAATGTTATGGAGAGTCCTTCATACCATAGAGAGGATTACCGTCGAGGAGGGGATCGAGTTTGGCTTAGCGGAATTAGCATACCTGTATGACCTTGTTACCCATAGTTCCAAACGTTTCGTCTTTAAATCGAAACCTAATCAAGAGAACCCCATCTTCAAAGTCACCCTTAAGAATACCCTCTGGAAAAATCAATTCTTCTTCGTAAGACGAGACTCTATCCCGGGTGGAACTAATCTTCCCAAAAAGTGGATACCAAAGGGTAGGATCCAGGATCCTTAGATAACATAAGTAGGATATTTTATTCTTTCGCTAACCACTTCCATTATTTGTGTAGTTGAAAACTTCGACCTGCTGACCGATCTTCCAGGAGTTGAAGATAGAGTAAGGAGGTTTTTATCATTGGATCCCGCAATCAGAACTTTTCAGGCAAAGTCTGTTGAAGCCTTTCAAAGACCAATGCCAGAATCAATCATGTCAAGTAAGAATAATAATTTTCAGTAAAAAGTGTTTAAAGTTGAAAACTTATCTGCTATCTGCTATTTATAGGTGCCCCAAAGTCTGGAAAGTCTGCTTCCAAGTTCTCCCTAAAAGATATCGACTGCATGCTTAACAAGAAAAGAACTTTGAACTCGACTCCAACATCTGAGCCTCGTCCAATCACAACACGAACAAAGTCTGGATCTAAGAGGAAGAAGAGCTCAGACACAGAGAACCCATTTGATGCTGAAAAGCAGATCCTGGACATGCTTTCTTCTGTAAGGATCCTTTATCTTCACCAACTTCCATTATCTCAAACTTTTCTCCTTGGCTTATCCTGTTTTCATTGATAGGCCATCGATTCTGCCTGACATCATTATGAGAAGACTGTCGCCGAACACGATAAGACCCTCGCCATGTTGAGATCAACAGCTGCTGCTAATGAGAAGGCCCTCGCTAAGATGACCAGAGAGAAAAGAGAAATAGAGGCGCATGCTGCTGCCCTGGCCATTCAAATGCAGGATGAAATCAACCGGGCAGCCGAATAGGCGAAGGTATGGGCAGCCAAGTCGATCTTAGAGGCTAGAATCAAGCTAGTTACCGAAGCCAATGATCCATCCTTTGATAAGTCTTCATGGGAAATCAAAGAATGGAAACAGGCCTTGATCGACTTAGGTGGAGGCGAAGAGGAAACTGAGGTTGTAATGGTTGATGTGGGCGAAGCAGGAACTAGCGGGGTGAAGGGTCTGGATGGAACTGAAGGCAGAAATGAGGCAACGACGGGCGATGAAGGATACAAAAGATAAGGCTTGAGCCCGTTTTATTTTGTCTTTATAATGCTTTCATGAACAAATTTTGTGGCTTGTAACAAACAGGAGTATTTAGGATAAAGGATCCACGATCCTTAAGACAATATACGGGGGTGACAAAGGTGGAGGGATCCTCTGTTTGTGGGGATGAAGCCTTTGTTGCCCCTGTTTTTAATTTCCCTGCACTTTATGAACTATTAGTAACTTCTTACTTAACCCGGATGGATGGTCCATCTTTTCGTATGGTGAAATCCGGGTTAAGGATTTTGGATAAGTCCTTGGGGCTTATTTATTTTAATTAATATAAATCTTTTGACTATCCACCTGTTATTTATTTTCAAAAGCTTGTTCCATATAAGTTTAACATTGTTAACAGTTTGGTAAATAATCTTGAATAATAGATTTTTAAGATAAAAGATCTTTAAAAATCTTTTTAGAATAGAATATCCTTAATTAATCAATAAAATTTATATAAGGGAAATTTTAGGTTAAAGTATCCGGAAATTAGTTAAAGACTTTAGCAATCAAATAACTTTTAAAGGAATAGCCTATCCAATAGGAATATCCAAATTTATTGCAATAAATATCAAACTTTAAGTTAATCAATAAAGATCATACCAGAAGGTCTAGATAAACCTAGGTTACCAGAAGTCTTGAACTCTTAATGTTCCTTACTAGAGTAGCTTTAGGATCCGAGATCCTTAGTTTCTTGATCTTCAGTAAGAACTTAGAAAATTTGCTGCAAATAATTCATATTATTAATTGGGGTCAAACCCGTTAAACTGGGGACAAGCCCAACAAATATTCTGGGGACAAGCCCGTTCAACTGGGGACAAGCCCGTGTAATCTGGGGACAAGCCCGTGTAACTGGGGACAAACCCAACATACTGGGGACAAGCCCAAAAAATAAACTGGGAACAAGCCCAACAAACTGGGGACAAGCCCAACAAACTGGGGACAAGCCCAAACTGGGGACTGGCCCATAATTACGGATGTTAACTGGGGTCTCGTCCGAACCGAGATTTAGCCCAAACGTGAGATAACGTGAAAACGTTATAAACCGGAGGTATGGTACGTCTACCATAATTCGTAGGATCCTCCATATAGCCGGAGACAACGAAATTGTCAGCCACTCAGCGTGTACTGGCCCCGCTGCCCCGAACTATACATTGGATAGCGTGCGCAACTGGCGATCGTGGGAAAGGTGAAAACCTTTAAACCGTAGGGGATATGACCATCGGGGGTCATATCCAATCGTGGGCAAGGCCAAGGGAAATAATAAAGTACCTTAAATGCAACGGAGAGGTGGCCAACCTCTTGAACATCAAATGACTCATTACAATCCTGCATGGTTACTCAAAACATGGAAAAGATAAAATGTTAAGAATATATTATCCTTAAATTAATAATAATAATTTAGATAGAATAATAGATCAGAAAGATGTTACCGCTTTAAGGATCCTTGATCCTTTTTCTGGATAATATATCCTCTCAGGATAGCGGATCCTGATTAGAAAAAATATTTCTTGAGGTGAATTGCATTCCAAGCTCTTGGTAACCTGTTGCCTTCCATTGTGACCAAATGATATGCCCCCTTTCCTGCTTCAGACTCGATTTGATAAGGTCCTTCCCATTTGGGTGCTAATTTCCCATCAGCCGGATTTGTTGTGTTTTGGAAGGCTTTTCTCAATACTAGATCTCCTTCTTGAAATCTTCTTATTCTGATACTTTTGTTATATGCCCCAGCTACCCTTTGTTGATAAGCTGCCATTCTGATTTTTGCTAGATCTCTGAGTTCTTCTATAGTATCCAAATCTTCAATAAGGACTTCTTTATTAGCTTCAGGATCACGGATGCTGGTTCTCGCAATAGGAACTACCATTTCTGTGGGAATTACTGCTTCTGATCTAAACACCAAAGAGAAGGGTGTCTGGCCTGTTGCATTTTTGGGTGTAGTTCTGTCTGCCCAAAGAACATAAGGAAATTCTTCAGCCCACTTTCCCTTCTTGGATCCTAGCTTTTTCTTTAGATTGTTAATGATGATCTTGTTGCTAGACTCTGCTTGGCCATTGGCTTGAGGATGAACCGGAGTCGAAGTAATCATTTTGATGCCCCAACTGTCAAAAAAGTTAGTAGTTCTCTTCCCAATAAACTGGGAACCATTGTCACAAACAATTTCAGCGGGAATACCAAATCTAGTTATAATATTTCGTTTAATAAAAGATATTACTTCCCTTTCTCGGACTTGTACAAATGCCTCTGCCTCAATCCATTTGGAGAAGTAGTCAGTCATGGCAAGCATAAAGACTTTTCCGCCTGGTTCTTTTGGTAGTTTGCCTACAATATCCATCCCCCATTTCATAAAAGGCCATGAGGAGGATATAGGATATAGAGGCTCCGCTGGTTGATGAAGGATGTTTGCGTGTCTTTGGCAAGCATCACACTTCTTTGAATACTCCACTGCATCTTTCTTCATTGTTGGCCAGAAGTATCCGGTTCAGAGTATCCTGGAAAATAATGCTCTTCCACCTGTGTGATTGCCGCAATCTCCTTCGTGAAAATCCTTAAGTACTTCTTGGATCTCAGGATCCTCGATGCATCTCAGATATGGACCTGCAAGAGATTTTCTATATACCATATTATCTAATAAAATATATTGGGATACCTTAAGCTTGAAAGACTTGGTATTTTCTGTGGCTAGAATTTCTCCAGTCTGAATATAGTTCTTGATAGGATGGATCCATGATCCTTTGTTATTTGAGGATAAAGGATCCCAGAGGACGATTTCTTTATCTTTTGTTATCTCCCCAACTTCCTGTTCTCCTATTGCTGGCGCGAGAATGTGGATTATTGGGATTTTCAAATCCTCAGGAATCTTTAGAGATGAGCTAAGTTTGCTAAGGCATCTGCCCCAGCGTTTTCTTCCCTCGGTACCTGTGTAATACTAAATATTTCGAAGGATTTCGACAATTCCTTCATAACGTCTAAATATTTCATTAGTTTCTCACCTTTAACAGCATACGAGCCGTTAAAGTGGTTAGTTATCAATAAAGAATCAACATACACTTGAAGATACCTGATCCTCATGATTTTGGCTAATTGCAAACCTGCGATTAAAGCTTCGTACTCTGCTTCATTGTTTGTTGCCTGGAACTCACAGGCTATGGACTGGGGTAATATGTCCCCCTGTGGCGATTTCAGTAGGATCCCTAATCCTGTTCCTCTCACGTTGGATGCTCCATCTGTGAAGAGTATCCAAGGATCCTTGGTCTTTTCTAGTTGTTGCACTTCCAAGTCAGCTTCTTTTTGTAGATCACTAGTGAAATCAGCCACAAAGTCCGCTAATGCTTGAGACTTGATTGTTGTTCTTGGCTCGTATTGTATATCATATGCACTTAACTTTACAGCCCACTTAGCCATTCTACCTGATAACTCTGGTTTTCTAAGAACATTCTTTACAGGATAGTTAGTTCTCAAAATAATAGAGTGAGTTTCAAAATAATGTCTCAATTTAGTAGAAGTCATAATAAGTGCAAGAATTAGCTTTTCTAATGGGAATACCTGGACTCTGCTTCTAAAAGACTTTTACTTACATAGTATACGGGATGTTGTTCACCTTCATGATCTTTTACCAAGACTGCACTTATTGCATTTCCTGAAACAGCAAGATATTGATACAAGGATTCTCCATCCACAGGCTTCATCAGAGCCGGAGCTGAGGATAAGTAATCCTTCAGGGCTGTAAGCGCAGCTTCATGCTTTTTAGTCCACACAAACTTCTTGTTCTTTCTGAGTATATCATAGAAGTCTTTGCACTTCTCGGAGGATCTTGAGATGAACCTATTCAGGGCTGCTATTCTTCCGGTGAGTCTCTGGACGTCTTTGGCATTTGCAGGAGATTTGAGATTGACAATAGCTTCGATCTGCTCTGGGCTTGCTTCAATTCCTCTCTTTGTGACCATATATCCTAGAAACTTTCCAGCGTTAACTCCGAAGTGGCATTTGGAAGGATTTAGTTTCATGTTATACTGGTCAAGGATATTGAATGCCTCCTCGAGGTCCCTGAGGTGATCCTCTGCCTTCTTCGACTTTACCACCATATCATCTATGTATACCTCCATAGTCTTGCCCAATTGATCCTTGAACATCATGTTGACTAGTCTTTGGTACGTTGCTCCTTCATTTCTTAGTCCGAACGGCATAGCAGTATAACAATATATGCCGGTTGGAGTCATGAACGTTGTGTCCTCTTGATCAGATGGTTCCATCTGAATTTGTTGGAATCCAGAGGAAGCATCCATAAAGGTCAGCATTTCATGTCCAGCTGTTGCATCCACCATGGCATCTATATGTGGTAATGGGAAAGGATCCTTGGGGCATGCCTTGTTTAAATCCGTGAAATCGACACACACCCTCCACTTTCCATTCTTTTTTGAAACAACGACCACATTAGCTAGCCATAGAGGGTATTGAACTTCTCTGATCATACCGGACTTAAGAATTTTTCAACTTCTTCTTGTATGATCTTGTTCCTCTCAGGAGCAAATTTTCTTCGCTTCTGATGGACGGGTTTAACAGATAAATCAAGGCCGAGTTTATGAGTAATTACCTCTTTCTAAATACCTGTCATGTCGGAGTGCTTGAAGGCAAAAGTAGATCTTCTTCGCCCTAAGAAGGATATTATATCCTCCTCGATTTTGCTGGGGATATTGGATCCTAGGAATACTTTTATCTCTGGATCTTCGGGGTCCAATGATACTTCTTTGAGGTCTTTCTCCCGAGCTTCCAGCACGTTCCTAGGATGTTGTTGTAGTTGCTATGCTATAGTTTGCTTGGCTGCTAGCTTCATTGATGAAGAATAGTAGTTTCTGGAGACGAAGTTGATCACATGAGCATCCGGCGGTGGTGGTGTTGCTTTCTGTGGAAGATCTTCAGGATCCTGGATCTTGAATTTCTTCCTTCCCAAGAGTTCTTTAAAGTGACCCTTGCTCAAGAGGTACCCGATTTCTTTTCTTAAGGCGATGCACTCGTATGTCGCATGGCCGAAATCTTCGTGGAAGGCGCACCACTTAGACTTGTCTTTGAAGCCGACAACCATTTCATTCTTTCGGGGCCACCTTGCTTTTTCTCCCAGATCCTTCATGGCACAAATCAAGCCATGGGTATCTACAGAGAAACAATAGTCGGAGATGCAAGGATAGTCTTCATCGTCATCTCCTTCTCCAACTGCCCGTACGTTCTGGTTGTTGAACATGACGTATGGCTTTGAATTGTTGTTCCTGTTCCAGGATCCTTTATTCTTTTCGGGAGTTTCTTATTTCGTTGGTCCCACGAGACGATCCTGGATCTTTTTATCTTCTTCTAAACGTATGTACCTTAGCCCTGCTTCTGACTTCATCTAATGTCCTGCATGGAGTCATCACTAAATCATCATAAAAAGGGGAGCTCTTTTGAGTTACCATCTTGAATGCTTCAATAGCAGTAGTCATATCAAGGTTTGCGATTTCTAGAGCCTCCTTGCCGAACCTAGTAACAAAATCCCTAAGGGATTCATCACTAGGTTGAACAACACGATATAAATCACTGGTCAACCTCTCAAATTTCCGACTACAGGAAAATTGAGTGTTAAACAAATTAACTAAATAAGAGAAAGATGTAACCGAGAAAGGGGGGAGACTTAGCAGCCATTTTAGTGCAGCTCCCGCTAGTGTTGCTCCAAATCCTTTACAAAGGCAAGCCTCTTTGAGCCTTTCAGGAATAGGATTAATTTCCATTCTTTCTTGATATTGGGCAACATGTTCCTCAGGATCGGTGCTCCCATCATACGTCTTCATGTTGGGGGTTTGGAACCGCTTCGGAATTTCAGCATCACATATGGGCGGAACGAACCTGGATAATTTGTGACTCCCCTCCGGTATTTCAGGGATTGGACGTATCACTCCCGGAACACTGGATATCATATCCTTTAGCTTCTGTAACTCCCTGGCCATGGCCTGGTTGATACCTGAATCCTGCATGGGAACATGGTTAGTATCAAAAGATATAGGATCGTACCAGTTACCTCTCTGCTGGGTGGAGTTTGGTATTCTAGACGAGTATCTGGGATAAGAGGAGTCGGCAATCGGAGTGGGTCCTCCAGAAGCTATAGTCTGCATGGGGATTATATCCCCTTCGTGGACTTCGGAGGATCGTTGCTGTTGGACTCCTGAGGATCCTTGATTCTGAAAGAAGGATCTTTGCAGAGGATACGCTCCAGTAGATCCTGGCGGAGAGAAGGTTGACCCTTGTCGATAATATGAGGATCCTTGGCTTTGCTGACCCATAATCCTTGATGGAAGTTAGGTGGCATTGGCTGATCTAACGAGAACCCTTGAGCTTGTTGACTCACGGGCCTCTGTTGAAGGATAGAGGATCCTGGCTGAAAGAGTAAGGATCCTTGAGTCTGCTGACCCACGGACCCTTGCTGAAGGATAGAGGATCCTGGTTGAAACATTGAAGATCCTTGAACCTGTTGATCCAAGGACCCTGGTCGAAGGATGGATGATCCTTGTGAGAACTGTGCCATGGACTCTGGACTGCTGAAATCCAGCATCCTGGGCATCAAGGGGGTGAGATCCTCGGCTGGCCTCTTGTTCTTCCTGAGATCTTCTATCTCACGGAGTATCCTTTGGTTGGTCTTGTTCTGCTGCTCCATGTATGCTTTAACCTGCGAAAACATAAATGAAACATCACTGTTAGTACTAACCACCGTGGTAGTAGCAGCGGTTTTTGAGCTCTGGAAGACTGGTAGTTGCGCCTTGCTTCCAGCAACAGCAGGTCGTTGCGTTCCCGTGATTGGCGGAGGCATCGGTGGCAAAGTCCTCGATGAGACAGGGACCGTAGCCGGCATGGTTGATGAAGCAGAGGTGGATTGAGAGGCCATTGTGAGTGTTCAGGGTATGGAAAAATGAAGCTTGATGAGAATAATATGGATTATAGCACCAATTGCCCCACGGTGGGCGCCAAATTGTTTTGGACAAAAATCAGCTAAGGATCAAGTATCCAAATCTATTATGTGAGGTAAGGTGCTAACTTGATAATGACAAGTGTATGAGTGTAATATTGGTGAACGCAAAGATGTGATTACGAGGGAAAAAGCCCTTAACCAAGATAGTCTTACTTCGGTCAAAACTTATCAAGGTAATCGTTGGTAAAATAGCTCCGGTCAATGATTAATAATATAATCCTTGGTCGTAGTATTTTAGTCAAAGATCAACAAGGTAACCTTTGGTCGATGAGTATATGGTTATCTCGGTTTCCGGCACAAAAAACCCCCGGACGGTGAAAACTATCACCGTCGAGTTTATTAATGAACAAAAAGCGATTACAAATGTTTTTGGAGTATATGATCAAGATTACAACGAAAGCTAGTGTATAGAGAGAGTATTCGTTTCTGCTCTAATGTGTGTGTGAATACATGTGTGTTTCCTATTTGATCATTACTCGAATAAATAAGAAAATATCATTAACAACATTTCCTATCTATCCGGAAGTCTTCCACTTAGCCGCTCCACGACCTTTGACCACGTGCCAATTGCCATCCAGTAGCGAAATAAGCGGAAGAACGAGTCACACTACCGTTGATGATATTTAAACTTCAACCTTCTAGAGAGTTCGTCCATAATCAGCTATGTTGAATTAGGATCCTATATCCATATCCCAGCTATAAGATGTTCCATGAGGATAATTGGTGCAAATTCGTCTTGAAGTTGATACACGTGTCTAACACATCACCATACTAAACGCAATCATTAGTAAACAAACAATACCGAGGATCGTCGATCCTTTATACCCTGACATATATTCAAGGATAAACTATCCATAAGATAGTTAAGGATAAAGGATCCTCAGTATCAAAATCGTGGCCTAACACTTGTCACTCCTATATTAAACCTCACCATTTTTAACAAATTTATAATAATAGAATAATAGTTACCATTCTTAAAATTTATGCTTCAAAATTTGTTAATTTATTATTTATTTCATATTTTTTTTCTCAAACATTTGATATTTATAATTATCTTTTACTTTAAAATTGTTTTAAATAATATTGTACAACGACTATATTAATAGTTTTTAACGGGTTTATTGTTTCTTGTATATTGATTATTTATTAAATATTGGATTTTCAAGAACTACTCGTGCAATACACGGGCCTCAAACTAATACATAAATATAATACATAAATAGTTAAATACCAATACGCATACATACGCTCACTACTAGCAAACAGATTTTCATCGACTAAAAATTGACCGGGTTGTGACTTTAGTCGTAGAACCGGTTTGGATCCGGTTTGACAGAATCCGTATATGGGAAATCGCTATGTATAACAGCTTTCTGTTATCCCATTCTACATCTAACCCACTTGTTTAACATGTTTTGTGTTCCAAATTTAGCCCACTTGTTTAGATAACGAGACTAAAAAACCCACTCTTTAGCCCACTTGTATTTCTTGTTAATTTTCTTTGAAAATATTTTCTCAAATTTTAAAGTGCTTTTCTTTTTAAAAAAATTGAATAACATACATGATTTATATTGATAATTAGAACCTTATTTGAACCATTTTAGTAATTACAACTTTTTTAACAGTGTGATTTACAAAACGATGTTTTGAAGCATGTTTTAACCCGTTGTTTTAAAATCGTAACTTCTTTCTAGATAAAACGAATATAATCCTTTTTTTCATATACTAAATTCTAATGATTATACCGTACGTCTTTCTAAAACATAATCCAAACCGTCCATTTTAAAATCGCTTATCATTGATATTAAACATACCAATATGATAATTACCATAGGGGAGGGTTAACCTAAAAACAAGTAGTTTCCTACGAAGACTAAGAATAAATCATCGCCATTGGATCATATCAATCAATGGTTGAAATTTAAAATTACCAAAAACCGTCATAGTTTCCTAAAATTACTCTTTCATCATTATAACCGACATAGTTTCCTAGAATTATTCTTTAACCATAGTTTTTAATGCCAAATGTCAAAATTCTATTGGTTCTTACCATTCCTAGAAAACTACTTCTTTTTATTTGAACCCTTTTCAATTATCATATATCTATCTATTCTAATAAAAGTCTATTTAATTTTGCCACTTGTCAATCTCATAGCCCTCCTTATCTTTTTTTCAACAAATTTTAATATATGGTCCCTTATCTTTAAGTTATTTCAATATATGAATTCAAGTTTATTTTTAAAAAAGGTAAATCCTAATCGATTCATTCATTAACATTAATTGTGAAATAAGAAAATAAGAAAATTTCAACATTGAAGTTGCAGACCTGTTAGAATAAAATTTTCAAGTCACATGTAATTACATAATAAAGAAAATAAAGACGCATCATTGTCTAAGAATTTGGATTTATATGGTAATAAACTATAAATTGTTTTTAAACTGTATTCGAGCAATAGTGCATATTATTTATAAAAGATTGGTTTCAGATTTTGATTTGTTGGGTCAAGAATTTGACCCAAATGAGGAGATTTGACCTAAACGAAGAATTTGGAAGATTGGAATCTTCTCAACCTCCTCAGAAACTACTAAGTATTGAATCCGAGCACACCTTGGACCTTCGAGTAAGCTTTTACTTAGCCGAGTACGAGATTTTGCCTTCCGGGCAAGGTTTACCTCAAATAGTCTTCTTAAGTGGATATCCGGGCAAGGTATGCTTTTTGGTGATTTCCCGGGTAAGGTTCATTAATTTGGCATATCCGAGCAAGGTTCACTTTGTCAAGCAGGGTTGTTCTTCAAGACCAAGTATTTTACTCTTCCGAGTAAGGCATGGTCACCGAGTCCAAGAAGCCAAGTAATTGGAAGACCGGGCAAGGTATTCTTTAATAATTATGGTCCGAGTATACTTGATGAGTTAATAGAATATCTTTAAGTTATCTCGAATAAGGTTCTGCTCAAGTAAGGTATGTACTCCCGAGTACGCCTTATCAATAAGTTGTTCAACTGACAATGAGCCGAACAGGATCATAGAAGAACAAGGTTGCTCGTAAGGATTTGTCGAGCAAAGTTTGATAAGTCCAAGAAGATTGAAGTCTACTCGGTGAATATTTTACTTGGTAAAATATTCTTTAAGTAAAGTCTACCCGGAAACTGATTCCAAGTACACTTCTATGTTTACCAAGTCTGAAGGAAGGCCGAGTACACTGCGTACTCGGAGACTGAAGTTTAATGAAAAGCCTACCCGGAAGACTTGTTTTACACTTAGTATATTTTTGAATATGTAAATTGAATATGTACTATCGGATAGGGTTTCTAGAAGGAATGACAGCTGTCCTAGGTTGGCAGGCCTATAAATAGAATAATTAGGGCACGCCGCAAAAGGAGGAGACAGAGACGGAAAATACGGATAAGACCGACACATTATCTGAGAGAATATTGTGTGTGTGACGGCTGTCCTAGGATTCCTCATAAACCCTAAATCGATTACTCCTTTTGTATGATTAACATTATATAAATGGAAATCTTTTGAGTGAATCATGTGTGGGTCTTCTGTCATTGAATATTCATTGCAACCGTATGTTTGTTATTGATTCCGCCTTTAACAAACGGTCATCTTTCTAAACATAGTAACCCGTCATTAACTCGCTTGTCAACACGATTAATTTTGTGTGAGTTATGACATAATTGATTAAGATCCGATCTGAATCGACCATCAAAAGTTGGGACCTTGACAAGTGGTATCAGAGCTTGTTACTGCTATTTTTAGAAAGATTATTGCTGATTGAAGATTTGAAGAAGAATGACGTAAGCAGAGCACTGTTCGATTAATTTGTGACGTCAGCTGCCCTGTTCTTCATTTTTCTTCTAGATCTACAATTTTGATAAGTTTTCTCTTCATTGTTTCATTTAAAGTTTTAGTCTTTATATCTAAATCTCGTTTTTATCACATCAGACATATCAGATCTGAACATTCTAGTTTCAGATCTGATTATTTTGAAAATTTTTTATAAGAAACTGATTTTTGATTTCTCAAAATCTCTGGATATGAGGAACAAGAGGTGTCTACTAATAAGATACCAAGATTGTATGGACAGGAAAACTTTATCAAATGGAAGGTACTCTTTGAAGCAGCTGTATGCTACAATGACATTGACATGTGGAACTCCATCAAGAATGGTCCACAACCTACTGTTGAAGAAGGTGCAAATGCTACTGCAACTGCTGCTATAAGAGAAAAGATGAGAAAGGTGGATGACAAAGCCTTGGCTATGATTAAGCTAGGTTTGTCTTGGGAGATTCTGACCAAGGTGGCTCATCACACAACTGCTAAACAAATGTATGATGCCATCCTTGAGATGTATGAAGGGAACACTGAATTGAAGAACATTAAGAAGCAAAGATTGAAGCAATAGTTGGAAAGGTTCAAGTATAAAGATGGAGAAAGGTTGAAATCAATACTAGAACGTTTTCTGAGTATTGTGAATGAGTTAAGAACAACTGATTATGTAATGACTGACTTTGATTTGAATACAAAGTTGCTCAACTCAATGCCGAAAGAATGGTATACTGCTTGCAAATTCATCCTTCAGAAGCAGAATTTCAATGAATTGAAATTGGATGATGTGGTATGTTTTCTTCAAGCTGCTGAACTTGAAATGATTGAAAATGAAATGATAAAGGAAGATAGACCAAGCTTCAGTTTTTCAAATGCATTAATTGCACCTATGGGAAACCTGTCAACAAAGAACCAACAACAAATTCCCATCATAGAAGAACCTGCTGAACATAATGTTATGACTTCAAAGTCTTTCATTGGGGGTAGTACAAGTACTCAAGGAAATCAGTAGAGGTTCAATGTGCAATTAATTGATGATTCTGACTCAGTCTATGTGTCTAATGGAAATGTTCCTAACCCTGGAACAGGACATGTTCAAAACAATGAAACACAAGCATGTTGTCTATGTTCACTGAGTCTTACAATGCATTTGTAGCCAAAAACTTGATTCACACAAGTGTAGTGCAGGATGATTTGGAAAAAATAGATGCTGATGACCTTGAAGACATGGATCTCAAATGGCAAGCTGTAATGTTGGCTTTGAGAAGCAAGAGACTGTACAATAGAACTGGTAGATCACTAGTTTCTGGTCCAAATGAGAGAATAGGATTTGACAAGTCCAAGGCTATCTGTTACAACTGTCAACAGCCTGGACACTTTGCAAGAGAGTGCAATATGCCAAGGAACTTTCAAGTCAATCAATTCCAACAACCAAGAAACCAACAACAATACCAGCAGAATGTGCAAAGAAACAACAACCAGCAGAACTTCAACAATAACCAAAGCTTCAATCCCAACAACAACAACTTCCATCCAAATAACAACTTCCATCCAAACAACAACTTCAATCCCAATTTTAACAACCAAAATCAGCCTCAGATGAACAACCAGCAGGGTATGCATCAGAATCAAGTGTATCCAATGAACAACACTCAGAATCAAGCTGTTCAAAACTCTGCAACTAACAACATTCCAGCAAACCAAAATCAACCAAGAAATCAAGGCAATGTGGCTGTAACAACTCAGCATGAGGTAAGCTTTAACTGGAGTAACCATGAGGAAGATATAGCAGATGATATCAGAAGAGCTAATGTGGCATTCATGGCCATAGACTCTGCATCTTCATCTATGGTACACTCTGCTCCTACAGTTGATTTAAATGAACTTGTCAGTGAATTGAAAACAAAAGTGGGCAAGCTGGAAAATGAGTGTTTTAGAAAGCAAAGTATCATAAATGAGTATGAGGCAAGTGAGATGATAAGTGATGAAAAGATTAAGAGCCTTGAAGATGATTGTATGATCATTTATAGATCTCAAACCAGATACATCACTGAGATTGATGGTCTAAAAAAATTGTTGATTGAAAAAAAGGTGCAAAACACAAGACTAAAGGTTGAAACTGAATTTCTTAAGAATTTGGTCTCAACTGGCAACATTTGTGGAATACTTAATCAAGTGAAAGAACAGGACAAATACAAGACAGTTCCACCTCCATTCAACAACAACTTTATGCCAAAAGTTGACAAAGAGAAAAAAGATGCATACTTACAACAATTCAAAGATGTCTTTCAAGACAGGGAAGAATTTGTTGATTTATACAAAAAGATAGAAGTGAATGAAGATGGAGAGTTTGTTATTAAGAAAGAAGTGAAAGAGGAAAAGTCAATTGGAGTTCAAGTCTCTGAAGATGACTTTGATTCAGATGAGTTGGATCAAGATGATCTGAGTGATTTGAGTGATCAAATTACTGGAAAGAAAATTCAAGCTGCTGAAAAAGGAAGAAAGTATAAAAAACCTGAATCTGTTGATAAACTTCCAAAGTATCCACCAGTCCCACCAAGATTAAAGAAACAAAATGATATAATGAAAAGGGAACATGTCTCTTTTGACATCTGTGAAAGGAAGAAGATAAACTACAATGCAGTCAGACCACCAAGCAAGACTGTATTGAATAGGATAAAGCAGAACAACAAGAAGAAGAAGATGAATGAAGAAACTGATACAGAAAATTTTATCCCAGTTTATCCAATCTTTTCTAGCCATGAGGTGTTGGATGTTGGGGAAGTGGAAACAATGGAAGAATATGAGAAAAGACAGTCAAAGGTTAGAGAAAGCAGTGTTGAGGAACCTATGATTATGAAGAAGATGGTCTTTGTCAAAAGCAATGTTGAAAGACAAGACATCAAGATTGAGGAATTTGTTCCTTTTTCAATTGACCTTGATGGTTTGAAGAATCAGAAGACTTTAGGAGTCAATACACTTAAGCCAAGTGAAAGATTCAAGAAACCAAAAGAACATGAAGTCTTCAAAGGAAAGGTTTGGTGCAGAAAGTGTGATGAATATGGTCACCACACAGATTCATGCCATGAAAGATTTAAACTCAAACCATTTCATGTGCCAGATGGAAAAGTGTATGGTCAAGACTTTGCATTGTACAAACAGAAGTATGAAATGTATTTGGGAAAAGGAAATGTCTGTGGAAAGAAGACAAGTAATGAAGAGAATATTAAAATCAATAGAAAGAAACAAGTGACTGAGTATGCAAGAAAAAGTAAGTCACCACCAAAGCACAAGAAGATGACAAAGAAGAAAAATCTGTCATTGGAGATTAATCAAGACACTCAATCAGTTAAATTTGATGAGTCTCAAGAATCCTCAAACAGTGAGAGGACAAGAAAGAAAGAAACTTATCAGAGAATGAAACCAACTGAACTTACTGGTGATGAGAAGTTCTTGATGAAGCATGGATATGAACCACAAGGTTTCACTTGGAAACCTAAAACAGAAACTAAAATTGAAGCTGTGACTGATGTAAGAGACTTCTCAGAAACTAAGGACTGTGTCTTACAAGAGAAGATGACTGACTCAGTTGAGCTTAACAATTCAGCTTCACTTGTTAAAACACCAAGAGAGTGTGGTTATGAAACTGACCATTCAGACAACTTGGAAATCACTCATGAAGATCTTGAACCTTCAACACTCACTTCCCAAGCTGCCACTGAAATTGACACTGATAAGTTGCAAGTTGATGAAGCTTGCATCTCATCACTGAACTAATCAAATTTCTCTTTGTGTAGGAACAGGCCACTCCATTGAATGATATATGGTATATGGATAGTGGTTGTTCTAGGCACATGACTTGTGACAAGAGGTCACTTGTGAACTATGAAGAGAAATATGAAGGTCCTGTTGCTTTTGGGAGTGATGAAAATGGTGGAAAGATTGTGGGAAAAGGAATCTTGACAAATGGAAAAGTGTCATTTGATAATGTGTTTCATGTTGAGGGACTTCAATACAATCTTCTGAGCATATCACAGATGTGTGATAAAGGTTACAAAGTTAGTTTTGATGATTCTCATTGTTTCATCTTAAAACCAAAGTTTGTAATTCCACCTGAGATGATTATGATGATGGCACCCAGAAATGGCAACTTGTATGAGTTGAATATGAAAGAAGCTATTTCAAGAGGTGGTGCATGTTTTGTTTCCAAAGCCACTGAAAATGAGTCAAAATTGTGGCATAGGAAACTGTGTCATGTAAACTTAAAGAACATGAATAGACTGGTCAAGGGTGAACATGTGATTGGTTTACCTACAAGAGAATTTAAGTTAGATGATCATTGTGACTCATGTCAGAAGGGAAAACAACACAAGTCTACTCATAAGACAAAGCTCATCAACTCAATTGATCAACCACTTGAGTTACTTCACATGGATCTTTTTGGTCCTATGAGTGTGCCAAGTATTGAAAAGAAGAGATACTGTCTGGTGATCATTGATGACTATTCAAGATATACTTGGGTTTATTTCCTAAGTACCAAGGATGAGACTGCTGAGTTGATCAAAGGTTGTGTCACAATGATTGAGAATAAGCTGAATAAGAAAGTCAAGATGATGAGAAGTGACAATGGTACAGAGTTCAAGAATGGAGTTATGGAAGAATTCTGCACACAGAAAGGAATACTTCAACAATTCTCAGCTCCTAGAACTCCTGAACAAAATGGTGTGGCAGAAAGAAGAAACAGAACTTCGATAGAAGCTGCCAGAATCATGTTGGCTGATGTAAATCTGCCTGTCACTTTTTGGGCTGAAGCAATCAATACAGCATGTTATGTTCAGAACAGGGTACTTGTAAACAAAAGGTATAACAAGACTCCATATGAAATTTTCAATAACAGAAAGCCTTACATCAAATTTTTCAAGCCCTTTAGTTGCAAATGTTTTCTATTGAACACTAGAGATTATTTGAACAAGTTTCAAACTAAGTCACTAGATTGTTTCTTTGTTGGATATTCTACTCACTCAAAGGCATACAGAGTATATGTGAGAGATCACTTGAGTGTGATAGAGTCATCTGACATCATTTTTAATGAGAATCAATTCAACACAGTCAGTGGTGCAACATGGCTGTTTGATCATGAGAGGTTAATTAAGTCATTCAAGATTTATTCTGAAGACTTTGATGATACATTCTACAAGACCAGTGTACTTGAAGAAAATAAGAAGAAAGAACTGGACTTGGAAGAATTGTGGAAAAAGGTTGCTAGGAAAGAAAAGGAATACACTTTTGTGAAAAGCTCCTCAAACAATGACATTGAACAAGATCAGGAAATGACAAGTCAAGATAGTCCTTATGTACAAAATGATCATGTTCAGAATGGGAGTGACACAAGCAACCAATCAAATGAAGTTGAGAATGCTTCCACAACAAGATTTCAAGACTTGTTTCAAAGTTTGAATCTGGGAAACAATGGTGCATCTACTTCAGGACAAACAAATGATGAAGCACCAGAGTTTCATGATGCAGAAGCTGATTTGATCATTGAAGAACCTGAAATCAATGAAACAAATCTTGACACAAATTTGTCTACAAATATGATAATACAAACTCCTACTGTTGAAAAGAATCATCCTACTGAAAATATCATTGGTGACTTGCATGAAAGAGTAACAAGAAGTCATTCTGAGATAGCAAACATCTGTCTGTACTCTTGCTTTCTATCCTAATTAGAACCAAAGAATATTGCTCAAGCTTTAAAAGACAATAGTTGGGTAGAGGCAATGCAAGAGGAATTGGCCCAGTTTAGAGATTTACATGTATGGGATCTTGTAGACAAGCCACATGACAGATATGCAATTGGAACCAAATGGGTGTTCAGAAACAAAAGGGATGAAAGGGGTTTGGTGATTAAGAACAAATCTAGACTTGTAGCACTGGGATGTCTTCAAAAGGAAGGGATAGACTTTGAGGAAGTGTTTGCACCAGTTGCAAGACTGGAAGCCATAAGAATTTTTCTTGCATATGCTGCCTCAAAGAATATAAAAGTATTCCAGCTTGATGTCAAATCTGCATTCCTTAATGGAAAGATTGATGAAGAAGTGTATGTGGCTCAACCACCAGGTTTTGAGGATCCTATGTATCCAAACAGGGTGTATAAGTTAAACAAAGCCCTTTATGGATTACATCAGGCTCCTAGAGCATGGTATGATGAGTTATCAACTCATTTACTTGAAAATGGCTTCACAAGGGGAGCCATTGACAAGACACTCTTCTACAAAAGAAAAGGATCAGATTTGCTACTTTTACAAGTCTACGTTGATGATATCATCTTTGGATCTACAAATGAAAATATGTGTTTGGAGTTTGAAGAGGTGATGAAGTCCAAGTACAGCATGAGTTCCATGGGTGAAATGAATTTCTTTCTGGGACTACAAGTTCAACAAAAGGATGAAGGAATTTTCATTCACCAAGCTAAGTATGTGCAGTACATTTTGAATAAGTTCAACTGTCATGATTACAAGGCTGCCTCAACTCCAATGGACACCAAAGAAAAGATGATAGCTGATGAAAAGGGGGAGTCAGTTGATGAACATGAATACAGAGCCAAGATTGGATCTCTGATGTATCTGACTGCAACAAGACCAGATATCATGTTTGCTGTTTGTGTATGTGCTAGGTTCCAATCAAATCCAAAAGTCTCCCACATGAATGCTGTGAAAAGAATATTCAGATATTTGAAGGGAAGACCAGACTTAGGGATTTGGTATCCAAAGAACCAATCCTTTGATCTGATTGCATATACATACAGTGATTATGATGGATGCAATATGAGTAGAAAGTCAACATCAGGGGGATGCCAGTTTTTGGGTGAAAGGCTAGTGTCATGGCAATGCAAGAAACAGACTACAGTGTCAATCTCCACTACAGAAGCTGAATATGTTGCTGCATCTGCCTGCTGTGCACAAGTTCTCTGGATTCAGAATCAGATGCTGGACTATGGTTTGAATTTTCTAAACACCCCTATTCTGGTTGATAATACTGCTGCATATTTTACTGTTAAGAATCCTGTGCAACATTCTAAGACTAAGCACATTGAAATCAGACATCACTTCATCAGATATTGCAGTGAAAAAGGTTTGATTGAAATGCAAAGAGTTGATACAAGTGATAATCTGGCTGACCTATTCACCAAACCACTTGATAGAACCAGGTTCAACTTTCTTTTGAAAGCCCTGGGGATGATCAACTCTGATGAAATCTGATTAAGGATGTGTGCTTGGTTGTGTACCTCTATGTGCTACTTGAATAATTTAGAAGAGGTCACACATGTTGAATATGTTGCTGAATATGTTGCTGAATATGTTGCTAAATATGTTACTGAGTATGTTCTATGCTATGTGACTTAACAGTTTCTATGTGTGTCTCTCTGTGATAACTGATTATTTTCTTAGAGATTACACATATTGAATATGTTTCAACTGAATGTTGATTGAATATGTTTTGATTATGTCACTGTTTTGAAGTTAACTGATAGGTGGTTAAGTAACTATCTGTGCAATTTGTTTGAAATTGATGATAATTCTTGACTATCATGTTAACTGATCTGATGTTATGATAAGTAGTTTGATCTGTTTAGGTGAGATTAATTGCTTATATAATGTCATGAGTAATCACATGTTTATGGTTACTTGAATATGTTCTTAATCTGATCTTCTGAAGTTGTTAAGATAGAATAGACATTGAATGTGAGTACAGTCTGTTTTTCTTGATGATGAAAGAATGATTAAGATTTGAGTATGTGAAGCAACTGTTTGTGTCAAAATGTGTTTTATGTCAAAATTAAGTGATTTAATGAAATTTATAATGAATTTTGCATAAATACTATATTTTGGTCAAAACATGAGCAAGTTGATTAATGGTGTAGAGATATGATAAGATTATTCAGTTCAAGCTTTTAAGAAGCTTAAAAGAAGGTTTCTTTAAAAGGGAAAGTCTCAAGTAGTTATTTTTGCTGAAAAATTATGTCATTTGCCCAGTTGGAAGGACATGCACCTATGTATGTTTGGTCCTTAAATCTCTATAGATTTAAAGGATAGCCATTGACCTGAAAACTGAATGCATTTGGGGCAATTATGACTTGTTTCTTATTTCTTCACTTAAAACTATGTCAATAACTCTGACTTTGATAGGACATATATTCACATGTATGTTTGGTCCTGTTGACCACCTTTGGTCAAACAGGATAGCCATTAACCTGACAATGAAGAGGTATTGGGGTGATTGAATATTAAACTGTATTTATGGGAAATGATAGTACATTGACTACTTAGCTGATCATATGGAATTAATAGGCTAAAAAGGCCTTAGTATAGTCATTAACATGTATGGTTACTTTCTCATGATGATGTAAAATCTAAGGTGATATAAACATAATGAATATGCTAATCTTTATGTGGAGATGCATAGTTGTTTTGCATGTCTCAAGATAGATCTCTCCGAATGATATGGCAGAAAAGTGATTACCCAGTCATACACGAGCCTGTTGTTATTTGGTCAACCAAAATGAAACATCTTTAAATATGACAAAGAACATGCTTAAGAAAATTTGAGAAAATATCAAAAACAAGGGGAAGAATGAATAAATCAACCAAAAGTTGATAAGTGTTTTAAATATTTTATCAAACAAGAGGGTTACAACAAGAACTACAAAGATGTTGGCAAAATCTGTCTCATCTTGAATGAAAGGCATGTTGCTAACTGTAAGTCCAACGTTCAACCTCTATATATGTTTGAATCTAAAAATGCAAAAATACAATAAGTTCTGTCATACAAAAACTATTTTTGACCAAATACAGGAGGTTGGAGTCAAATTGGGGTGATCTGGGGAAAGCCAAATAAGCTTTGAGAAGAGATATGAGGCATCAGAGCACAGTGTTGACCATTATTGCATTATTCTCAAATTGAACCTTAATCATATCACCAAAGAGATGAAAATCATGCTAAGTTTATACCTGCTGTTAACCTATCTAAGTTGTCATAATAATGCTGAGAGTGAAGTATTGAGAAAGCTACTTAGTCAATATGATCCCATTCCTGAGATCTTTTCAGTTTATAAAAGAAATTGTTTTGAAGTGAAGTATAACTGAAATTTGATCTCTAAATGCACCATTTGCTCTTAAACTATGTTCTGAAATGATACATAACTTAGAAATGTCTTTGAAAAGTGGTTTAAGTCAAAAAGTGTTGCATTTTGCCTAAAATAGGCTGAATATGTAAGTTCGAGTAAGGTTTGATGATTTATAACCTTCTCGAGCACAAACTGTTTGAATATGTATTTTCGGGTAAGGTTTGATAGTTTTCAACCTTTCCGAGTAAGCTTAGTCATTTCTGACTAACTTTATAATTGTCGAGCATACTTTGAAGTGTTTACACTTTTCGGGTAGAGTACACTATTGTACTCATTTCCCAAGTAAGCTTGAAGTCTTGAGATGATTATGTGTTGAAATACCTTTTTTTTTAAACAAGAAATTCTTGTTTCGAGTAAGCTATGCATGTTATGTGCTGATTGTGTTTCCAAGCAAACTTTGTGAACTTAAGTGAGTACACCGAGTAAGCTTTGTATGAATATGTTGTTAGGAAAGGCTTGTTAATCTTTCCGGGCACGCTTAGATGTTACTATTTAAGTTTGTCATTTTTCGGGTATGTTTTGATATGTTGAGTTTCCTTGAGCAAGGGAATACCTGATGATTGAATGCGTTTATCCTAGAAAGCTAAGTGCTAACATAGGATTTACGAGCAAACTCTAGAAAATTTTAGACTATTGCACACTTAAATGTTTTTATTTCATTCCGAGCATGTTCTGTGATATGTGTTTATGATTTCTTTGAAATTACAAGTGTTTTCGGGCAAACTCTGTTTTCCGAGCACACATTATATTTCGGGTACACTTGTGTTCCTTCAATATACTTGGTAATTTTCAAAATTTAACTTTCCGAGTACACTTTCTGCTAGAATTTCCTTTCGAGCACACTCTGTACTATATGAAAGTTATTCGGGTATACTTCGCATAAGTTTGTTGTCCAAGCACACTTTACATTTGTAAGAGTGGTCGAGCACACTATGTATACGAGCATACTTGAATGAATACGTTACTTGAATATGTTAGTTAGTATGATGATATTATTTAGTGATTCATACTTGAATGAATACGTTGTTTGAATATGTTAGTTAGTATGATAAAATTTGATTATGATTCTTATTAGGGTTTATGCTAGATAAGTTTCAATTTGAATTTGAGAAATCTTTGTGAGGATCTTAATTGATTCTTAGTAAGAATGTTTATTTGATAACTGTGCTTGATTATTAGTCTTGTTATTTATTTCTCAAGAAATTAAGTATTTCGGGTAAGCTTTCTTCATCAATGACTTAACTTTAAATTAATTTACTTGATCGGGCATGATTTGAAAATGAAAGTATTCTGGCAAACTTTGTATATTTCAAATTGAAAATTTTCCGAGCAAAGTTTGACCGAGTATGGTTTGTTAGTGGAAGTAGACCGAGTAGACTTTGGATATTTTAACCTTTCGAGTAAGGTATTATGATCTTAAATGAAGTTAAATGTTTTTATTATATCAAGTGGATAATGTTACTGGGTGACAGCTAATAATTCACAAAAAGACAAAAAGCATTTAAAACCCACTTTCAAAATAAGTATAAAAGAGGGACTTAGGCAAATTTTTCAACATTATTTCCCTCTCTCTCTCTCCTTCCACTGCAAATCCTTCCTCACTAAGAAACATAACCGACTTATCGAATTCAACATTAATCTAAACCCTAATTTTTGTCAGCCTTCTAATTCCGACTCGGTATGCATTAAATATTATGTTTTCCGATCACGATTAGATTGTAATGTGACTTGATTATGTATTCGAATACTAACACTCTGTTTATGTGTTTAGGTTATTAATTTGTCGAAGAACAGGTTCTTGAAGATTTCTTTCTTTCTTCTTCATTTTTATAACTTGAAATTGTCTAAAGTATTAAACTTTATGTCTAATTTCACTTTGAATATGTTTGTTTGTGAATTTCAGCTATGGCAGACAACGATCCGAAGTATGTTTTTGAGCCGAAGCACAATATGTGCGCATTATTACAAGTGACACCAGAAAATACACCAATGGCTCGAATGATTTCGTGGATGGCGCGGTCGAACGTCAATTTTGCACTCACTGAAAGCCCGATTATTTACAGAAGTCACTCCTTGGATTTCTGGAGATCAGCAGAGTTGGTTGAAGATGTTGATGGAAAAAGAATATAAGCTACCGTGGCCAGACAAGAGATTCAGATCACAGAAAGAATGATCAGGAGGTGTTTAAAACTGAATGATGATGATCACAACCACATAAACTTCAACACAAAACACTTGTTGAAAATCTTTAAAGAAACGATGGGTTATCAGGGAAATGTCCATGAAGGACAGTTTCAGAAGGGTTTATTTCCAATGCTGTACAGATTTCTGATTCACCACATTATTCATGGATTTGCTCCGAGGAAGGGATCATGGACTCTGATGAGTCTTGATCTAGCAAATGCCACTGTTGGAACAATTTTTGATCTGCCCTTTAACTTTTCCAGGATGATTTTTGATGGGTTAGTGGGGAATCTGAAGAAACCAGAAAGAAAAAGATTTTTACAATACCCAAGATTCCTGCAGATCATATTCAACAGCATATTACAAGATTTACCAACAATTTGAGACACACATAAACTGCAAGATCCTGATGCGTACAAGAGAATAAAAAATCCAGGAGTCTCTAATACATTTGATGCAAGTGTTCCATTTGAAATTTTACCTTGGTTGTTAAACCATGATCTGGCTGTGATGTCTGTGCCTGAGCTGAGCTCAGAGGAGGAAGAAGGGGGTGATGATGACAGTGATGAAGGAGATTTTGATGATGATGTTGATGGAAATGAAGGTGGAGATGATTTGGAGATGGGAATTATGTCACAAGAACAGGGGGGGCAAAGAGAAGAACCTGAACAACCAATCACAACACTACCACACTCACCACCACCAACCTCACCACATCAAACACCACCTCAATCCTTTACCTTAGACCAACCTGAAACCTCCACACAACACTCACCACAACCACATACTTCACCACTTATAAGCCAAATCCAATCAGAACCATTTATACCTAGCACACAACACACACAATCTCCATCCATCACTGAACAACCCACTTATGAACCATTCCCTACAACCCCACCCTCAAGCCAACAAGATAACACACTTCAAAGAAATATTGATCTAATGTTGGAGAATGTTGAGTTAAGAAAGAGAATTGAGGAAGTGTTGAAAGAGAATCAGGAGTTGAAAATGAGGAATGAGGAGGTGACTGGAGAAAATGTGATGTTGCTGCAGAGGCTAGTAGAGGCTGAATTGAAAGTTCAAACCCTGGTGTAGGAGGTTGAGAAGACCTCAGCTGCCCCAAAACAGGGGGAGAATATAGATGATAATGATGTGATTATGCCTGATGCTGTAAGTGTTGAAAATGTTGATGGTTTGAAGATGATCATGAATGAGTATGATGATAGTGATGAATCTGCAATGGATGTGAGAGAAGAAGTAACCAATGATGATGAGAATGTGTTAACAGAAGAATTGACAGAGATTATGGATGAGGAGATGAGTGTTGAGAATGTAAATGTGAATGCTGCTACTGAGGAACTAGAACACACTGAGCCAAATGATGATCAAGAAGCTAGTTCCAAGAGGGTAGAGCATGACTCTGAATTGGAAAACTTATTTAGAGAGATTGATGAGTTTGGAAGTGATGAGCAAGAGGATGAAGAAGAGGTGAGAAAAAGGAAAGAAAAGGGAAAAGGTTTAGCAACTGATGATGAACCTATTGTATATGTTGAGAAGGATGTATCCTTTGTAGATACTGCTGTTGCTGCTGCTCTTGCTGAGAAAGAAAGACTTATTAAAGAATCAATGGAAAGGGAAGCAATTGCCCATTCCTTGACAGAAGAAGAGTTAGCACAGCAGGACCTATTGATCAAAGAAGCCAATGTAGCAAAAGAGATATTTCAAGATGTGGCAGATCAAGAGGTGATTGAAATTTTGGTAAATATGAACAAAAATCAAGAGTTTGATGACTCTTTGGGAAGGGTGGTCAGCAAGTTTCAGGAGCAACAATCTGATACTGCTGAACCATCAACCAATCTAAGTACTGACATGATTATACCTGAGGAGATTGGTGAAGCCATGGATGTACTGGCTTCAATAAAGTGGATTGAGCAAGTCAAAGCTGATCAGAAAACAAACCCACAAGAAAGTTGGTCTCAAAAGGTTCAAACTGCTAAAACACAAGAACCAGAAAAGGCGACAGAACAAGAAGAAGCTGCTCAAGCTGAAGAGACAGAAACTATCCATGACAAGCAAGAAAGACTATCCAAGATGCATGGAGAGTTTGTTGCAAAAGCAGAAAGATTTGCACAGCTTTATCAAAGAAGGAAGATATCTGCTGAGCAGGCTGAAGCTGAAAGAGCTGATAGGAGGGGTATATGGGATGAAAAGAATAAATGTTATGTGGAAACCCCAGAAGATGATGAACCAATCAGGACAATCCCCCTACAAACACTGAAACCAGGAGAAAAATTACCAGGGGTCCCTGATGTTAATGTTTCTGATAAAGATGAAAATGATGATGAACCAGAGCATCCTAACTCTGATGAACCCAAAATAGATGCCATGATTGATTTATCAGATAATGAGGAGGATGACTCTGAGGAGTCTGATGAAGAGGGTGATGACAACCCTGATCAAGGAGGAGAGAAAGTTGGTACAAGCTCCACTGCTGAGACCCCTCAAGCTGAAAAGACTTATATTCAAAGAGGCAACATTGAAATCAATGCAGAGGAAGTCTTAAAGAAGGTTGAGAAGAGAAAGAAAAATGCTGAGCATTATAAAACTTATTTGAAAGTTAGAGGCTATCCTGAAGCTGCCTTAGAAAAATACAATGTTGACCAAATTCAAGATCTTTACAACAGTGAGAAAGAGATAGTATCAGAAAAATTTGTAAAACAGGATGATAAGATTGAGTTGGAAGAGTTAAAAAAGAAATATGATGGTATGTGTGGATACCTGATTGAGAAAGGCATGAAGCCTGAGGTTGTAAGAAATCTGAGTAGAGAGGCAGTATTTGACCAGTATTCCAAGAAGAAAGAGAAAGAATTAAAAAGGGTCTATACTGAGAGCTCAATCTTAAAAGAAACATCTGATGAGCCACCTGCCAAAAGAACAAGAAGACTCAGGACTGTGAGGGAAAAGGAGATGGAACAAGAAAAGACAACTGATCAACCTCTGATCCCTCAGCCAGAACAGCCTGAAGTTAAACCTGATGATGAACCATTTATGCCTTGGGAGAATGAGGAAATGATCAGCATCCTAAGAAACATAATGATAAACAAGAGAGGGATGACTGAAGCAGACTTTAATGTTTTGGAGAAAGAGGATTTGAAGACTCTTTTCTACCTGCAAAAAGATGAGTGGGAAAAGGCATTGAGGGAAGGAGAAAATCCCAGATATTATGCTGATGGCAGATTTGTACCTGCTGGACTGGCAAGAACTCCAGGAATGATAAAAATGTTAATTGAACTGGAGGCTGCAGGACATGACATGGTGGAGATAGCCAACCTTCCCACTGAGATGGTGGAAGCTATGTATGTGAAGACATTTAACTTGGGACCTCAAAAGCCCAAGAAATCAATTCCACTCAGACCTCCACTCCATCAGAGATTCCCAAGAGGAAGAGGCTAAGGAGGAAGAGGAGAATTAAGCAGCTCAGTACAACAAAGAACAAGACCACAATCTGGTGTGGATCTACCAAGAGAGCTCTACTATGATTCAGTAACTGAAACTTTGAAGGTGATTATGGAAAGTAGGCAGTTGAGGGAAATTATTGTGAGAAGTGACTTCAGAGAATACAATGAAGAACAACTGAGCAGAATGGAGTCACTTCATCTTTATGATTTCAGGGACAGAAGCAGATCTGCAGGGAGACAAATGAATGACTTATCTAAATACCTGTATGAGCAAGCTGGAAATGGGTTCAGATTCTTAAAAGACAACATAAGCAGAGGTGTAGCTTCAATGAACAAAGCAAGAAGATCTGCAAAGGTAAAGAAGATGGATATTGCTGAAAGAGACTTTAAGATGTATGTCAGAGATGAAGACCCACTGTCCAACATGAGTAAGTGTATAAGTTTGAGAAGAAGAATGAAAAGGCCAAACTACACTGTACAGAAGAATGGCATCATTGCTCAAGTTGAATACAAGGAAAATGGAGAATATGCATTGATGAATTCTGATGGAAAGGTGCTGGCTGTGATAAAGAGAGATGCAGATCTTGCTTGCTTGCACAATGAAGATCTAGCTGATATTAGAGACTTGGTGATACCAGAAGGACACACTCACTACCAAGTGCTCAATATCTTCAGAGAAAGAGCAGCATCTGTAATCCAGCTGAGAAGACAAGCAGCCTACAATGAAAGGAAAAGACAAAATAGATATAATAGGCTTTGCTTTGTAATGTCTTCGGACAAACTTTTGATTATGTAATTTTGTTTATGTAATTTGATTATGAAATTTGGTGTGTATTTTGCTAAGTGTATGTAACCACAGAGTGTTTTGGGTCAGCTGAGGTGTTCCAATCTAGGGGGAGATTGTTGGGTCAAGAATTTGACCCAAATGAGGAGATTTGACCTAAACGAAGAATTTGGAAGATTGGAATCTTCTCAACCTCCTCAGAAACTGCTAAGTATTGAATCCGAGCACACCTTGGACCTTCGAGTAAGCTTTTACTTAGTCGAGTACGAGATTTTGCCTTCCGGGCAAAGTTTACCTCAAATAGTCTTCTTAAGTGGATATCCGGGCAAGGTATGCTTTTTGGTGATTTCCCGAGTAAGGTTCATTAATTTGGCATATCCGAGCAAGGTTCACTTTGTCAAGCAGGGTTGTTCTTCAAGACCAGGTATTTTACTCTTCCGAGTAAGGTATGGTCACCAAGTCCAAGAAGCCAAGTAATTGGAAGACCGGGCAAGGTATTTATTAATAATTATGGTCCGAGTATACTTGATGAGTTAATAGAATATCTTTAAGTTATCTCGAGTAAGGTTCTGCTCAAGTAAGGTATGTACTCCCGAGTACGCCTTATCAATAAGTTGTTCAACTGACAATGAGCCGAACAGGATCATAGAAGAACAAGGTTGCTCGTAAGGATTTGTCGAGCAAAGTTTGATAAGTCCAAGAAGATTGAAGTCTACTCGGTGAATATTTTACTTGGTAAAATATTCTTTAAGTAAAGTCTACCCGGAAACTGATTCTGAGTACACTTCTATGTTTACCAAGTCTGAAGGAAGGCCGAGTACACTGCGTACTCGGAGACTGAAGTTTAATGAAAAGCCTACCTGGAAGACTTGTTTTACACTTAGTATATTTTTGAATATGTAAATTGAATATGTACTATCGGATAGGGTTTCTAGAAGGAATGACAGCTGTCCTAGGTTGGCAGGCCTATAAATAGAATAATTAGGGCACGCCGCAAAAGGAGGAGACAGAGACGGAAAATACGGATAAGACCGACACATTATCTGAGAGAATATTGTGTGTGTGACGTCTGTCCTAGGATTCCTCATAAACCCTAAATCGATTACTCCTTTTGTATGATTAACATTATATAAATGGAAATCTTTTGAGTGAATCATGTGTGGGTCTTCTGTCATTGAATATTCATTGCAACCGTATGTTTGTTATTGATTCCGCCTTTAACAAACGGCCATCTTTCTAAACATAGTAACCCGTCATTAACTCGCTTGTCAACACAATTAATTTTGTGTGAGTTATGACATAATTGATTAAGATCCGATCCGAATCGACCATCAAAAGTTGGGACCTTGACATGATTTAAATTTTCTCATATGCATTTGAACTTAGAAAAATATGTATTTTCTTAATTTTCTCCGAACATTATATACAAATATTGCAAACATAGAAAATATCTATTACATAAATTTTTGTGTTTAGTTTTAATTAATTCATTGGCATTTTGTGTAATATAAATGATTTTAGCAATAAGAAAATCAATATTTAGTTTTCAATATTTTCTTCCATGACTCATACCAAAATGTTTCAAACATATATTTTATGACTTGATTTATACTTTTTTATACATTTAAATATATTTAATTTAATATGTCTTATGATACAAATTACTTAATTAAAAGCATTCAAATTCAAAATTTTAAACCAAAAAATCTGTAAATTAAAGAAAATAAAGGCACATCATTGTCTAGAATTTGGATTTGTATAGTAATAAACTATAACTTTGTTTTATATAAGGTTGGTTTCATAATTTAATTTAAAATTTTCTCATATGCATTTGAATTCAGGAAAATGTATATCTTCTTAATTCATTGGCTTTTTGTGTAATTTAAATGATTTTAGCAATAAGAAAATCAATATTTAGTTTTCAATATTTTCTTCCATAACTCATACCAAAATGTTTCAAACATATATTTTATGACTTGATTTATACTTTTTTATACATTTAAATATATTTAATTTAATATGCCTTTTGATACAAATTACTTAATTAAAAGCATTAATTCAAAATTTTAAACCAAAAAAATCTTTAAATTAAAGAAAATAAAGGCACATCATTGTCTAAGAATTTGGATTTGTATGGTAATAAAGTATAAATTGTTTTTAAACTGTGATTCGAACAATATTGCATAATATTTTATATAAGATTGGTTTCATATTTTGATTTAAAATTTTCTCATATGCATTTGAACTCAGAAAAATGTATATTTTCTTAATTTTCTCTGAACATTTTATATAAATATTGCAAACATGGAGAAAACCTATTACATAAATCTTGGTGTTTAGTTTAAATAATTCATTGACTTTTTGTGTAATATAAAGAGTTTTAGAAATAAGAAAATAAATATTTGGTTTTCAATATATTTTTTCATAACTCAGACCAAAATGTTTCAAAACATATATGCTATATATGTTTTGACTTGATTTATATAAATATTGTAAACATGAAGAATACGTATTACATAAATCTTGGTGTTTAGTTTAAATTAATTCATTGACTAATTGTGTAATATAAAGAGTTTTAGAAATAAGAAAATAAATATTTAGTTTTCAGTATATTTTTCCATGATTTATCGACTTTAATTTAATATGTCTTATAATACAAATTACTTAATTAAAAGCATTTAAATTCAAATTTTTAAACCAAAAAATCTGTTTCAATCCTATCCATTATTTTCGCTTTCCAAAATTCATTTTTGATATTGAAACCTAGATTCGTAGAATATCGTTTTCGTCAGGTTTTTACATAATTTCAATATTATATTAACTTATTAATTTTATTTTTATACAAATGCAACGAATTGGGGTTATGTTAGTGTTTTGTATTGGTTAGTACATAATTAAAGTTTTTCATATGGTTTATATTCAAAACAATAAAGCTATACACAAAATTAAAAAACAAATTACAGTCATAATATTTATTATTCATATATGTTATAAAAATTCATTAAGATTCACACCTTAATTATAATGTAACTTAATAGAAATATTTATTATTTTTCTTAATATTTGTAACTTGATCATGTTCCTCATTATATTTCAATGATATTCCATTTTCATATTAATTGTAAAAAAATAGTTAATCGGGTTAAAAGTCATTTACCATGCTTTCATAAAATCAAAAATCTTTGCTTCTTCTTATTTCCTTTTTTTAATCTCTATAAGTTGTTTAAATATATATATCGATTAATTAAGTATTCTAACAAATTTTCATAATGTTAACTAATAAGTAATAACACGATATTTGTATTCAAAAATTAAACATTCCTTATCCAATACTTTGATTTATTTTAAATAAGAATGCAACATTCAATTTATACAACTTTAAATATTCTAATATTCTGCTAACTCAGAATAATGATTGTTACTTGAACAATGATTTTAAAATTAGTATGTCATTTTCCTGTGAATTACATTCTTATGAAATGAAACAAATTGTATTATTATATTTTAATTTTTAGTTATATATGTTGTTTGATTATACAACTTTTAATTGTAAAATATAAAATCAAATAAAATTTTGTCATACACAGAATATTAATGACAACAAATTTATTATAATCAAACAATTTCAGATTCTATAGATTGTAAGGATGATTATATCATCAAAGTTTAGGGAACCTGTTTTTGGGATAATCATGTTTTTCGGATAAACATGAACTGATTATCTTAAATGACATAATATCAGTTGCTTAAAAGGTGTGATATTTTATGTGTATGAATATTTTTTTGTTAGTTTTATAGATATATTTATCATTATTTAAGGGTGGTAATTTGGTATGCACTTGAAATAACCTTATTTGTCACACAGACAACTATATGTGGCTACATCAAAAGTTACAAGCAAACTTATATGTTACAATCAAACATGAACTAAAGATTTTGAATTTTGATAAACAATGTATACCAACCAATACAACAAATGCAGTGAACAAAGAAGCTTTTTACTTATTTGTAACATATTTGTGTAACATTAGTTATGTGATTTTTATAATTTTAATGTAAATTGTAATTGTATTAACAATATATAATCATTTTTATGACTTAATTTTACTTAATAACTAGAGTTTAGAATTTTCGTCAATTACCCGTGTAATACACGGGCCTCAAACTATTAATATATATATATCGTGAAACACCTAACTTTAATCTATTACTATTTTGTCATAAGTGTAGATATATTTAAAAAACGTTTATGGACGGTTTCGATGGAGTGTGTAATAATAGTGGTTCACAAAGTTTTGATAAGTATGTGGTAGCGGTGCTGGTATGTTGGAATGACAAAAGATTTTAATTTGAATGACAGTAGTTCTTTATTTTAATAAACGAAACATAAAGTAGTTAAGAAAATCAGGAAATTATAAAATTGAAGTATGTGAATTCGTTGTAAATATTTTAAAATATAAGAACCAAATATTTGCCATTTAAGAAATAAATTAAAATAAATTCGTAAAAATACACAATTGCATATCTTACACTATGAAAATAATATTTCATTTTATGTATAAGGTGGACAGTATACATGCAAAAGCAGGCAGGGTATGGAGGTGGTGAGGTGAAGTGCCGAAGTAAAAGGTGAATCGGGAAGATATAATAATAATAATAATAATAATAATAATAATAATAATAATAATAATAATAATCGATACAGGAAAAAACTAAATAAATAAAACTTTCAAGAGTGCAATGGTCTAACACGAAAGAAAGTCATCGTTTCATGAAAAAAAATTCTTCTTATTTTGGTGTATGTATGACTTGACTAATGTGAAATGAATTTGTCGGTCGTTATAAAGGTATATGTAGTCAGGGGCGTAGCCAGCCTTAGGGGAATGGGTTCGGCCGAACCCGTACAAAATTTTGTTTTAGTGATATATATGTGTATTTTGACATCGAACCCGTAGAAATTTCAACATCGAACCGGTAGAAAACCCAAATCTAAGTGGTAAACAATCGGTCTTTTGTCCCTAAAAAAATTTCGAACCCGTAGGAAAAAATTTATGGCTACGCCACTGTATGTAGTAAAGATATATATGAATGAGAGGGAAAGCTTACCTAGATTTGAAAAATATATAATAATCAAAATGTTTGTATAAAATATTATTAAGAAAATAATAGCAGCATTCAAGGGGGTTGTGGTTTGTAATTTATGACCATAAAAAAAACAATTAAAAATAATTTGATATAAGGTAGGGCGTGACGTACGTGAAGACAGGTAAATTAAATATGAAATTGAGCGGTTTCGCTTGGTTAACTATATTTGTCTGCGTATGACACGGAACCAACGCCACAAAAGGCCAAATAAATAGATGATAATCTCTTAAACCTTCACTCTCTTTCTCTGTGTGTGTGGTATATCTATCAATGACGGTTTATATGAATCGGCCGGTGATCACCTCGTCACCTCCGTCAATATCCGCCACCGCACATAATAATAATAATAATAATAATAATAATAATAATAATCATGCCTCCAGCAGGTTTAGATTACATCGGTCAATCTCTCACTTGGCTAATATTAATATTCATTTCCATTCCTCCATTTCAGGTACGTACGGACACTTGGTTATTATGTTTATATGCAGAGTCGTCATCATCATCTCACTCAGTATATCACACCAATAGCAAAGCTATGGTAGGGTCTGAGGAGGGTAAGATGTAGACAGCCTTATGAAGAGGTAGGTCCCAGTAGAGCCCAGTTGGACCCGCAAGACTCACCTCAAAGAGGGACGTCTGCGCAGTTGAACCCGCAAGACTCACCTTCAACAGGGACGTCTGCGCAAAGGCTAAACTCGCAACTCACCTTGAAGAGACGTCTGCGCAGAAAACAACTTGATCCGCAGGACCCACCATGCTCAGAGACGTGACGTCCTTACGCGCAGTACGCAAGCTGTTCCCGCAGGAAAAGCCTCCCAATGGTCGACGTACTCCGCCTGTTCCCGCAGCAACGGATACTAGCCATCAGGGAAGGCTACCCGCGCAGCAAGGCTACACGCACAAGGCACTTAACTCTTAAATAATTCAGTAATGTCACCTGAAGAAGGAGTGAGCAAGCCGGGAACACTCCCGCACAAAGCCGGGAACACTCCCGCACAAATGAGCCAGTCCGTACGATACTGGAGGATCTTTTGTACTGAACCTGACGAGGTATGGACAAAAGATCTGACCAAAGATACGACAGCTCACTGACAACAGTATGACGAGCAGCACGCTCTTGTACTCTATGTCACTATCAGCCGCTGCCTACTCACCAACCTGTCGGAGGATGTGCATAGCCTGCAGTTGGTGGAACAGGAATAGTACACAGCCGGCCTGGTCACTATCAGCCGCTGCCTACCCACCAACCACCAGCATGGCACGTGCATAGCCCACAGTTGGCAGAACAGGAATACTATTCAGCCGGCTGTACCTGCTTGGAAACCTACCTTCGGCTATAAATACTCCAACACCTTGAAATGGTATGGACACATCACATTACATTACATTACCTGATCACATCTTATCTTTTCTAGCAATCTCTTAATATACACTGATATTCAAGAGCAATCTAGTCTGATTCTCACGCCGGAGGGTGGTCACAAGGAGGTACCCCACCCCCCTTCTAAGTGACGAGCTCACGGTGTCTGTTTTGCAGGTCACCAGAAGAACCATCTTTGCCGGACATAACCCCTCGTGGGAAACATCTATTTAACCCCCAGATTATCCGTAATCTGCCCGGGGTCTATTAGTGTTTCTTCATTGGCGCCATCCGTGGGACAAAGCTAGAACTAATTCTCAGTTTTTTCAAAACCTCCGAAAAGATGGTTAACGTTACTCCGGTCCCCAGGCCAGGGAGTAACCAAGAAACCCCGGTAACCACAACCCCAGCTACTGGGGGGAACACCGGCGAATACACACATTTTACGAACACTACCCCGGTTACCCAAGCCGGGGCAAGTGCAGTAAATTTTACGAACACTACCCCGGTTACCCGAGCCGGGGCAAGTGCAGTAAACAATCCTCCCCTGGGATTCATTGATACCCAGGTGGAAAGACAACAGACGAGGCCCCCCCGCCAAACACTTGAACAAGTTAAAGCGTGGGCGGAAAAACGTCAAAGGGAATTCCAAGCTGAGTTGGATGAACGCTTACGTTCACTCCAACAGGCTGACGAATTCGGAAGCACTCGACAACAGCTCAACATGAGCAATGAGTGCGAGTACTTGGACGATGATTCGGAGGAATCCGACACCGACGTAAACCCTCGCCATAAGGAGAAAGGGAAGCGTAAGGAAACGGACTTCCAACCAAGAAGGAATTTTGGAGAAACCTTCAAACCAAAAAACGCGGGTGGAAACCCACGTGACTTCTCTAAAACCTTCATACCAACCGCTGCAAATGCGGGAACCTCCAAGTTTGCAAGGGACATTGCGGAAGCAATCGCCCCAAGAAGTGCCAAACAGATGTCCAACATCGGCACCTATGATGGTATATCCGACCCAGACGATCATTTGAACAGATTCATAGTGGGGGCAACCGTCAGCAACTGGACGGAACCCACGTGGTGTTATATGTTCCAGATGACGTTGGTTGGAGCAGCTAGAGCGTGGTTTGACCGTCTACCGGTCCACCACATCTACGATTGGGCAGACTTCCAACAGAAGTTCAGCCAACACTTCAGTCAACAAAGAAAGTACACTGAAGAACAATGGACAATCCTCACCTGCATCCGAGAGGAAGATGAGTCTTTACTAGACTTCATCACTCGCTTCAACTCAAAGAAGCTAAGTCTGGGCAATATTAGCGAAGATCTTGTTCGCGCTGCTTTCATCCAGGGCGCGAAAGACCCAGAGCTCATCCGCACCTTAACGGGTAAAGATGGCATGCCATCCACATGGGATGCCATCATGACAGCAGCTAAACGCTTCGCGGAAACGGAAAAGCAACTGGGTAGAGATCTTCCCCAGAGCACAAATCTCTACACCCAGAAAACAAGAAAAAACAATGTCCTTACCGCCCGACTAAACAAAAAGAGGAAGCTAGGCATTTGGCAGTCAAGGGTAAACTTTGACACCTCATCCGGCTCGCACCCTCGGTTAGGCGGAAAGGATAACATGCCGTCGTCAAACTGGAACTCCAGATGGACGCCACTCACCAAAAGCGTCACCGAGATTTCGACACCGAAAGACTCCCATGGCCAAAGGCTCCAATAATCCGAGAGCGTCACAACGCTGATCAGAGCAAATTCTGTGACTTCCACAGGACAAGAGGCCACAACACCGACGAATGCAGAGACTTGCAAGACATCATCGAGACATTCGTCAGAGATGGAGAACTCGCACACCTCGTGGCGTAAAGGATGCTGAGCAGGCCAACGCATGTAGAACCCCAGTTGGGAAAAACACGAAACTACAGCTTCAATGTCGGAGACTACATACTGCGTAAACAACGAGATTCCGAACCAAGTGCATATCGGCTCGAAAGGCTCGATGACACTCCCAAGAACATGGAAGGGAGCTCAATTACACAGTCTGCATGTAGATCAATTCCAAACTTGTAAAAGAAAAGGCCCAGAGCCACTTCTAATGGAAATGATTCTCCTTATCACATTGACGCTGATGGTCTTACATATATACTTAATGAACTTTCCACACTGATATGCCGGTCTTCACCGCATACATAAGTGGGAAAACAAGTCGTTGCATGTGGAATGCGGCAAAACCCGCATAAACACAGAACGACAAATTTCTAAAGAAAATATAAGGAAAGCCTTAACACAGGTCAGTCATAGGTAAAGTTGGGTCATCCCACTAAATGAAAGTGCCGGTCCTACCCGCACAAATCATGATAGAGGAAACCGAACTAACCTATTGACAACCGCGCGTCGAACGGTTAATTATTCAAAACACTGATGCCGGTTTTCACCGCATAAATAAGTGTGAAGAGAAGTCGTTGCGTGTGGAAGGCGGCAAAACCCGCATAAACACAAAAAACGGCAACAATTTCTAAGGAAAAGATGAGGAAAACCTTCACGCAGGTCAGTCATAGGTAAAGTTTGGTCATCCTACTAAATGCAAGTGACGGTCTTACCCGCACAATCATGATAGAGGAAACGGAACATTAACCTATTGACAACCGCGCGTCGAAAGGTTAACTTATTCAGAACACTTAGAAAATCTCTTAAGGAAAAAATGAGGAAAACCTCCACGCAGGTCAGATAGAGGTAAAGTTTAGCCATCCTACTAAGTGAAAGTGACGGTCTTACCCGCACAATCACGAAAGAGGAAGCAAAACTTTAACCTATTATCTGCCACGTTGAAAGGTTAACTTATCCAAAGTACTTAAGAAATTGCTAAGTTAAACTAAAGTATGCACAAGCGAATCATATATTGTTTATGCGGCAAAACAAGTGCCAAATTAAACTATAATATGCATGAGCAAGTCGTATAATGTTTATAAAGCAAGAGTGACGGTCCTACCCACACAAAAGATTTACATTCCATAAAAATTCAAGTATTACAAGAATGGCCATGTATCTACCCGCCTACAAGAGTGTAAATCTATACAAAAACATAAACCTATCCTAACAGTGGGAAGGGATCTAAAGGTTCAAGCTTCAGGACCACTCCCTCCAAACCCACTTGTACCCGCACCATCAGTTGGCTGTGGCGGTTCAAGGAAGGTTTTGAGAATGGTTAACCCATCATCAGTAGCAGCAACTTCGTTCACCTTCTCCACCACTGGATGCGGGAAGGCAGCATACTGGTTCACTGCTTGGTCATAAGCAGCTTCAGTATCCACATCATATAAAGGGAAGTTGGAAGGCGGGATGCCCTTCTCAACGAACCCTAGACCAAGCAGGAAGCCAGCCTTTTCCCCATCCTCATGAAAAGTGTTGAGGGCTGCGCTCATGGCATCGTCATATGATGTGTCCGTGAAGACCCGATGCACAACCTACAAAACAAAAATACAAGTATCAAAACCTTTTCTAAGTATAAAGAAAAGCGTGAAGACATTATGAAGCTAAGCTTACCTGCGACAACGCTTCTCGTAGAAGCCATTCCTTGGTAACCAGAGCCTCCTGGAGGGCAGCTTGAGCTTGGTTACGGGCGCGTTCGGCTTCACTTTTGTTAAGGTTGGCAAGCAACACTTCCTTAGCAGCAGCCTCTTCAACGCCCTTTAGCTTACGCTCAGTATGGTCAAGCATACCCCTCTGGTCCAAGATTTCTTGAAGCTTCTTGGTGTCATCCATGGCCAAGGCGTCATGAGCCTGCTGGAGCCTCTCTAATTTGGCTTTGAGCTCCTCATTCTCGGTGCGTAGAGACTCAGCAACAGCTTCAGCCCTGGTGGCCCTTTCAGTTGCGTTCCGAGCGGTTTCCTTAGCTAACCGAAGCTGTTCGTTAACAGCTTGGGCAGCCTTGGAACGGGCCTCGAGACGGGCCTGAACTTCAACCTCAATGGCCTTGAAGGCCTTCTCCTTCTCCGCAGCAACGACGGAGAGCCTCCTGTTCTCCTCCCGGACAGCCCGCGCTTGAGCTACTTCTTGGATACGAGCTGCTTTTAACTTGTCGTTTTCACGACAAAGCAGCTCGACGCGCGGCTGCATCCGGGCAAGGAGAATTCGAAGCTCGTTTGTCAGCCTACCCTCCTGGTAGCTTGACATAGCTTCTCCCAGTGCACCACTGGGGGCGGCGTGGCGCGCCCACTCGACGCAGTCCACAGCCGTCCGAAGGGTGGTTCCCCGGCGGATGTTCCACCGCGGAACAAACACCTCATTCGAATCCGACACTGCAAAAACAAAAAGCAGTTAGGAAAAGATAAATAAAAAAAAAAACATAACAGGCCAAAATAACCCTACGCACCTTTAGGGTCGACGACAGGCCTGTAGCCGCCAAACCCATCACCCGAACCTAACGGATATCCATCCAAGAGGTCAGGCAGATGGGAAGGAGGCAGAGATTGGCTAGACGCCGCAACCCCGGACATACCTGAAGGACCGGCCGTAGTCGTCGGCGCCGGAGGAGGCATGGCGGAGGCCGCCGTGGTAGAGACCAACGGAAGTGAACTCACCGGAGGTGAACTCACAACCGCGGTCGTTGCTGCGGAAGAGACCACAGAAAAACTCACCGCCGGCTCAGTGAAAGAATCAGTGAATATGGCACTGACAACCGGCGGAGACGTCGTCACAGTCGGAGCAGTTGCCTCAACCGAGTGAGCAACTGAACCAACTGAAGCAGGCGCAGCCGCCTGGGTCATCGCCTCAGGTAGGTTGACCAAACCTACCATCATGGGTCCGGAGGTGCTCCTCCCCGCTCCACCCTGGAATGCGGTAGCATCCACGCCTACACGAAGACAAGATATATAAGTATAATGGCGGAAAGATATGAAGTTAAAAGTAAAGGAAGTTTGTACTTACGAGTCCTCTTGAGCTTGAAGGTACGAACAGGCGGGGACGAACCCGATGGAATCGGCCTCTTTACGCCGGTCACCGTCGCTGTACTGGGCTGCCCGGAGGTGACAGCCGTCTCAACCTCCGGAGCAGTGATCTCAACACCACCAGGGTTCCCCGCCACCTCCTCGCTTTCGGTCTTTGAGTCAGACCGATTCACCGGATCGGCAGTGGAGGCAACCTTCGCCTTCTCCTTCCCGCCAGCAGCCTTCTTATTCCTCACGAAGAATGGACCATCTGCGGATTCCTCATCAAAAGATGACAAGATTAGAGGAATTCCAGCAGAGGTTTGAGCATTGACAGGTCGAGGGTTAAACAACTCCTTACCTGGCCGCGTGGCGCTTAGAATCGGGTGGCCCGGCGGGTAGACCTCCACGAACCGATCCGCCGTTTGCTCAAGGATGGGCAACTCGTTCTCATCTAGAGCACGAGTACCCATCTGAGCGGGGCCATCACTCTCCCGCGGCTGCAGGAGAGACTGCAAGTCGTTTCCCTCTGAAAACAAAAAGAAAAAACGGTTAGAACAAAAACCCTAAATTAACGGATAATATGAAGCATTCCGTAAGGGACAGAGTTCAAACCGTATTCGAGGACGATGGGAATCTGTGACGCCTCCTTCCATACCCGGCTCATCCCGAGCATCACCATCCCGGACTCCGCAAAGCGGTAAACCAGAGACTGGATCCGGGAAACCTTGGAGAACCATTCCGCCTCCTGGTAGTTGGAGGCGTGAAGGTTCGGGAGAGCTCTCCCGTTCTTGAACGTCATCGCTATGGGGACGACGCGAGCGGAGATATAGAAGAACTCCCGCTTCCAAGATCGAAGACTGCGCTCGGTAGCGCAGATCTTCAAACCCTTGATCCGATTGACCAAGGTATACCACCCCTGGATGCACCTCCAGGAATAGAAGGTCATCAGGCGGTCAACATGGGGCTCCACAACCAGAATGAGACACACCCACTCGAAATGGCGGATCTTGGCGATCGCCATTGGGTGTACCTCAGTCAGATGCACACCGTGTCTCTCAAGAACACGGTATACGAACTTCGTCAATGGGAACCTGAGATTCCCATAGACGAAGAATGCAGCGTACACCCCTATCTTGCCCTTGGGGGTATCGTACACCGTCTGATGAGATGCAGGAAACTCAGGCTCGAAAGGCTCGAGCATGAACTTCCTGACGACGTACTGATAGAGGTCGACCGGAAGAGCACACTGGCACTCGCTAGCAGTACTCTTGTCATCCTTGTCCGACGTGGACGACGGATTCTCGAGGTATACATCGGACTCCTCGACAGTAACCTCAGGATCATGAGAAGACATGTTTTGGATGTAAAGAAGAACGATTTCAGGAGAATGCTCGACAGAAAAGTTAGAGTATTCGCCGGAAATCGCTTAGAAGAAGAAGAGAGGTGAAACTGTGAGTTGAGATGCAACCTCTCCTCCCTTTATATACTCATCGCAATCAATGCGATGAATTTAATGCGGAAGAGAGAGGAAAACACTGGTGCAATGAAACTATGACACGTGGAAAAAGCAAGCTGGAACAGCTGTTGACAGGACGCGTGCCGTAAACTTTGCGGCCACGCGCCCGAAAACTCGCGCCCACGCGCCTGAAAAAGCGTCTGGAATGACCATATACTGTCACGTCGCCATAACTTCCTGCACGTCCTGACACTGCCAGAAGAAACCGTCGGACGACGTTTCAACAGTTTGGACTGTTCTTATCCTTTCACCAACTCTTCGAATTTCAAAAAGATTCAAAAAGATTCAAAAGTAAGCGGGACTATACCCCTTACCTTGGCAACCAAGTAACTATAAGACAGGTGCGAGTACAGTGTTAAGGCAAAACCCTTCACATACTTAGCACCTGCAGGGAATTGAAGCCAAGAATACCTCGGCGACCAAGTAACTATAAGACGGGTGCGGGTACAGTGTCAAGGCAAAACCCTTCACATACTTAGCACTCGCAAGGAATTGAAGCCAGGAATACATTGGAAGTAAAGTAACTATAAGACGAGTGCGGGTACAGTGTCAAGGCGAAACCCTTCACATACCTAGCACTCCGCAGGGAATTGAAACCAAGAAGGATCTTCTGGGCCATGCTTGCGGAAACGGAAATAACATCCCCGCATAGCGGGAACGTCGAGAACTAGATTGTTTGAAGCTCCAAGATGGAATTGGTTGTTTTAACATAATTGATCACTATGTTCAAAACTACCAAAACCTCATGGAGAATCTATACAAGTGGAACTCAACGCTCCTGACTTGCGAGGAGGTTACAGACCTACCCGCATCATACCCAAAGATCAAGCAGAAAAGTCGGGAATTTATGCACGTGACATTAGGACTTCTGCGGGAAGAATCCCCATGGAAAACCTTAAAACTAAACCCTTTTCAAAACCCTTTGCTTAAGTCCAAAAGTTCACCTCACTTATTAACAATTCATGAGAAGAACATTGGACTGGGGGGACTTGAAGAGGTAGGTCCCAGTAGAGCCCAGTTGGACCCGCAAGACTCACCTCAAAGAGGGACGTCTGCGCAGTTGAACCCGCAAGACTCACCTTCAACAGGGACGTCTGCGCAAAGGCTAAACTCGCAACTCACCTTGAAGAGACGTCTGCGCAGAAACCAACTGGATCCGCAGGACCCACCATGCTCAGAGACGTGACGTCCTTACGCGCAGTACGCAAGCTGTTCCTGCAGGAAAAGCCTCCCAATGGTCGACGTACTCCGCCTGTTCCCGCAGCAACGGATACTAGCCATCAGGGAAGGCTACCCGCGCAGCAAGGCTACACGCACAAGGCACTTAACTCTTAAATAATTCAGTAATGTCACCTGAAGAAGGAGTGAGCAAGCCGGGAACACTCCCGCACAAAGCCGGGAACACTCCCGCACAAATGAGCCAGTCCGTACGATACTGGAGGATCTTTTGTACCGAACCTGACGAGGTATGGACAAAAGATCTGACCAAAGATACGACAGCTCACTGACAACAGTATGACGAGCAGCACGCTCTTGTACTCTATGTCACTATCAGCCGCTGCCTACTCACCAACCTGTCGGAGGATGTGCATAGCCTGCAGTTGGTGGAACAGGAATAGTACACAGCCGGCCTGGTCACTATCAGCCGCTGCCTACCCACTAACCACCAGCATGGCACGTGCATAGCCCACAGTTGGCAGAACAGGAATACTATTCAGCAGGCTGTACCTGCTTGGAAACCTACCTTCGGCTATAAATACTCCAACACCTTGAAATGGTATGGACACATCACATTACATTACATTACATTACCTGATCACATCTTATCTTTTCTAGCAATCTCTTAATATACACTGATATTCAAGAGCAATCTAGTCTGATTCTCACGCCGGAGGGTGGTCACAAGGAGGTACCCCCCCCCCCTTCTAAGTGACGAGCTCACGGTGTCTGTTTTGCAGGTCACCAGAAGAACCATCTTTGTCGGACATAACCCCTCGTGGGAAACATCTATTTAACCCCCAGATTATCCGTAATCTGCCCGGGGTCTATTAGTGTTTCTTCACCTTACCTCTACCCCATGGGGATAGAGAGGCTGCTTCCGGTGAGACCCCTTATATGCAAAGTGTAATTTGCAAATTGCAACTAAGTAACTAATTAATTATTATTATTATTATTATTATTATTATTATTATTATTATTATTATTATTATTATTATTATTATTATTATTATTATTATTATTATTATCACTTGAGTTTTGAGACACCACTTGAATGATGCAAAGCACGTTCAAATTGCCTGGCTGTAAACGAGATGAGCCGACACCGATAGCTCGATTAGGCTCGTTTCGAGCTATTTTTCAAATGCTCGAGCTCATATTGCAAGCCATTTTTTCAAGCTCAAGCTCGACTCCTTTATTATTGATTAATTAACCGATATATACTTTTACTTGTAATTTTTATATAATAACATAATATATATTGTTTTGTTTTTTTATATAACTTTTTATATAGCATAATATATATTATTTATTTACTTTAATCATCATCATCATCATCGTACTCAGTATATCCCACCAATAGCAAAGCTAGGGTAAGATGTACACAGCGTTACCTCTACCCCATAGGGATAGAGAGGCTGCGTCCGGTGAGACCGCCGACTCGATAGTAGTTTTGCATCAAGCCTTGGACATAAGACACATAGCACTCAATCATCGGGACACCGGCTGATCGGTGCATGTACCCGCTATCAACGCCACCACATGATGCCTGATTAACCTTCCGCCACTTGTAACGTTATTTTCACGATATTAGTAAAATAACGTCAAAATTAATGCAATTGCACTTTTGCCCACCCGAGGATTCACACACATATACATTATATGCACGCACCGCAAGCAGGGCGTTTAGGCTCACAAGCCAGCTTGTTTATAATTCATACATTATATATAATTAACAGGCTTGTTTAGGCTCACAAGCCAGCTCGAGCTTGATAAGTGAATCTCAGGTTTGTGCTCATTTATTAAACAAATTTATTTTAAGGCTCGAGCTTGGGCTCGTCTTAATTTATGCTCGGGTCGCTTCAAGCTTCTAACGAGCCCGATCTTAAGTAGCTCTTGAGCTGGCTTGGCTCATTTCCTCCCCTAAACACAGTACCCCAACATATCTATCATGTTATATGAGTCATATAACTTTTGAAGACCACAAACATGTCACATCATAGGGCCATATAAAGCAAACTTAAACATTATATGGGCCGTATAAGTTATACGTGACAATGGTGCGTTTTTTTGACACCACACACCATTGTCACATCCGTAAGTACTTTCACTAAAGTTATAGGGCCCGTATATAATACCTTATACGGGCCCATACATATTTTCACCGTATTAAACGGGTCATATAAGTAATGTACTTGTTTGGATTGTGCATTTTGTAGGTCATGGATGTTCATGGATGCAAGATAACTCAGCCCATAGTGATATTGTATCCAACAACAAAAGGAATCTTGGTCCATTAAATTCAGTGTTTCCACCAATACCTGCAGAAGTTTCATCTGTGAAGGATCTTTTTGAATTCATATGCGCAGGCCCCCTTATGGACAAACTCGGGTTCACCCCAGAAACAGTAGCCGATTCGATAGACAAGTGGTTAGAGAACGGGTCTCACGTGTGTAAATTGTTTAAACTCAATGATCTATACCTTACAACGCCCCAGAAAGCTAGAATTTATCACTATTATATCCCAGTCTTCCTGTGGTGTGAAAAGCAGATATCTGATCATAGGTCTAAGTTTAAAGATGGAGATGACATCCCTCCTTTGGTGGTATTTTCCTAAGCTTGTAGTTGTCCGGTTCTTGTTTATTTTGTTAACTAATATACATGACAGTAAATGCTTCAAGTTTTGAGACTCACCTAAAAATGAAAGGGTTGTCGTCTAAATATGAACAAATTTCGTTTACTGATAGAACTTACACATATGTAGATAAACATTTGAACATTATTAAAAAACAAATGAACAAACAAATTTAATGGTTTTTTATTAACATAATATAGACATTTGTGTGTAAGTAAAAATTTAAAAAATAGTGAACCGTTAAAATTTAATGGTTTGTTCTTTTCGTTCTCATGATATTTAATGTTTATGTAACAAACTTGTCCCTATATATACATATGTGTGTGTGTGTGTGTGTGCGTGCAGAACAAGCTGCTAGGTGACAATGACATCTCTTGTTATGCAGATTGGCTTTAGTGCTCCCCAAGGTTGTGGGAAGACGACACTCGTCTTTGCTCTTGACTATCTCTTTCGAGTGTCAGGAAGGTAGAGTGCAGAGTTATAATGCAATTTTATGGCCATGAATTGTGAAAGTTAAGAATTTTTAATTTGTTTTACGTATCAGGAAGTCTGCAACTATTTCCATAGATGATTTCTATTTAACATATGATGATCAGGTAATTGTTGAAAATTATGCTCTCAATTAACCGCAAGAAAGGAATGTGAATATTTCATATTGACTGAATATATTTTACATTAGGCTAAACTGAGAGAAAAGAATCCTGGGAATGCTCTTTTAGAGGTTAGATTTCATTGTCATATTTTAAAGGCATTACTTAAAACACAACAAGATTGATGGCCCGGTGTAAGTAAATAGTGTTTTTTCTGTACCCGCAGTTTCGTGGAAATGCTGGAAGCCATGATCTTTCTCTTTCTGTTGAAACACTTGCAGCTCTTAGAAAGTTGACTAAAGAAGGTTTGACCGACAAGCATTTTGTCCCACATTTGTGAGTTGGCCAAATGGGCAAGTCGGGCGGGTTGAGTAACGGTTTTGGGTCAGGTTGACTTGACCTGTAAACACTTTTCTATAAACACTCTTAGATTTCTTTTAAAATAATTAAGAATAATATATGTGGAGGCCACCCAAGTATGTTAAAGTTTCACTTTTAGATTTTTTGGATCTGTCTTTTTTAGCCAATTTTTTACATGAAAAACACTGAACAAGTTGACCAATTCATAAGTACATGGGTATCCTATCTTTTGCTTAATCACAAATTTTGAGCTAAATTTTAAAGCACAAAATATGTCCAGGTATGAAGATGAAGCTGCCAAAATATGATAAAGTAAGTTCACATCATTTATACATATATTCTAATTACTTTGTGCCAGTCTTTCAAAGTACTGATTCTACATACCAAATGGGGGTGGTTTAGTAACAGGTTAAACGGGTAGTTTTGTACTCGAGATGGGTCGGGTCAAACTGGGTTGACCCAAAATACCTTTAATAAAATACATCTTTTTTTAATAAAACGATTTATGAGATTATATGGATTACAGATTAGGGTGTTCATCAAATTACATTCGGATTATTGAGTTACTTGAATTTGAACATTTTAAAACTGAATTCGAATAGGAAATAGAATAAAATTCGCAAAAGAATAAACTGAGTTAGAAAAAATACAAAAAATTTAAAAAAAAATCAAAAAATATTTAAAAATTTTAAAGTTATCGAAAAAACATCTGTAAACTAATATCTAGTTATATAAAATATCCAAAAAAAATTAGACAGAACTCAAATGCCATATATTATACAAAAAAAAGTTATATAATGCGAATTTTGGTTATTTGAATCGAATTGGTTCGAGATATTCAAATTCGAGTTAGAAATTCGGGTTGAGTAAGGATTCCATTCGAATAAGAACTTTGGTTTGAGTAAGGATTACATTTGAATTACCCGAAATTCAAATCTGTTATTCGAATTCGGTTCGCTCAAATTTTGGGTTATTAGTGAACATTCCTAATTGAGATAGGATTGACAATTCCTGACACGAAACAAAAATAGCGTTGGGTGTAAACAGGTTCGGGCTGTGAACGAGGTGGCCTGTTTAACAAACTGGGCATGTTAACCCATTCATTATGTTTAAAATACGCTTTGGACAAATCGCGGCCCGTTCAATTTAGTTTTTTCTTTTTCTAAAATTTTACCTGTTAGACCCATTCAGAAATAACTTGGTTTAAATGTACAGTTATCCACTTCTAACTTTGATATCCTCCGAAATGCAGTCTGCCTACAATGGGAGAGGTGACAGAGATGACCCTTCAGTATGGCCTGAGGTTGAAGGGCCTCTATCAGTAAGTCAAACTTCATTAATACTAATTGGATTTCTTAAATGTATAAAAAAGTTTACGCTGAATTATCTTTTTAAACTTTTCACACGCCATATCTATGCTCTCATCATTTAGGTAGTTTTGTTTGAGGGTTGGATGCTTGGTTTTAAGCCTGTTCCTTCTGAAGCCGTCAATGCTGTTGACCCGCAGGTTAGACCAGTGAAATCACACAACCATATAGCCAAATTATAACATTACCTGAAAATTCTTCTGCAGCTAGAAATAGTGAATAAAAATCTAGAGGCTTATTATGATGCATGGGACAAGTTAGTAAACTCATGGGTTGTTATCAAAATTGAAGACCCGAGTTGCGTGTACGAATGGCGGTTACAGGTTTGCTATCGCCTTAATACTCCCCTGCGTCTTTTTATAGTTCCATTAGGGTATGTTATTTTGGGAAAATCTTGCAGGCGGAGATTCAAATGAGAGATGCTGGAAACCCAGGGATGACTGATGAGGAGGTCTGCATCATTATATATATACATAGACACACACACAGACTCGCCTATACAAGGAGAGCTTTAGTATCAAAAGACTAAAATTACTGCAAGAGCAAAAGAACAAACCTAAATCGATTAATTTTTCCATCAATGGTTTATTATTAAAAATTTTACTTATTGCATTTAAATGCCTATTCTATGCACATAAAAACCATTTAGCTAATGTTCATATGTTCTTTTCATTTTAAAACGTTTACCTCACGGGTGTAGGTTATGTATAGGTTCTATAAGTAAACAAATTTTGTTTGAATATAAATTTTTAGAATGTTAGTAGAGACAAGAAACACTGTGTTTTAACCAGTTTCTTGTGTTTTAGAAGTTTTTAAAATTGAACAGATATATAATTTATTTTATTATTTATGTTATCGCAAAAACTGTCTTCTGCCTTAAACCCTTATATAAACTATATTATTACAATAAAATGATTTTTTTTTGTTGACCCGGATCGCAGGTGCTGGATTTTGTATCAAGATATTTACCAGCATACAAAGCATACCTGCCTACACTCTACACGGAAGGACCGAAGGGATCCGATTCTAAAAGCACCCTCGTTGTTGAAATTGATCAAGGAAGAAACCCAATACTTGCTTGCTAGATACATACATGTAACTAGTAGTACTATTGTATATATAAAACCCTAAATGTAACATAAATAATAGGATATTGTATACAACCTCATAATTATCGTTCTAATAGTAGATTATATAATATGTAATCATATTGATGAGATAATTATTCTTTTATTTTCTATAAAACAATAAACAGTTTGCAGAGTCACCTCTAGACACATACATACATCTACCACAAATTAGACATGGCAGCTGTAACAGATTTAGGGAAAAACTTACAACTCACATTAAATAATAGATACAAAAGATTGGTGTTTGCAAGCAGAAAGAAACAATCATTAATAAATAAGCAGTTCAGCTATATGTGTGACTACTTGCAAAAACAAGCAAAGTGCATACAACACCCTTCACCTTTCTTGGGGAAGCAACAACAGCAGAACATTATGTAGAAGCTACATCAATAAATAAATATGAACCATGTTTATAAATAAATATATATATATAATTAAATGATAATGTATTAAGTAATTATAAAACTCTAAGACAGCATAACTGATTTATTCAAATGCTAAAAACAGATTATTGTGACTTGAAGTAATAATGATCAGAAATGTAAATAATGAAATAAAAAAACAGTTGAGAAGGCATATATAATATACTAACCAGTTATACAGACAACAGTCATCATCCCTGTGACTTTGAACATAACGGAGATCATCATGGTATGACATATCTTGTCTTTTTGGTGGCTCAGACATTGTTTTGCCTGCTTGAACTAAGTGTCTTGTAACATTGGATAAATAAGGGTGTACAGAAGGATGTGACATGAATGACCAGATTCAAGGATGGTGGTAGTTTGTGGTTGTGACTTGTGGTTTTTAACCAACAACAGCCATTAGGTTAGGTTTTTTTAGTTTTACCCACCCCAACCTATATGTCATGTCATCTTTAATTTATTAAAGGAGTCGCTCAACTGAATATTGGACATGTGATTTTCAAGCTTAATTGAATGAATATATTGGGCGTTGATTTTAAGTTATCTTTTCAAAGTTTTGGCTTGTAGTCATACATGTCCAATGTGTTGCTAGCGTTAGGTAAGATAATTTCACCGCTCTAAATGATTCAAATGTGGTCTCGGTAATGATTTTGTAAAAATATCAGTTACCTGAAACTTGGTAAGTACTAGGCACAAATTATGTGTGTAACTTGCTGGAAGAGACAAGTACATATGCTAATTAGTAATCGTTGTTGTTGTTATGCCTATCGGTGCGCAACCGGATTTTGGCTAAGAAAGAAGACACTCAAAAGCTGTCACAAACAACAGTAGACGTTCATATGACAAGGCATTTAAGTCACGTGATAAGTGAATAAGTCATATGAGCTCAACAGTGGTGTTAGCCATGAGGCAATATTATGACTCACAACTTAAATGGTAAACCGTTGGTTATTTTTTGACACTCCAAGATACAAAATTTTAATCAAAGAAGACTGAGTGGTGATGAGTGGATCAACGAGTTTCGATATAATGAGCCCAATCTGCATCGAAGTCAAGACCATCCACGACTCCACGAGAGCTTGATGATCTTCGTAGAATCGTAGGTCTTACACGAGTTATAAAAATAGGCCTTAAAATATGTACAAAGAAATTAAAAATAGGCCTCAAAATATGTACAAAGAAATTAAAAAGTGATATAATATATAAAATATATTAAAAGAAATTAAAACTTATGGGTCCCTAACCTTGATGGGTCTTGCACAAATGCGTAGCCCACACATGCTTTATGCCGGGCCTGATTGAAGTATCCTATAATTATAGACTTTTTTGAATAAAAAAATATGTAACTCACAAGGGTACCTTTGACGTATCTCTTGATCCATTTTACTATTTAAAACAGGGAGAAAAGTTTATAGTAAAATGGATGTCCCTCGTCACAGAGCGGTATTAGAATGTCTCCAGGCTCCTCATGCTCAAGACTTTTTTACTATCACCCCCATCGAAGGGTTAGGTCAGGGATGTCCTTTGTGATGTGTTAAAACGGGCGGGAATCTCGGCAAGAAAAGAGGCTCCTATGAATTTCTTGTCAGATTTGTATGAAGGAAGGTATACTCTCCGACCAGCGGGCATTCTTGTGTTTGGATGGGGGGGGCATGCTTGTGTGGACCTTACTGGGGTGTCCCCTCTTGTCGGGCTTAAGGACACCAGGTTTGTTGCTAGGCAGGCCGTGCTAAAGGCAGAAGCAGGAAAAATTGCTAAGCACGAGAAGGCATGTGTGGAGAATCAACACGCCTTCGTTCATTTTGCTTTTGATACATTTGGGTCTCTTGCCCCCGATGCTGCTACGTTTCTAAAGAGAGTTCAGCGGGTCGTGCATAATAACTCAACGACACCGAAGAACGATAATTTTGTTTTCAGTATGATCGGTTTTGCCATTCAAAAGAGGATTGCGGCGCAGCTTGTTGTCCGCTTACCTGTCTCTTTGTTGTAATTAGATCCTTTTATTTGAAATGAAAAACATGGGCGAGTGAAGAAATTTACGAAACATCCGGTCCTGTTCAGTTTATACGGCCAATTTTTCGTTAAACCGTAAATCAAACCATTCACTATGTTTAAAATTTTTAAAACCAACTAAGCGGAAGTTACAAAGAAAAACGACAGTAAAACCAAACCGATAACTGGTTTGGACCGTTTACGGTTTTAAACCTAACCATCAGCCAAACCAAACCCGTACCCATTACACCCTCGCTACTCGTACTTTGAAGAATCCCACTGGACAATATCGCAGCTGCTCTCCATCGCATTAGTATTAATGTGCTGCCTTCAAGTTGATCGAAATATACACTTAGGTTCAGACCCAATACGTTGCTTTTAAGTTCTGAAATTCATTGAAATGTTTGATTCTTCAGTGCTGCTTTAATCCTTTATCCAGATAACATTGTTCTTTTTGTGTTTATATAGTTGGATAGATTATTATTATATTATGCACACCAGTTGTTTGATGAAATGCTTGAACTGAAACCTACTTCAACTAGACACAGCTATAAGCATTGATCATTTTATTTCTGTGTGGTGATTTTATCTTTTATTCAGATAAGATTGCGCATTTTATGTTTATACAGCTTTATCATGCACACCAGGTGTTTGATGAAATGCCTGAACCGAAACCTATTAGCTATATCGATTAGTATAGAACATTTTAGTTATAAATCACACAACTTAGTTTCACACCTTTATTTTGCAGGATTGTAAGAAAAGAAAACCTAAACCAGACTCGAATTATCATTTAACTATGCTAAGAAACAAAGGAAGTTAGTAGCCGAGAGAAGATTTTGGCCATAAATGGTCATCTTTACTTGCTTGGATATAAAGACTATGATCAAGTGATTCAATAGATTTCTCTTTAGAAGAAATGACTTATAGGAAACTCCTAAAACCACCACAACTTCATCGCCCACCACCATCGACTACCACCAACTTTCTACCTCCACCGCCACCAATAGACACATTACTCACCCCTTCGCCAACCCTCACACTCACCTCCTCCACCGCAGCCACTCAATCCCAACTCACCACTTTCATCAACACTCACCTCAAAAGCAACCTCACCCCTAGCGACCTCCTCTCGTTCCTCAAAAACCACCTCCACCACCATCCCAAATTCGCACACCTCGACCTCCACGTCTTCCGCCATGCCGCCACTCTCGACTCCTTCCGCCACGACCACTCCACCTATGAATGGATGGTCAGAACCCTCGCCATCACTCACCGCCTGGATTCATTGTCATCCGTCATTGACTTCATCGTCTCCAATCCCTGCCCGTGCTCAGACGGCATCTTTTCCTGTAGCCGTACCGAACCCATCTTTCGTTTCGCGATAACCTCGTTCTGTAACGTCGGGAGGCTGGATGATGCACACCAGGTTTTTAATAAAATGCTCAGACTAATTGATGGCAAACCCAATGTAGCCATCTACAATACAATGATTCATAGTTATGTTAAGTATGGTAAATTCAAAAAGGGTTTGGAGTTTTACGCGAGAATGGTTAAAGATCGGGTCAAACCCGATGTGGCCACTTTCAACATATTGATTAACGGGTATTTTCGCAGTTCGAGATTCGAGTTAGCGTTAGAGGTGTTTAAGGAAATGAGGGTGAAGGGTTGTGTTCCGAATGTGGTCACTTTCAATACTTTAATCAAGGGATTCTTTAGAGAAAGAAAGTTCAAAGAAGGTATAGGAATGGCGTTTGAGATGATCGAATTGGGATGCGGTTTATCGAGTGTAACGTGTGAGATTTTGGTCGACGGGCTTATAAAAGAACGCAGGGTTTCAGAAGCGTGTGATCTTGTTTCTGATCTTTCAAGAAAACGAGTTTTACCAGCAAAGTTTGATTATTTTTCCTTAATCGAGACTCTTTGTGATCAAGGGAATGTGATTAAAGCAGGATTAATAGTAGACGAGTTATGGGAGAATGGAAATGCTCCAAGCTCCATCGCGTGTACTATCTTGATTGAAGGTCTAAGGAGGATTAAGAACTTTGAATCGGGGCATATGTTAATGGATAAGATGCTTAAACATGATATTGTTCCTGATAGTGTGACTTTCAATTGTGTTCTTGGTGATCTTTGTAATTCGGGAAGAACATCAGACGCGAATAAGTTAAGGTTGTTGGGTTTTGAAAAAGGGGTGTGTCTTGATGAAGTAAGTTATAACATATTAGTATCGGGATATTCGAAAGAAAAGAATAAGAAAGATGGGAAAGCTATAGTGGATGAGATGTTGGATAAAGAGTTTATACATGATATTGCTACTTATAATAGGCTGATGAAAGGTCTTGGTATTAAATGAAACTGTTGTATTCAAACAGGTGAATAGGTTTTATTTGAATATATGCGGATTCTTTGTATACAAAACAACATAAAAGTGTGTGTAAATCTGAGAATTTACGAGCTGATTTTGTGCTGTGTTTGAGTTTGATGAGTTGAGATCTTTTAGCCCGCTTTTATCGTAATTGGCATGCAGTAAATATCCTGTGCGATTTCCATGGGTTGAAGCTTAATTACACGGTCAAAAGCTGAAAAGCATATTCGGGTAAGTCGATATTCTTTACGAACCACGCAAGCACCCAAAGGAGCTCCCCAGGCTTCACCTTCAGGTTCCATTGGCGATAATTCCTAGTTTGAACCTGTATTTCATTTCTGTTGAAGCAAAGTAATCCAACCTGGTATCAGTTAATTCTGCAAGACTATGCAGATAAATGCAGAACACTACAGGAGCTGCCTAATGTAGTATCCGTGTTTGGTTAGCTCTCGAAGCTGGAATTTTCATGGTGTGCAGGTTCTCTATGTTAGTTTTTATTATATAAAGTTCAATTTTAGTTTGAAATTTTTAAATAGTTTTTAATATATAATATTTTATATAAATTTGTATATATCATTACAATGTGGTTATTTTTCTCTATATTTTAATAAAACATTTGTTTCAAATGTGTTTATTGTTCTCTATATTTTCATAAAACATTTGTTTCAAAAGAGTCACATATAAAATTGTTCATATTTAGTTACACGAAAGTTTGTGTTAAATTTATCTCAAAAATGTTTACAAAAATAGACATAACATAGTTGTGTATACATTAATTTTATAAACATAAATCAACATTCATAACGTGAAGTCCCTTCAAGGCGTATATGAGATCGTAACAACGACAATACTTAGAGCATCCACAACAACAAACATTCACAAACAATCACATCATCGTCACATCAGATTCCAAACTTTTCTCAAAAACCTTACTTTTTTCCACAACAACAAACCTCTACAAACCTATTAAAGTTATATACATATAATGTGTGTATATATATATGTATGTGAGATAGAAAGAGAGGATGAATATACACTTAAAGTTTGTTTTAAGTTTGTAGGAGCAAACTTTCTTCTCAAGAATCTCTCTCCACAATGATGCACTTTGGCTTTTCTTGAGGTTGCCGCCCATCACGTAGATTCGGACTTAGGGAGATGGAGCTTGTTATGGATGCTCTTATTCCCCAAGTTTTATGAGTTTTGGATGATATTCATTAATTCATAACCCGAGACTTACAAACCATGCATGTGCAACCAAATTTTGTACAATTGTTGAATCTTATAAAATTCATAACTCAAATTTGTGACCTGGAACTTGCAACAATGTCATGTGCAGTCATTCTTGAAAGTTGAAACATTATAGCCTTGGTATCTAGTCTGATTCTCACGCCGGATGGTGGTCACAAGGAGGAACCCCCCCCCCCTTCTCAGTGACGAGCTCACGGTGTCTGTTTTGCATGTTATCAGAAGAACCATCTTCTCAGGGTCCAACCCCTCGTGGGAAACATCTATCTAACCCCCAGGTTACCAGTAATCTGTCCGGGGTCCGGTTAGTGTTTCTTCATTGGCGCCATCCGTGCATAAAGCTAGAACTACATTTTTCTCCAGTTTTTTCAAACTTCTACAAAGATGGTTAGAGAAATTCCGGTAACCACAACCCCAGCTACTGGGGGGAATACCGGTAACACAGTTTTTACAAACACTACCCCGGTTACCCAAGCCGGGGCAAGTGAAGTAAATTTTACGAACACTACCCCAGTTACTCATGCTGGGGCAAGTGCAGTAAATGATCGCCTACTAGGATCCACGGATACCCAGGTTGAGAAACGAACACTCCCCCGCCAAACTCTCGATGAAGTCAAGGCATGGGCGGAGGCACGACAAAAGGAATTCCAGGCCGAGTTGAACGAACGCTTGCGTTCCGTACAACAGGCCGACGAATTCGAATACTGGGAGGATGACTCGGAGGAATTCGACTCCGACGCGAACCCTCGCCATAGGGCAAAAGGGAAGCGTAAGGAAATGGAATCCCAACCGAAAAGGCATTTTGGACAAGCCTTCAAACCAAAAAGCACAGGTGGAAGTCCACGAGATTTCTCCAAAACGTTCAGACCAAACATTGCAAATGCAGGAACGTCCAAGTTTGCAAGGGACATTGCGGAAGCAATCGCCCCAAAGAGTGCCAAACAAATGCCTAACATAGGCACATATGACGGTATATCTGATCCAGACGATCATTTGAACAGGTTCATAGCGGGGGCAACCGTCAGCAATTGGACGGAACCCACGTGGTGTTACATGTTCCAAATGACGCTTGTTGGGGCTGCTAGAGCTTGGTTTGATCGTCTACCGGTCAACCACATCTACGACTGGGCAGACTTCCAGCAGAAGTTTAGCCAACACTTCAGCCAGCAACGGAAGTATACCGAGGAGCAATGGACAATCCTCAAATGCATACGAGAAGAAGATGAATCTCTGCCAAACTTCATCACTCGCTTCAACTCAAAGAAGCTAAGTTTGGGCAATATCAGCGAAGATCTTGTTCGCGCTGCCTTCATCCAGGGCGCGCATGACCCAGAGCTCATCCGCACCCTAACGGGTAAAGATGGCATGCCATCCACATGGGATGCCATCATGACAGCAGCAAAACGCTATGCGGAAACGGAGAAACAACTGGGTAGAGATCTCCCACAGAGCACAAACCTCTACACTCAGAAGACGAGAGAAGACAATGTCCTCACCGCCCGACTAAATAAAAAGCGGAAGCTAGGCATTTGGCAGTCAAGGGTAAACTTTGACACCTCATCCGGCTTGCAACATCGATTGGGCGGAAGGGATAATGTACAGCCGCACCGGAACTCCAGATGGACGCCACTCACCAAAAGCGTCACTGAGATATTCGCCACTGAAGAGCTCCCGTGGCCAAAGCCTCCAATAATCCGACATCGTCACGATGCTGATCGGAGCAAATACTGTGACTTTCACAAGACAAAAAGCCACAACACTGAAGAATGCATAGACGTAAAAGACATGGTTGAAGCATTTGTCAGAGATGGGACGCTCGCGCACCTCGTGGCGCAATAAAGGCTGAGCAGGCGGGTGCGTGTAGAACCCCAGCTGGGGAAAACACGAATAAAAATTCCAGCTTCAATGTCGAGACTACATGCTGCGTAAAGAACGAGATCCCGAACCAGGTGCGTATCGGCTCGATGGCACTCCCATCCCAACAATATGGAGGGGAGCTTATTTACACAGTTTGCATGTAAATCAATTCCAATTTGTAAAGAAAAGGCCAAGAGCCACTTCTAATGGAAATGATTCTCTAGAACATCGAAGCTGATGATTTTACTTTTCTGAACACTAATATGACGATATTCACATTACGTGAAGTCGTTGCGTGGGAAGGCGGTTATACCAGCACAAACCCAATAATGTGAAAAAACCTTCACGCAGGTCAGTTGAAGGGGAAAGGTTCAGCACCCAAAAATGAAAAGTGCCGGTCTATCCGCACGAATCATAATGAGGAAACTGAACAATAACCTATCAACAACCGCGCGTCGAACGGTTAAACTATGCAACACTGGTGACGGCATTCACATTACGTGAAGTCGTTGCGTGGGAAGGCGGTCCTACCCGCACAAACCCAATAACGTGACAAACCTTCACGCAGGTCAGTTGAAGGGGAAGAGTTCAATTATCCCATTAAATGAAAGTGCCGGTCGATCCGCGTGAATCATGAAAGGAAACTGAACACTACCTATTGACAACCGCGCGTCGAACGGTTTAAAACAAAATTCTTAAAAGGATGAGGAAAACCTACACGCAGGTCAGATATGGGTAAAGTTTTGCCATCCTACCAAGTGCAAGTGACGGTTCTACCCGCACAATCACGAAAGAGGAAGCAAAACTTCACACCTATTATCAACCACGTTCAAAGGTTAACTTATCCTCAAAGGATGAGGAAAACCTACACGCAGGTCAGATATGGGTAAAGTTTTGCCATCCTACCAAGTGCAAGTGACGGTTCTACCCGCACAATCACGAAAGAGGAAGCAAAACTTCACACCTATTATCAACCACGTTCAAAGGTTAACTTATCCTCAAAGGATGAGGAAAACCTACACGCAGGTCAGATATGGGGAAAGTTTTGCCATCCTACTAAGTGCAAGTGACGGTTCTACCCGCACAATCACGAAAGGGGAAGCAAAACTTCACACCTATTATCAACCACGTTCAAAGGTTAACTTATCCTCAAAAGATGAGGAAAACCTACACGCAGGTCAGATGAAGGTTAAAGTTTAGCCATCCTACTAAGTGCAAGTGACGGTTCTACCCGCACAATCACGAAAGAGGAAGCAAAACTTTAACCCATTATCAACCACGTTCAACAGGTTAACTTATTCTACACTTGGAAAATTGCTAATTTAAACTAAGTATGCAAGTCATATAACGTTTATAAAGCAAGGAATCCAATGAATCAAGCGGTCTTAGCCGCGCAAAGATTTACATTTCATAAATATTCGTTACAAGAATGGCCGGGTAACTACCCGCCTACAAGAAAGTAAATCTGTACAAACTAAATCTATCCTAGCAGCGGGAAGGGATCTTCAGGATCAGGCTTCAGGGCCACTTCCACTTGGACCAGCGCCGTCAGTAGAGCGTGGCTGTTCAAGGTAAGCCTTAAGGATAAGTAGCCCGTCATCAGCAGCAGCAACTTCGTTTACCTTCTCCACCACCGGATGCGGGAAGGCGGCGTATTGGTTCACCGCTTGGTCATATGCAGCTTCGGTGTCCGCATCGAACAAAGGGAAGTTGGAAGGCGGGACGCCTTTCTCAACGAACCCTAGACCAAGTAGGAAGCCGGCCTTTTCCCCATCCTCATGAGAAGCGTTGAGGGCTGCGCTCATGGCATCATCGTAAGTAGTCTCTGAGAAGACCCGATGCACAACCTACAAAGAAAATACAAGTGTCAAAACACCTTTTCTATGTACAAAGGAAAGCGTGAAGACGTAAAGCCAAACATACCTGAGGCAACGCTTCTCGAAGAAGCCATTCCTTGGCAACCAGAGCTTCTTGGAGGGCGGCTTGAGCTTGGGTGCAGGCGCGTTCGGCTTCGCTTTTGTTAAGGTTGGCAAGTAGCACTTCCTTTGCAGCAGCCTCTTCAACGCCCTTAAGCTTCCGCTCGGTGTGATCAAGCACGCCCCTCTGGTCCAGGATCTCTTGAAGCTTCTTGGCATCCTCCATCGCCAAGGCATCATGAGCACATTGGAGAGCCTCCAGTTTGGCCTTGAGCTCCTCGTTCTCCACGCGTAAAGGCTCAGCAACGGCTTCAGCCTTGGTGGCCCTCTCGGTTGCGTTCCTCGCAGTCTCCTTAGCCAGCCGAAGCTGTTCGTTAACAGCTTGGGCAGCCTTGGAGCGGGCCTCGAGTCGCGCTTGAACCTCAACCTCGAGGGCCTTGAAGGCCTTCTCCTTCTCCGCAGCAGCTGCGGCCAACTTTTGGTTCTCCTCCCGAAGAGCCCGCGCTTGAGATACTTCCTTGGCGCGAGCTGCTTTTAACTTGTCGTTTTCACGACAAAGCAGCTCGACGCGCGGCTGCATCCGGGCCTGGAGAACCCGAAGCTCATTGGTTAGCCTACCCTCCTGGTAGCTAGCCATGGCTTCCCCCAAAGCACCATGGGGAGCAGCGTGGCGAGCCCATTCCACGCACTCCACAGGGGTACGAAGGGTTGTTCCTCGGCGTATGTTCCATCGCGGAACATACACTTCATTGGAATCCGACACTGCAAAAAACAAAAAAGCAGTTAGGAAAAGATGATAAAAAATAAAAGTAAAAAAGGGCCAAAGGAACCCTACGCACCTGTAGGGTCTATAACAGGCCGATAGCCGCCGAACCCATCACCTGAACCCAAAGGAAACCCATCCAAAAGGTCAGGCAGATGGGAAGGTGGCAAAGATTGGCGAGTACTCCCATGCGTACCTGATGGGCCGGCCGTCGGTGCCGGTGGCGGGGGCATGGTGGCAGCCGCCGCAGTTGTGACATCTGCCCCAATCCGACCCGACCCAGGTACCCGTTTCTCTGACCCGATCTCTTTCTTTTATGATTTAATATTTATTTATACTTATATTTTACTTTTAATAATAATAATATATTTTCCTTCCCGCCTCTTTCTCTCTTTTTCTTTCCGCCGTCCCGTCCCTCTTCTCTCTTTCCGCCTTCTTTTCCCTCTTGTCGCCGTCCCGCCCTTACGCCTTGTTTCCCTCTTTTTCTTCTAACTCTTTGCTTGTCCTTTGTTCCTTCCCGCCTAAGGTTGTCTGCGCAGCTCCACGCGCCAGACCCCTTACAAGGAAGCCTGCGTGAAGACCATCTGTTCCTGCGATACGCGAGACGAACTCTTCTCGCAGCGCGCTAAGAATTTTAATTCTTCTCGCAGCGCGCTAAGAACGGTAGTTCTTCCCGCGACGCGCTAAGGATTGTAGTTCTTCTCGCAGCGCGCTAAGAATCGTAGTTCATCCCTCGACGCGCGAAGAATTATAGTTCTTCCCGCGGCGCGCTAGGAATTTTAGTTCCTCCCGCGGCGCGCTAAGAAATGTGATTCTTCCCGCGGCGCGCTTAGAAATGTAGTTCTTTCCGCGACGCGTTAAGGTTGGTTCTGTCTGCCTTCGCGCTCGCGCTCTCTTGACCTTCTGTGTCTGCCTTCGCGCTCGAGCTTTCTCGCGCTAAACCCTTTGAGTTTTCTTCTGTTTAAATCTAGCCGTTTGCTTTCGTGTTGTCTTATCTTTTGTGCTGTTGACCTAATCTGCTTTATGTCTGAAAAGTTACTTTCGGCGCAGCATGCGCACCAACCCCATTGGTTGGCAGAAAAAGTGACTGACATTATCTTTTGAGATCTGCTTTTTCCATGCCTGACCTGTACCTTTATCTGAACCGCCCATGCTTTTTACTGTTCCCTGTCAGCTTTATCTTGCCCCCTGCAGCTGCCATATCTTTTGATATCTTTTGCTTTTGGAATCTTTTGCTTTTTGAGATCTTTTCCCCTTTTTCTAGGGATTGTGTTCCCTAGGGTTTCCCTATAAATAATAGTATTATTTTTCCTAACACTACACACACAAACACTTAATCCCTCCTGTTCTCTCTCTTCCTTTGCTCTCTGCCGATTGTCCTTCTGCCGCCTCCTCTCTTGCCTCCGTTCTCTCCCCTCTTCTGCCCAGATTTTCGGTAATATATATATATTACATAATAATTTACTTATGCAAACTTATAATCAAGACTTAAAACAATAATCTTATTTATAGGTTAACTTGTGCTTGTTTAAAGTTGGTTCTTGCTTTATCTTACACCGCATCGTTTATCAAGTGAGTAATCTCGTACCTAATCCCTTTTTGGCTTTTAATGTTTTGGGATGTTCATGTGTTCATACAAACTTAGAGTCTTAAACTTGTTTATGAACTTTAGTCGCGCAGTATCCCATGTGTTGAGGACGTAGACTTGGCTGTTTATTTGTATGTGTGGATCATTAACCGTCTTGTCGGTCTATTCCGCAGTTCTCATGGTACCATTAGATGAACACGGGAGAACTATCGTTTATGATTTTCTCTTTTGTTTACACTTGCACAGTCTTTCTTGTTTGTGAGCTCAATTGTGAGCACTGGTAGTCTATGAATCTTAGAGTTGGTCCCGATCAGATTACACCCTTGTTGAAAACCAGACATACACATGTTGCGCGCAGATTTATGGTTATCTATGTATTGTATTAAACTTGATTTCTCACCAACACGCAAGTGTTTGACGTTTTATTTTAACACATGTTCAGGTTTGCAGTAGCTGTTTTGGAGCTTGTGGACACGTAGGAAGTTTTCTTTATTTTTGACCTAGATTAAAATGTATCAAGACAAGTTATTGCTGTTCGAATATTATGATTTATAATATATTGATTTATGATGATTTATGTTATCTTATTTTTACTTTGGGCGTGCGCGAATGAATGTATTTATTAAATATTGACACCCAATAGTGTCACGAGTAATGAAACAATATGTGGCGCCCCGATGTATAATCCGCCTTTGGTCGGGGTGTTACAGCAGTCGCGGCCGTAGAATCCGCAGCAATCGTAACCGCCGGCTCGGTGAAAGATGCTGTAAAAATCGCACTTACCACCGGCGGTGACGTCATCTCGGCTGGAACAGTCGGCTCAAGGGACTGAGCAACTGATCCAGCGGAAACAGGCGCAGGCGCCTGGGTCGTCGCCTCAGATAGGCTGACCGAGCCTACCGTCATCGGCGGAGAGGTACTCCTCTGGGCTCCACCCTGGAATGCGTCAACATCCACACCTGCGTAAAGAAGAAAAGTGTTAAAAGACTTGGAAGATTAAACTACGAAGATAAAAGCCAAGAGTTGTACTTACGGGTTTTCTTGAGCTTGAACGTACGGACGGGCGGGGACGAACCCGATGGAGCCGGTCTCTTGATGCCGGTCACCGTCGTCGCCATTGGTTCTCCGGAGGTAACAGTCGTAGCCTCCGGAACAGTGGTCTTCTCACCACCGGGGTTCCCCGCCACCTCTTCACTACCTGACTCAGTGTCAGATAGGAGCACTGGATCGGCTGTGAAGGCCGCCTTCTCCTTCCCTTTCCCGCCGGCAGCCCTCTTCTTCCGCACTAACGGAGGACCATCTGCGGATTCCTCAGAAGAAGACAGGATGTCAGGAATTCCAGCAGCGGGTACAGCACTGAGGGGTGGAGGAGAGAATAACGCCTTACCTGGCCGCCGGTGGCTCAGGATCTCGTGGCCCAGCGGATAGACCTCCACAAACCGATCCGCTGTTTGCTCCAGGATGGGCAACTCGTTCTCGTCAAGAGCACGAGTACCCACCCGCACGGGACCGTCAGCTTCCCGCGGGTACAGGAGCGACTCCAAATTGTTCCCCTCTGAAAGAAAAGAAACAGTTAGAAGACAAACTCATATCAGCAAGAAAGACAAGACATACCATAAGGAGTAGAGTTCAAACCGTATTCGAGAAGGATGGGAACCTGAGACGCCTCCTTCCATACCCGGCTCATCCCCAGCATCACCATCCCGGACTCCGCAAACCGGTAAACCGGAGATTGGACCCGGGATATCTTCGCAAACCATTCCGCCTCCTGGTAGCTGGAAGCATGAAGGCTCGGAAGCGCTTGCCCCTTCTTAAACTTCATGGCAATGGGGATGGCACGGGCAGAAACGTAGAAGAACTCCCGCTTCCACGATCGGAGACTGCGCTCGGTCACGCAGATCTTCAAACCCTTAATACGGGTTGTCAGGGTGTACCACCCCTGGATGCACCTCCAAGTATAGAAGGTCATCAGGCGGTCCACATAGGGCTCAATACCCAGAATCCGGCACACCCACTCGAAGTGCCGGATCTTGGCAATCGCCATCGGATGCAACTCGGTTAGGTGCACACCGTGCCTCTCCAGGACACGGTACACAAACTTTGTCAATGGGAACCTAAGGTTCCCATAAACAAAGAATGCAGCATATACCCCGATCTTGCCACTGGGGGCATCGTACACAGTCTGGTGGGGTTCAGGAAACTCAGGCTCAAGAGACTCGAGCATGAATTTCCTGACGACATACTGGTACTGATCGACAGGTAGAGCACACTGGCACTCGCCAGCAGTACTCCTATCGTCGGCTACAGCTTCAGCATCATGGGAAGACATATTGCAGAGGAAGAAGAAAACGATTTCGGGAAAATGCTTGCCTGAAAAGGAGAGTATTTGCCGGAAATCACTAAGAAGAAGAGAAGGGTGAAAGTGTGGATTACAAAGAACCCTCTCCCCCTTTATATAGTAATCGCAATTAATGCGGTGAATTTAATGCGGAGGAGAGAGAAATCGAAGGTGCAATGAAACTATGACACGTGGCAAAAAGCAAGCTGGCAACAGCTGTTGACAGGACGCGTACCATTAATTTCGCGGCCACGCGCCCGAATAATCGCGCTCACGCGCCTGAAAAGCGTCTGGAATGACCATGTACTGTCACGTCACCATAACTTCCTGCACGTCCTGACACAGTCAGAAGAAACCGTCGCACGACGTTTCAGAGATTTGGACTGTTCCTATCTTTCCACCAACCTTTCGAATTTCAAAATTCAAATTTTGAAAATATTAAAAAGTAAGCGGGAAAATACCCCTTACCTTGGCAAACAAGTAACCGTAAGACGGATGCGGGTACAGTGTAAAGGCAAAACCCTTCACGTACCTAGCACCCGCAGGGAATTGAAGCCAAGAAAAACCTTGGCAAACAAGTAACCGTAAGACGGATGCGGGTACAGTGTAAAGGCAAAACCCTTCACGTACCTAGCACCCGCAGGGAATTGAAGCCAAGAAAAACCTTGGCAAACAAGTAACCGTAAGACGGATGCGGGTACAGTGTAAAGGCAAAACCCTTCACATACCTAGCACCCGCAGGGAATTGAAGCCAAGTAAATTTTGGCGAACAAGTAACCGTAAGACGGATGCGGGTACAGTGTAAAGGCAAAACCCTTCACATACCTAGCACCCGCAGGGAATTGAAGCCAAATATTCCTCGGCAACCAAGTAACTATAAGACGTGTGCGGGTACAGTGTAAAGGCAAAACCCTTCACATACCTAGCACCCGCAAGGAATTGACGCCAGGAATACCTTGGAAGTAAAGTAACCGTAAGACGAGCGCTGGTACAGTGTTAAGGCAAAACCCTTCACATACCTAGCGCTCCGCTGGGAATTGAAACCAAGAAGGATCTTCTGGGCAATGCTTGCGGAAACGGAAATAACGTCCCCGCATAGCGGGAACGTCGAGAACTACGTTGTTTGAAGCTCCAGGATGGAATTGGTGGTTTTAACATAATTGATCACTATGTTCAAAACTACCAAAACCTCATGGAGAGTCCACACAAGTGGGACTCAACGCTCCTGACTTGCGAGGAGGTTACAGACCTACCCGCATCATACCCAAAGACCAAGCAGGAAACTCGGGAATTTCTGCAAGTGACAAGGACTTCCGCGGGAAGAATCCCCATGGAAAACCTTAAAAAACCCTTTTCAAAACCCTTTGCTTAAGTCCAAAAGTTCACCTCACTTTATTAAACACGCATGAGAAGAACATTGGACTGGGGGGACTTGAAGAGGTAGGTCCCAGCAGAGCCCAGTTGGACCCGCAAGACTCACCTTAAACAGGGACGTCTGCGCAGAAACCAACTGGATCCGCAGGACCAACCATGCTCAGAGACGTGACGTCCTTACGCGCAGTACGCAAGCTGGTCCCGCAGGAAATGCCTCCCAATGGTGAAGGACTCCGCCTGTCCCCGCAGCCTCGGATACAAGCCATTAGGGAAGGCCACCCGCGCAGCAAGGCTACACGCACAAGGCACTTAGCTCTCAATCGTTCAGTGTCACCTGAAGGAATGAGCGAAGCCGGGAACAATCCCGCACAAGGGCGGGAGGGGGAATACTCCCGCCCAAATAAGCCAGTCCGTACGATACGGGAAGATCTTCTGTACTGTACCTGACGAGGTATGGGAAAAAGATCTGACTAAAGATACGACAGCTTATAGACAACAGTATGGCGAGCAGCATGCTCCTACACTGTATGTCACTATTAGCCGCTGCCTACTCACCAACTCTTGTCATACCACGTGCGTAGCTGGCAGTTGGTGGAAAAGGAATAGTATACAGCAGGCCTGGTCGCTATCAGCCGCTACCTACCCACCAACTACCAGCAGGGCACGTGCGTAGACTACTGTTGGTGGAACAGGAACACTGTTGCAGCCGGCCATACCTCCTTGGAAACCTACCTTCGGCTATAAATACCACAAATGGTATGACCATCTCATCTTATCATATCTTATTACATTATCATCATATTATACCTGATATCTGCTCTAGCAATCTCTTGATATACTTTTATATTTAAAGAGCAATCTAGTCTGATTCTCACGCCGGAGGGTGGTCACAAGGAGGAACCCCCCCCTTCTCAGTGACGAGCTCACGGTGTCTGTTTTGCAGGTTATCAGAAGAACCATCTTCTCAGGGTCCAACCCCTCGTGGGAAACATCTATCTAACCCCCAGGTTACCAGTAATCTGTCCGGGGTCCGGTTAGTGTTTCTTCACCTTGGTAATGATGGAGGGCTACAAAATAGGTGACTTGCGTAATGTGGCGCCCAGCCAGCAAATAGTGGGTTTTTTTGAGAGGTGTAATGGTATGTAGCCTATATATAATAATAATAATAAACAAACAACACACTCCGGGTACAAATACCTATCGCCCCCTTCCCCCACCCTTATCGCCCCATTTGTTGCCGGGTGGGTGGGGGGGGGGGGTTGATCCTTGTCAAAATCGTCGCCTATCAATTGTCACCCATTGCGGACGTCTTAATATTCTTTATCTTTTTCATTATTATAATGATAAATATTCGATCTGTTTCATGCAATTAAACAATTCCACTTCACCACAGCATTTCTGGTTCGAAAAAACGTCATTAAAAAAAACAAATCTATTAAAATTAATAGAAAGTGTGATGGTTTCCTATTTCCCCGCCAGATTGTCATCATTTTAGGTAATTCCGTTTCTTCTCGCCGTCGATGTATCACCGGAATCATAGGCAATGGTTTCCCTTCAATCATAATAATAATAATAATAATAATAATCCTTCTTCAAAACCAAAACCACCATGATCCTTTTATTAATCCCACCGTCATCTCCAATTCCCAAATTCAAACCCATCAACCCGACCCGGTTCACTCTCACCAAACCCACCCGTCTCAAACTCACTCCAATCCAATGCACCAATTCAATCAAACCCTACATCCAATCCGAATGGAAACCCATCCTCACCGGCTGGCTCTGCAGCGCCGTCTCCGTCTACTCCTTATCCAGACTCGTCCCAAAAGTCGGCAAACTCTCCGCCGTCACCACCGTCCAACACCTCCGCCGTGAGGGTTTGGTCATCGGGGGTTTGCTTTTGGTCCGACTGCTGTCCAATTACCTCCAGCAGTCGTTGATTTGGGAAGCCGCAATGTGGGCCGTGTATCGGGTGAGGGTTAGTGTGTTTGAGAGGGTGTTGCAGAGGGAGTTGGGGTTCTTTGAAGGCGGCTCCGGGATGTCGGTTGGGGATGTGGCTTATAGGATCACTGCTGAGGCTTCTGATGTTGCTGATACTGTCTTTGCTCTTTTGAATGTTGGTACTTTGTTCAAAAGTTTTTTGATGTTTGTGTGGCGGTAAATGAGCAGAGTTCAGCTCGGGCTCGGCTGGTTTAGCTGTACGAGTTGAAATACTGAGCTCAAGCCAGCTCGAGGACTCGTTTATTTATTTATTTTACATGTATTAATATATAAAATAACACACAAAAAAATATATATTTTTTAAACATACTAGTAATGCAGTGTTTATAAACTACAGGGCTCATAAAGCAGTAAGCAAAATAACATTTTTGTTTAAAATAATTATATTATCCAAATTTTTATAAAACTTGGACAAGCCGAGCCAAGCTGACCTGTAATGAACAGGATGTTCAATGAAATGTTTGGAGGGAGCTGTAATTTACTAAATGAACGGGAATGAGCACAATTCTTTGTTTACTTAATTAAACAAACAAACATGAACACCCATTTATTTATGTCCATTTGTTTGAATATTCCAAATTCATCTCTTACTAAAACCCTTTGCTTAGATTCTTTTGTTTGCTTATGAAATGTTAGATGTAATAATGATTGGTAATTTAGACTTTAAGTTGGATATTCACGTTCTCTTTTAATTGGTATTTGTTTATGTATGTTTGTGTTCGTTTATGTTTGCTTAGATATGTATCTATAAATGCGTACTTTATTTTTATATATGCTACTTGTTTTGCATAATAACGTGTCAAAAAAGATTCTGAGTGTGGCACATATACTGCTCTAAATATCTTTTTGAGCTGTTCTTGTATCTGTATGCAGACAGTTGTACCCAGTTCACTGCAGTTATTAGCAATGGCGACTCAGATGATGGTTATCAGCCCTGTTCTTTCGTTGGTCTCTGCCTTGGTAAGCAGAATCTTCTCTTTGTTTGTTGTTACAAAGTTTTAATCTTTATAAGTTTATATTAATAGTTTTCATTACATCTTGTATTTACTCATTTCATAAAATAAATAAAATAATCGATTTTGACCTATTTGGCGTGTTCAACCCGTCTCCTTTTAAGTTGGTATTTTGTAAATGTGCAGAAGCTTTTCTTTGTTAGTTACAAAATTTAATCTTTTTTTAATAGTTTTCAGCTTGTCAAGTATGATTACAGTATTGCTTCATTTAATAATATTCTCATTCTTTTTACTAAAATGATATAGTAGGTTTAATGCATTAGAATACACATGATCGGTATTGACCTGTTAGACATGTTCAACTCGTTTCCTATTAAGTCAGTTTTTTTAATTTGCCCATTTAACCACTTGTCGAGTTGTCGAGTGAAAGTTAAAACATGCGCAATTCGACTCGTTAATATGTAAATGGATCAAAATTGCCACTTCTACTCCTGACCTGGTTTGGTTTTCAACTGAATAAATTTTTAATATTTTTTATATACCATCACTTTTTATTGGATTGTGTCATTGGGCTACATGCCTAAATGATAAAACTTAAATAACCATTATTTGCATAATTTTGTTAACTTTTCTATACTATTATATGTTTTTGTTTTTTAAGTTCTTTGGTAATAAGTTTAATATTTATAGGTGATTTCTTTAATGGCAATGGTAAGTGCATATTTTGGTGAAGAGCTTCGCGAAGTATCAAATAAAGCAAATTTAAGTATTGCTGCTCTTTCAGCTTATTTAAATGAGGTATGCTTCATGAACCCGTAACCTCTTGAATATTGATCTAAACTTATTTTGTTTATTATTAATTGCAAGTGTTGTTGTGATTCAGGTCCTGCCAGCTGTTCTATTTGTGAAGGCAAACAACGCTGAATACAACGAGTGTATGAGATTCAGTAGACTTGCACATGATGACTTATATAAACGATTAAATAAAAAAAGAATGAAGACATTGGTCCCACAAATAGTGCAATTAACTCTATTCGCGGTGCTACTTGCAATCTTTATTGGCTCGTCGGTAGCTGCAACTGATTTTTCAACTGTAATTTCATTCATAACTTCATTGGTTCTCTTAATTGAACCAATTCAGGTAATAATCTAACTTATTAATTTCATAATTTACTTTCGTTACTTTGTAAATTCATTATTCTGAATTTAAAAAATACACAGGATGTGGGGAAAGCGTACAATGAGCTAAAACAAGGAGAGCCTGCTATTGAACGCTTGTTTCAACTATCAAGTTTTAAACCAAAGGTTAATATTATCAAACTTTACATGCTTAACTTAGTTAATAAAAGAGAAAACTGCACAAAATATAAACTCAATGACAAACTTACATTTGGTGTATTAAAAAAAATAAAAGTTGATGTAACGTATTATTTGTCATTTTGGTGTATATGTATATATGCCGTGTGAAATCTCTAGTTCTAGATATAAGTATACATAAAAATATCAGCTCGTGAAATAAATAAACTTTTATATAAAAAGATAAGGTTTGAAATAAATAAGTTTAAAATTTTCTTTTCACATGCCATGTGGCTTCAATAGTTCTAAATATGAATCTTTATAAAAATATCAGTTTTTGAAATAAATAAGTGTTTGTATTTCTTTCCACATAAGCATTTTTTTGCATATGTGGCATCTGATGGCATCAACAAGTGCCACATCAGCAGTTCCAGTTTACAGTTAAATCAGTTAACTTATTCGTTAATAAATGTGTATTTCATGTGCACAGGTAATCAAGGAAATAAATGAAGTTCATGTAGAGTCTGTTGCAGGAGAAGTAAAATTCTGTAAAGTATCGTTTGGATATGGGGATAGTATGCCTCTTATTTTAAACAATTTGGATTTTTATATAAAAGCTGGGGAAACAGTTGCTCTCGTGGGGCCCTCGGGTGGAGGAAAAACAACCCTTGTAAAGTTACTTCTTCGCCTATATGATCCTTTATCTGGTAAGCCATCTACAAGGTCGAAATTAACAAAAGTCAACAGTTAAAGCCTTAAAGGTCACACTTTTTATGTCTTGTGTCTTTAACATGTTAAAACCGTTACACTAGAAACTCCTAAATAAATTAAATCCAAAACTGTTATAATTATAATTGAAATAAGATGATTGTCAATGGATTAATTCAGGTTACTTTTTTTATGCATCAAATTTTCTGAAGCATTTATAAGTAGCTTGTAAACGGACCGAGCGAATGCGAATGGAGCATGTTCGTGTTCGTTTAACTTTAATAAAACAAACGATCGAATACAAACAACCAAACGAACATTAATCAACGTGTTTTTGTTAACTTATCTTTGTTAGTTAATATAAATAAACGAATTTCACGTCGAACGATTCACTGGACGTTTGGTTTGTTTACAGGCCTGTTTATAAGCCAAAAATTATTATTTGTCAAATAATATTATTTTTTGTTTAACCCATTTTGGCATGTTACTAGATACCCATCTTTTGCCATCTTCAATTAGTACCCTAAAAAAACTAATTATCTTTCGTTTTTTATATTTTTGCTGACTATTAAGTATTCTTTTTTAACAGGTGATATTCTCATTGATAATCATAGCATTCAAACTATATCTTTGGAAAGCTTAAGGACACATGTCGGGCTCGTCACTCAAGATACAGTAAGCCCCCAAATAAAATAATGGTTTATTGGCAATTTGAAATGTATTTTAAAAAATATAATGAACATAAAAATACAATTTTTTTAGTGTTTTTATTATATTCTGTTGTTATCGACCCGTATGAATAATAGCATAATTAACTTAGTAATGTGAAATTAATATAAACATGTGTAGTTTTGGGTTTTCTAACAAATGAATTGTGATTTAGACACTTTTTTCAGGGACAATTGCTGAAAACATTGGATACAGAGATCTGTTGACTAAAATTGATATGGAAAAAGTCAAACATGCAGCACAAATTGCAAATGCAGATGAATTCATTGAAACGCTATCCGAAGGATATGCAACAAATATTGGACCTAGAGGCTCACTCTTAAGTGGTGGTCAAAGGCAAAGGTACCATACTTAACATTCGGCTTCGGCCTAAATATACAATACATGTTTTGTTATTAAATAAATTTTATTATATGAATGCATGCAGATTGGCTATTGCAAGAGCTCTATATCAAAATCCTTCCATTTTGGTTTTAGATGAAGCAACTTCAGCCCTTGATACGCGGTCCGAGATGTTAGTTCAACAAGCTTTGCAACGATTAATGAAAGATAGAACAGTAAGAACAACTATTAATTTATTAAATAATAATAATATTGCTATTATTATCATTATTATATTTTCATATTTTGTTATTGTAGGTTATTGTTATTGCACATCGTTTGGAAACCGTTTTAATGGCAGAACGGATTTTTCTTCTAAATGAAGGAAAAGTAGAAGAGATTTCTCGTTCGTCTCTTCAAGATGGTCTGCATGACTCGTTGGCTTCAAGTGGGCTTGTGATTTAGATAGTGTTTTGTACTTTTTTCATGACTCATTGGCTTCAAGTGGACTTGCATTTTTGTTATAAGTTTTTGGTTGACAAGTTTTGGTTATAAAATGGGTATCAACTATACATATTCATGTACATATTGGTCTACATTGCTTAAATATCAAAAGAGAAAAGACAAGAAAAACAAGAATTTGTATCCCAACTTTTAATCTGTTTCGTTTTTCGGTTTCGACCGAAAGAGTTTCAAACCTGAAGTCTGGATGGATTTTAGTTTGATAATGCCAACTTTAAATTTAATTTGGTTTTAACCATAAGTTTCAGACTGAGAGCAACATGAACAGATGAACATACTTGGTTGATAAAATGTCCTCTTTGATAATTTAGCATACTTTTATCATGTCAATAACTTTTAGATATATTTGTACTACATAATATTAAATCATTCTTGGTGACAATAGTTTGAGCCTTTTTAACGTTATAATCGACTACGTTTTGTATAAAATTGTTTTTCTGGTAATTTTTGTATCAAATTCATGTTTTAAATAGTGTTTATGGTTTTACAAGATTGTGTGTCAAATCAGATTCGGGGAGTCGTTGTATGGTATGTCTTCCCGGCATCATAACTCTTTCACGACAACTCCAAATGAGTTGGGTCCACTTCTGGAACTTAAGTTTAAGAGTTAAGAATATAACTCAATTGGTCTTGCTTGAATTAAATCTATATTGTTAAAGTTCCATGCCAACACTTTTCGTGATACAATTTGATGAATTGTTTGTACCTAAATGTAGTAAATGATTTATTGTGATCATTATATGCATGATAAAAAAAAGTATACAAATTGTTTACTTAAGTCATTCACACTACTGTGTGAATTTTACATAATTTATATTTATAGTATACTAGGTCAACAAAATCAGCCTTTGCATGCTAAAATTTGTCTCGTCAATTGTATGAACAGAATTTGAGTTACATGATAAAGGCTATCACTAACGAGTCATCGGGTTAAGTTGTGTATTGTGTGTGGGTCTTTACGTGAGTCGTAGGATCATGTGTTGTTGAACACACTCTCATAGTTAAACACTTGTACTAGGTATCGGTTAACGAGTCAAGTTCATCCTTTTGCTTTTCGTGGGAAAATCATTTTTGCAAGCGTCAACAGGACTTATTACCAGGATTCCCGCGTGGCATATGCACTCGTTTATTTTCTCATGTACTTCGACCTTTCGGTTAGTTCACTTAATTGCAAAGGTGAGTAATCACACCCCTTTTTCATCTTTTATTTTGGGGGTAACATGCATACCACTATTTCAACTGTTTATGTTAAACGAGTCCTCAACCGCAATTCTATTTACATGTGTCATGTGCATTGCACAGTTAATTATTTATGTGCTACTTGTCTATGTGTTTATTTGTTTATTGCTTTGGCAGTTGGACTACCCCATCCTCATCCTCATCCTCATCCTCATTAGTATGATTACACGATCGTCCGAGTAACTTGACTTTCTGTTAAGGGAAAAGACATACTTTTTATATTTGTCCGAGTAACCATTGACTGTGTTCTAGAGTCATGGCCAAAAGACACACTATTTGTTTACTTGCACGCAGTCCATGTAACCATTGATCGTGTTCGAGAGTCATGGCCAAAAGACACCTCATTTGTTAAATTAATTGTTGCTTTACCGCATCCGCAATAGAATTGTCTTTTATATTATTATATTAATTAAACTTGTGTTTTCTCACTCAACTTTATGTTGATCAAATTTATTTTAACGTGTGTTACAGATTGATAAGCGGAGACTTAGACACTTTAAAAGACAACTTAGATTGGCTTTAGCTTTTTTATTATCAAATCATATTGTATTTGAATTGTTTTATATTTATTGTAATGTGTATTTGAGTAATCTAAGAGCGCACTTTTAAGAGTTTTACAACTTATAAAACATATAATACAACATTAAATAGAGGTTTGCAAACATAAAATATGGTTAAACAATTTAGTTTCAAAATATACTTACAATAATAGTCCTTCTATTTTAATCAATTTTTGTAAACTTATTATATAGTTACACATTTACCCCTTCTTCTAAACCAACTACCCCAACGATTTTTTAACGTCCGTAACTTTTTCACACTTTAATAATTTTTATAAAAAATATATATACCATAAAAACAAACATTTTATTCTCTTTAATTTGACTATGGTATTGATGTATTTTTTATTTTAAAATGTTAACATATTACGTGATTACCAGTAATGGCCAACAATAAATCGGGCTAGGTGAGCTTGGGTCATGTGTCAGACAGGATTAAGGTCAGAACGAGTTGATACGATAAAAATAATTTGGTTCAGGTCAGGTTGGTACGATTTTCAAGTTGAAAGTGGTCAAGTCATAACCCGATCGAGTTTGAATGATGTCATGTCAGAACGAGATTCAACTTAAAATAGGTTGGTTTAATAAATGAATTAATTGAAGTTGTATATTTCAATTTTGCTTCTTGATTTTTGACACTGGTTACGTGCATTCAGGCATTAGTTACGCGGATGACATTATTCACACGTACCACGACCGATAAACGCGTGTATGGTGTCACGTAACGAGCGTAACACAACCGGTTACGCGTTCGATTATGTTCGTGCATGCACCCCGCGGGTACCCGTCTATTTGTTAATAAATTAAATAGTTATTGTCACTTAATGTTAATGCATTTTGAGCTACTGAACAATCAACGTCACGCCTTAACATATTCCGCCATAGATTAGGGTGTGTCGGTCCACTACGAATGGTCTTATGCACATAATATGTATGCATTGAATCATTTTATCATTATATATTATGACTGTCATTATACATCACAATTTGAAAAAAAAAACAAAAAAACTCCAAAATTACTAAAATTACGCTTATATAAAATTGTAGGTTTGCACTTTTTGTAACATTTATATTTTATACTAACTAGCGTTAAAAACTTCACATCCTATTTTGAAAATGACACTTTTATCCTCATCCCTAAATGGCCCACATTCACAATTGGTTTCCTTTTCGTTCTTTTTAATTCTTTTTCTTTCTTTCACATTTATTTATTTTATTGTATATTTTAGTTATTTACTTATATTACTTTTTAATTTTCAAAACAATACTAGGGGGTGTTTGGGTTTCCTTATTTTTACCTCCTTATTATTTATTCACCTTTATAGATGAAAACTAGCTTTTATCATTCGTGTTGCGGGGGTTGTTTTATATTGTTTGTTTTAATATTTATTTATTTTTTGAATTTATATTTTTTTATTGTATGAAAGTTAATAATATAATTATGGTTTGATGATAAATTGTGTCACAAATAAATGAGATCTTATAACCCGGTTTAAAAACTATATAGTTTGATGAGACCCAAGACCCATTTTTTTTACTATAAAATTGGTTTTAATTATAAATAATATTTATGAAAGTTAATAATATACTTATGGTTTGATGAGACCCAAGACCCGTTTACTTTTTTACTATCAAAATTGGTTTTTTAATTTAAATAATATATATATATATATATATATATCTTTTTTAAAATAAATAAGATATTATTTTTTATTATATCCTATTTTATTGGATTTGTACATTAATAAATTGGTGAGAATAATTTTTAATTTAATGAGATGTTATAACCCGTTTAAGGAATATCTGGGTTTGGTAAGACCCATACCCATGAATTCGAGTCAAATGTATGAGAAACCTTCATTTAAAAATCAAGCAAATCTGGTGACTCCAAAAAAGGGGGAGCGACCACATCACGACACGTAAGATTTTTATGTCTTCGTATATATATTTATTATATAGATAGATAGATAATGTTTGGGTAATATAACTTATTAAACCTTTTAAACGAGAGAGTGTGTGGGGGGGGGGGGGGGGGTATAAACGGGAAGAAGGGAAGAAAAAACTTGAAATAACACACCTCCCTCCCGCCTGCGTGCAGATACCAAAATCCATCCCCAATTTGAAAGGCATTACGATCTAGGGCTTGAAATTGATGGCTCCTGTTGATCCATTTCAAGGGCAGCCTATTCTCTCTCTACACCCTAACAGGTTCCCTCATTCCAAAGCTTCACTCAAATCCAACGATCTCCAAGCTATTCACCACCATATCAGTTCAATCGTATTTTCTATTCTCTACCTCTTCTCTTTACTCATATTCTCTGTAGAAATTGCTGTGTAGAATCGGATTAGTTTTGTTTCCAGTGTTTTTATCGGATTTTTAGGGCTTGGAGACTTTAGATTCTATCTGAAGCCTAGCGTAGTAGCTACGGATATATCAATTGTGTATACAGATACATACTTAAGTTACGCAGATATGTATAGACATGTTTTTCCCTCTCATTGTTAAGTTTAATACACATTATTAGAGCTTGAACTACTAAATCTACACATAGTAACAATCCGAGAACAAGCGGAACTTTAGTTTATCTGTCTTTGATTGTTTATCATTGTTAGATGTCGTATGCTGACCTTACAAGTGCTTTTTTAAGTTCATTTTTTATTTATGGTTTATGCATTATTACATCCTCAGAAGCAGCAACAGTTACGGCATATTTAGACATATAGTTTACCACTTTAGCCGACTAATTATCCTACAACTTTACATAAGTTTTTTTGCTTCGACATTTAGTGTATAATGAGTACCTTTTAACTTCAACTAATTATACTACAGTATGCATACATATAGGACTGTATTTTTTAGGCATACATTCACGCACACACTCTTGTTTTTCTTTGATTGTTATGTTCAGTAGACATTATTAGAGCTTGAAGAGTTAAATTTACGTATAGTAACACTCTGAGAACAAGCTAACCTTTTATCTGGGGTTGGTTAAGATATATATCACTGCAAGATGTCATATGCTGACCTTACAAGTGCTATTTTAGTTCCTCTTTATTTATGGTTTATACATTTTTAGAATAAACAGTTAGGACATCTTTAGACGTATGGTTGTAACACTTTAGCCAACCAATTATTCTATTTCTACTCTTTACATGTCTTTACTTTGACATTTTGTGTATAGTGAGTGCCTTTTGACTTCCAGTTGACAAATATAATCTAATTGCGTATGAAATGCTTTTTTTTTTTAAAGATTTCGTTATGTGGAATTGAGAGGGTGTGATGGTGTAAAATAAAGAAAAAAGCAGGATCTTATTGTCCAGCCCTCTTTTTTAAAGATTTCGTTATGTGGAATGTACAATGTAGTATGAGTTACAATGTGATTTGAAATTAATAGTGTCTGTCTCTGTTTTTAAGGCACAACAAAACCTTGATAAGCATTTTGAGGAAGCAAAATCAATTATAGAGGGTGGTTCAGAATTGCTAAACACACAGGACAATTTTGAGCCCAATATGAAGGAGAATGAAAACCCTCAAAAGAATAGACCAGCTTTGGCCCGGAAGCGTGCTAAGTTCTCAATGAAGCCTGATACAAGGTAAAACTTATACACACTACTTTGTTGTGCTCTCACACTAATAAGGTTAATCCTTTAAATATCTATATGTTTTAGAATCTTACTTTATTGTCAATATAGTAGCGTACTATGAAAATTGTAAGCGACACTGTAATAGTAGCTAATGCGTATGCCGGAAAATTCTGTAACAATAATGTGTTTGCTTTTTGCTACAAATCATCGAAACATACCACTCTTTTCACCAAATGTAGCAACATAGCAACCTCTTTTCTATTTTATTAACCACTTAACCATTCATATAAATATGCCAGTTTTTTCAACCAAAAAGAGCAAGACAATTTACCTGGTTTTTGTTTTATTTGATAATGGTAAATGATATTAAAGTTTGCTACTATTTCTGAATTTTGTCAGTTTCAAAGTATGTTGCTATTATTAGTAGACCAGGTATAGTATCCTGCAATTCAGTTAGTTCTATGCACACACTATTAGACTAGTTATAGAATTATCATATCTAGAAGCTATTGCTATTATATAACTAGTCACACACACATATAATCTGGAGTTGGTTTAATGTGCAATACTATTGACAGCCAGCCTTCTACAATCGTAGAACCAACTTTTAAAATGGATCAGCTACTTGACCCTGAAGACGTTTTTGCAGCCTATGAGAAGTTTGAAAGTACATTATTCTTCACTAATCTTTGAGATTCTATAATATCTAGTTATGTCACATTGCTAATCTATACAATTTTGAAATTAATTTTTAGACACCAAGAAAGAATTGAAGAGGCAGAGAGGTGAAGACCCAAATGAACCCAAAATTTCTACTACTACTACTACTAGACAGCGTCGTCCCGAAATACCACGGTATTATTGATTACTGGGCCTAATCTTTTTTTCACTAAATTGTGTTGCTTTATAAGTTTCTTCTGGTGTAACATTAAATTCATACTTTAGGAGAAAGATTAGTTATCAGCATCATGTATACTCCAGTCAGCCTGAAAATGATACATTGCTTTCTCAAGAAACACTGCACGACACTACTGAAACTCAACCTATACAAGACACCCAGCAATCTGTCACTTCCAACTGCCAATCCAATGAAAAAGAAGTCACTGGTGAGTTTTTATGCTTTTGAAGTTTAATAACTGAATGCACCATGAAATTTTTTACATCATCACAATAATTTTAACGATTATGTAATCAGCTTTCTTTATGATGTTTGGCTGACCTACATTAGTGGAATTAGTTATGTGAACCTTTTACATTGTATACTATACAGACATGGGCATGTAAACGGACCGAATAAACACAAATGGAGCAAGTTCATGTTTGTTCGTTTAACTTTATTTATTCGAACAAACAACCGAACACGAACAGTTAAACGAAGGGGGTTTTCTTGTTCTGTTCATTCTTAGAAAAACTGAGCATGTTTCTGTTCGTTTGTTAATTTTAATGAACTATTCACTAACGTAAAACGAATGGACATAACCGAGCATAGATGCATGAACATAACTGAGCTAAAACCAGTAAAAGTAAATGTGAACATGTGTTCGGCCTAAAAATTTAATAAAAGAGACTAAATTATAACGGGTGTAAAATTTTAAATGTATATATTTAAGAGCCAACATAAATGAACGTAAACGGATGTTCAAGAACATAAATGAACAAACGCGACATGTGTTTTTTGTTAATTCGTTTATCAAATAAATGAACATAAATGAACCTCCCACCAAATGGATCACGGACAGTTACATGATAAATCCAATAACTTTTCTTAATCGAGAGATGTACAGATAAAACAAATTAAATAGTAAAAGCTTGTTAAATGTTAACTAGAGATTATAATATTATGGTATATTTTCTAGTTAATTTGGGAAACAAAATAATATAGTTAAAGTTCAACTTATGTCTGTTGTGTGAACAGGATCAATAACCAAGGCTGAGGACAGAGTCAACAAGCTTTTTGATGATTTAATGTCTAGTAACATTGCTGATTTAGATGGAAACGAGACATTGTCCTATTTGGAAGATCGTTTGAATATCAAACATGTTGCTATAAACGATTTACATCTTCCTGACTTCCATGATAATCCTACAGTTAACATCTTGTCTTCAGTCAACTTTCTAAAAAACCAGCACATGTTGCCTGATACACGTTTTTTATCAGATAATTTAAAAGAAAACACAATCGAGAAACAAAAGAAATTACCCGACAAGCCCTTTGATTGCATATCTTCCCCTATACCATCTAAAAGTCCATTACAGGGAATTTCAGCATTTGGAAAAATTATTTCAAAATCTCATGCAACCGAATCAAATGATCCCTTTTTGCCCCGTGATATGGATATGTTTCCTGCTACTGCAACTTCTGAAATCATTAGCAGGCCCTCAACTCATGCCAGCAAGGACACTGAGTTTCCAGTTTCTTCCAGCGAGGACAACGAACTTCCTGTTTCTGCCAGCGTGGAAGATCTCTCAGACTGTGAGCAGCATAATATGAAAGAAACGGATGTGGACATGCAAAAGAATGTAAGGTTTCTCATATATTATTCTAAGTATTGCTATTTTGACTCAGTAATATATAGATCATTGTTTCAGGTCAACTAGATCGAAACAGGTCAAGTCATCCCAGTTGTATAATTAATGCATAAAACTTGTTTCAATCATTCTATTATTTTGTTGATATAGATTTTTCTAATCATGTTAAAGACACTAAATATTTGTAGAAAATGCCAAATTGCCAATCCATCGCAATATGTTCTGACTCGCATTTTCTTACCTCTACTATATTTTGTTGGACTTAATCATTGTGTTTGCATGTGAACGAGTGTGAAATGGGTCACATTCAAAAATGGGTGTGTGCACGGGGCTGAAGCCCGATTTGGGTCAGGGCTGTTTGGGTAATTGTCTCATCTGCTGACATGGCAGGTTGAAGATGCAACAGAGAAAGTGGTGTCATCCAGTCCACTCAAAGAAAATGTTGATATTACTACAATTGGGGAACCAGAAAACAATTGTTTTCATTCAGGTTTTTATTGTTTTGACTCATTTCTTGCTAATATTGTGTCTTCTGTATTGCAATACTTATCACATACTCTATATATGAAGTTAAGTTATTATTTGAACATTTAATTGTTCAAAGATATTATTAGAGGTGCTATTTGTTTAAATTTGACCCGTTTGAGATATTGTAGCCGGATTAGCTTGTTTGAATTAAAACACCTCTATGGAGCTTTGATGGTTTAAGCTATTGGTTCTATTCTTAATTGCTATTCAAAAAATAAATAAACATTTTAATATTTTAATTCTTAGTTTTGTGTCAAATATAATATTTTAATTCTTAGTTTTGTGTGCAATTTGACACATGTACGTATGAATCGTTACTTTGGTTTGTGTTCTATCTTAAACGGGTCAAATGAGTCGAATAAAAAAAATGATCTACTATATAAGCAGGTCAAATGGGCTGAAAACAATTTGGTTGAGAGTTATTGAATTTTTTCATAATGCATACAATCTACTATGATTTAGATTATATTTTAATTATATTGTTTTCATCATTATATTAATGTATAAAATAATGGATAAAGTTTGTTTTCAGAAGACATGTTATTCTGATTTGAAGCGACTGTTTCATCCCTTTGTTCACATATACTTATGAATTAGTTGATTTGGGTCGATTCAATCTCAAACGGGCCAACTAAAAACTTTTAGCTAACAAAAGAACCAGTAAAAGGAATTAAAAGTTGCTGAAGATGTATATTGAATGCACACAGCCTCTTAAATTGTTTTTAGTCAAAGATTCAGATCATTATTGTGATAAATGTGCTTTTGTAATCATGATCTAACACAATAGTTACTTTTGTCAGCTCAAACAGATGATAGTTCTGTCAATGTCCCTGTTTCAAGCCTGCCTGTTCAAAATCCTGATGTTCACGAACAACATAACAAGGTGTGTTTCTAGAATATTGCTATTATTTCATTTATCAATAAATATTAGTAGCTTTATTTTAATAAGGCATATCATGAACTTAAAATCTTTTTTGATGCAGTAGGCCAGTAGCTATTATTATCTCTTATATCCAAACATGTAGGAAAATTATTAAAATCCAAGATCGTTTTATAGTAATATGATTTATGTTTACACAACGTTTACATTTATTTCAAAGGTAGAGAAATAATTTCTATGAAATTTGGTTGCAATTGCTTTTCATTTATCTGCAGTTTTTTGTTTTGTTTAAAACTGTTAAATATTGTACTGTATTTTATGTTATACATGCTTTCTTTGAAGTATTTGGCTAAGCTTAATCAGTTATGATACTGATTTATAACAATTATAAACGGATATTAAAAGTAAATTAAATATCATATATGATAATAGGCCATCTTAGTTCTTATTCGTCATAACTTGAAGTTTATAATCATACTTTTTGAATACAATAGTTGCTAATTTTATAGTAAATATTTAACAACCTATACAAAATAGTCAAAACTTGACACATATATAAAATAATCTTTTTACAGGAACGCCCGAAGAAAATGAATAGTCGAAAGTGGACAAGAGAAACATGTAAAGTCGATCCAAAAAAGAAGCGCCATAGTTTAGCAGGTTTTTTTTATTATTATTTTCTTCATTTCTTAATGTTGTTTTATAATCTCCATGTTTATTTTTAGGGTTTATGTTGAATTTTTAACCAACCAGCCTCGGTTTAAAAAATATGTACAACTAAATAAGCTTTATGACTAAAAGCTGTGTGTTTTCATTTGTTTATATCTACCTTTTTACCAATCAAAAATAGTAGTCTGTTTTTTTAATCAAAAGATATCAAATTTTTTTATTAAGAGGGCTTAAGCTATGATCTGTCTTTTGATTTGGCGATTAAGTTCTTAAAGTTTGTTCGGGCGACTAACATAATCTTTCAAACTTTGAGGACTTTATATATAAAGTGGTGAAAGTTGGTTGGTCACATTCAACATAAACTTTATAATTTTCTAATAGTATATAATTGAATATTATAAATTTATTGTATTTGCAGGGGGCGGGTCTGGTTGGACAAATGGTGTAAGGAAAAGCAAAAGAATTAGAAGTAAACCTTTGGAATACTGGAAGGGTGAAAGACTCTTGTATGCACGCGTCCATAACAGTAAGTGCTTAATATTTTTGCCACTTACTGACCCCTTTATAAGATCTGTTTAATTTGACTGATTGGACTTTTATATAAAACTTTTGCAGGTCTACCGACGGTCGTTGGCAGGAAGTATATCTCTCCGACCGCAACCAAAAGCAAAGGGAAACCTGGTTTTAAGGTTGAATCTTTTGTTTCAGATGAGTACAAGGATCTTGTTGACTTGATTTCCTTGCATTAACATTTTCTTGTTAGCTCTGATCCTGTTTGAGATTATGATGGTATGTATAAAGGCAGGCGTATGCCATTTGAAAATACCTGTTATGTTAGACGTGTGTACTTGTTAGGTAAATCAATGTTTATAGATATTGAATCGACAAGTTGTCTTGCTGTTATGTATTTGTTTTCTTTATGAATGTCCCTGTGTTTTGATAAATCAGTCTTATAGTATCATGTTTGTGAGCATCACCGCTGCACGTTCTGACGGTTAGGGGGGTGTTTTAATTTGATATGAAAAGGCTTTATGAGTTGTGGATGATTTGTAATGGGTGCTAATATTGGTATACCATCACCCAAATCGAGTTGTATAGCCCTAAAAATAGCAAGATGTTTCTTTTATTGCGTAAAACATCTAAATAAATTTTTAAGTAAGGGTTTTAATCATATAATGTTTATGCCGTTTGATAAATAATTATTGAGAACATGTGTTGTATTAATCAAATGCCATTTGGTTTTTAAATCTTACATAAAGTTGACGATCGAGCCAAACATCTTTCAAATTGATGTGACTAAGATAGTCAAATAGAATCAACACTCAACAGAATGGAGTTCCTTGTCATTCCTACTTTATGAAACGAATGCTTGCTTTGGAATCGCTTAAGAGCAGGCTGTGATGCGAGGACTCTACACGATCACTTTAAAAGCGAAAAGCGATTGTCTACCGTAGATATAATGTAGACTTACAATGACATCCTTACTTCACGTTAACATCATTTGCCTTTGGACTGTAGCATGTAAAAACCCTCGCTAAAACGGCTCTGAAACAAACAAAATGGTGCACACTCACCAAGGACTGCCAGTGATATACTAGAGAAAGGTGGGGATGACGTCAACTCCGCATAGCCTTTGCTATGCGATGAGAATTACAATGAGAATTACAATGGGAAGCAAGGGTGTAAGGCGGAGCGAATCCGGAAAGAGTGCCTCGGTTCAGATTGTTCTTATTCTACAAAGAAAGAGAACTGTCAAGCAAGGAAGGCGCAGTAAAAAAAGCCTTTTTCGATCTTGATTATAGGCCGTAATACCTACCCACTTTCTTTTGAGTAAAGATAAATGGTCTTCTAGCACCTCTACTTTCCGTCGAGTGGCTTCCTAGATAGGGAGTACGACCGGTAGTAAACGAGAGATGGTAATTACTTAATAGTAAGAGCGAATCGCGTTTGAACAACCCCACCACAGATGACTCATTTGATTCTCCTATTGCTCTAGTGAAGCTCGTACCTCTTTGGTTTAATTAGGTCTCAGTTATATCAGATGTTTAACTTTTGTTAAAAAAATATTAAAATTTTAATCATTGCATTTGCCTACATTTCTGAAATTGTTTTATTGGTTATCATATCCATGTTTCATTTCAATCAAAAATCCAAACTATAAATTGTTAACCACAATCTTTTAAAACCAACATTCTTAATAACAAGACTGACATTAAACCACCAGTAACCGTCAATTATAACATATAACAGTTAAAAAGACTCATACACAACAAAATGTCTATCAAGATTGTATAAGATGACGCCTCTTACATTTAGACTCTGCTGCAAGATCCCATATCAGATACGACCACTTTTACCTTTTTACCCGATTCTGTTACCATTCTACTCTTCAGATTCTTTCGGTGAATTTTCAGGCGTCTTCAGATTAACAACACCAGCAGATGTGTTTCCTTTATGTGCCTCAACAACCGAACGAAACTCTTCAACAATCGATGCATCTTTGAACTTCAACGCAAATGTCGAAAGACCATTTTGTCCCTCACCCGTACTGTTCACACATGCAAAAGTGATCCCTTTTTTCTCCATACTAGTCAGCTTCATGTCGGGAAATAAACTCGCGTTTAAAATCAATCTATAGTTCCCTCTTGCCCTCATCACAAGCCTCGCCTTTCCCGTTCCAGAAGTCAACACATTGACTTTTAATTCTCCTTTCCCGCGTTCTTTCCACCCGCCATCAATAAACTCAAAAATTATAGAATCTGCTGTGAAAACCGCCTTTTCGTTTTCCTCACCAGTTTCCACTTGTACTTCCTTCATGACAGACGGTGTTGTTTTGGTTGCCTCAGTATTCTTATCCGTGTTGCCAAACAGAGACGAGTTTCCGTTTGTACCGAAACTGAAAGACGAGAAAGCGGGTGAGTCGGTCTTCGCAATCGACCCGAATGAAAATGTTGAGTTTGAAAAACCGGTCCCGACAAGTCCCGTGAACGCGTTTTGGCTACTCGAAAGCTGTTGGAATGAGTTAACTGATCCGCCCACAGGGGTCTTTTCGTCATTTCCATCAATGTTTTCTTTCTCGGATGCAGGGGCAGTTCCATCATTTCCCTCTAGCTTGTCCTTGTCTTCATTTTTCTCCTTCTCCACGGGGATATTTCCAGCATTTTCCACCAACTTTTCCTCTTTCTCAGCTGGAGGGGCATTTTCATCATTTCCCACCAACTTTTCACGCTTTTCACAGTTCTCTTTCTCAGATGCAGGGGTAATTCCGTCATTTCCCACTGAACTTTCTTTTTCTCCATCATTGCCTTTCTCCGCTTCGTCATTTCCCACTGATGTTTCAGAAGCAGGAGTTGAAGTTGTAGGGGGTACCAAACGAATTGCTGCAAAGAGATTCGAAGAAGGTGCAGCTGGGGTCGACGACGTTTGACCACGTTTGACTTTGACTATTCTTCTATTTGCCAGCACTTCATCACTAGCCCGTTTAAACGTACCCGTTTCTTGCCCGGGAACCTCTTCTTCATCATCAAGACCCGGGTTATCCCGGGACAATTCTCTACCCGCAGCTCGTTTTTTGGTAGGTGGAAACGAGTTCTCTGCATCCCCCATCACAATACTATGAAAAATGTGATTCTGCAAGAGATACATATAAAAATGGTTATTTAAAAGGCTCAGCAAATAAGAAAAAAAAATCCTGCACAAAATAAGTCGGTTAAATACTTAAATAAACATTTAAACTTGGACCATCCACTTGTCAACACTCCACAAACAAAAGGTACATAACTTAAACATGTGCACATCTAATGGAGATTTTATTCAGCAGAATGCCAATTCTACCCTTGATGCATTTAAGATACGAATTGACTTGCAACTTGCAGATTTAGCAACAAGTATAATTGCGTGTAGATTAAAAAAATTCCTATACTACAACGATCCATATTTGAAAACGTCTGTCATTTTAAACAACCTGCAATGAAATGATCAGGTTTGAAAACGGCTGAATGTGAGTGGCTGCACAAAGTGTTTTCTTATCGCGCAAAACTTCTATATATGATATTATGCTTATAAAATATATATAAGGATGCGTTCTTTTCAGAACCAATAATATGTTGACAACCACATAACAATTTGTACATAGTGCATTGGAGATCTGGAGAGAGGAAGTGAGCGTAATTGATGGTATATGGCTAATTTGATATTAGTTGCCATTACAGCAAAGGCTTCACTACGTTAAATCTATTATATCAATATGAGATTAGCAACTAAAACATAAGCAAGGTACTGAAATACTTCCGCTTACAATGTTTAATAGATCTCTAGGAACGAAAACATGCATTTGCAACAACAACAATCATACCCTGTAAACTCTCACAAATAGCAATGCTATAAGCAGGGTCTGGGGAGGGTGGGATGGGATGTAGGCAAACCGTAACTCTTCCCAAAGAATAGAGAGGTTGCTTCGAGAGAGACCCTCGGCTCCAAAGACCATATGTATTTACTTAAATCTCAAATATATAGCATTCCAGCCACATTCTAACCAACCTATGCCATTCAAGCGAACCAACGGCTAACGAAATTAAAGTACGAGCCAATTAACTGCTACCTATAAACAACACATACAGCCAAATAACGTATTTATTTAACGAAAAAACACAACTCATGTTTCCCTCTCCGCTCCAAAACTCGATTGCTCTTTTCCAAATAAAAAACGGCCCGTACGTGTATCTTTCGCGATGCACACGGTGACTTATCAATCAACTCAAATGACTAATTGAGAACTAAAAACATCTTAACTTAGGGAAAATGCCTGTAATCTATTAGTAAAGGAAGGCTATATGAGTTAATGCTACAGATACAATTATACAAATAATATGAGTGGATAATACGCAATGATCGAAATCAAAACCCTAAAACAGCATAACCTAACTTGCAAGCAGCATCCGTACCGTAATAATAAATAAGTTAATCGATTAGAAATAGATACATATTATGAACCCTAGAAGAGTAATCGATGGTACCTTAATAATAATTAAAAGCCTTAGCTTAGGCGGTAGCGTTACGGTTGTATGTATATGTATATATATATGAAGGAACCCTAGAGCAAATATATATCAATTCTATTTCTATTTCTATTTCTATTTCTATTTCTATTTCTATTGAATTTACTATAAATAAAATAAATCATTTCATATTTTATTTATTTAACCATGTATAGTAGGAATTGTAAGGGTATTTATTATAGGACCGACTGGCGTACAGTTAGGTGCATAAAGGGGCTCAATTTAGCTGCTAGTTTGAATTAGAATTTGATAAATTTATTGTAAGTGAGAAAGTTTTTGGTGAATTGACATAACAAGATGTTGTTGGTTCATCATCGAGGAAGCATTTGTATAGTGCCTAAAACATATTTGTAAGCCTAAAACATAGTTTTAAAAATATATTAAAAATATGAATCATTTAACATATCAAATGTGTATTCGATACATTAATCCTATATTAAAGGTATTTGGTATCCAAATATAAGTTATAAATGTAAAACCTTCCATACTAAATGGCAAGGATTTAGAGTATGCATATACGGACCTAGCGCTTTCAAACCCGCATCAGTCCAATTCTCATAGAATGATTTTTCACTCTACTTGTAAATCTATATATTTGTCACTATGGGGCTTAAACCCTCAAGATCAAGGAAAAAAAAACACCTTACTTTTTTTAGACTAGATAAAACATCTAAGTTTCAGCATCGTTATATTGTTATGATATTTTTCATTATTGTTTAAATAAAATGTACATTAAATAATCACAAAACTTGATTAATATCTAATATTTTTTACAATTACCTCTCATCAAACTTAAAAAGAATAACCATATTTAATAACCAAGTTTCGTATTTGTTCTATTTAATCACTTGATTTTCAACATATAAAAAAATAGACAGGAGAGCAACATTCCAACTTGCGTTGTTCTGTAATTAGAAAAAAGTTTGAATGACTACTATCATTCAAATATATATCAACGATTTTAACACAACAAACAAATGAGCAAACGCCAGCTAACTTTACACATAGATGCATTACGAGAGAAACAAATTAAAAGTTTACTTCACCACACACCCAAACATGGAAGACTCGAATTTGTGAACATTCTGTCATAAACCTCATTGTTAAGTAGAATGACGCGGCTCGACCCCATTTAACTCGTATAGAATAAATAAATAAACACCAGAAAATAAACAACATATTCATCATAACAAGAATTTTAACAGAGTAAGTTACAATTAAATGAAAATAGGTACATTATTGTAGTCACTTTGAACCACCATTCTTACAGGCTATAAAATGTTTTTTTTTTTACATTCACAATAACAGGTAAAATTAATATGAAGGATGGGAATCGTCACCTCAAAAAGAATATTTATATGGAGTGTCTAGAGAGTATGCAACTAAACTCATGGTGAAATCTATACATCATATCGTATGCCTTGAAAATATAAAATCCATGACGCACTTACGTAATTACACCACAAACATGTACCTGGAAAAGAAACACATCACATTCAACCTTTCTATTTGCATTAAAGGTGGGAATAGTTTTCTCACTCGAAGGAGTTGTGCAAAGCAGGGAACATCTTGAGTTGATTTAGGTTGTGTTTGTTTTTGCTTATAAGGTCTGTAAGGAGTCTATGTCTGCGAGTGCGCAGACACAAACTCTTGAAGACTGTTTGTTTTAAAAAAAAAATCTGAAAACTGTTTTTATGGTCTTAAAAAATAAGTTTTTTTCACCATTTTCACACTTCTTAACATCATATCAAGTATCAACACCCAATGTCCAACACCACCACCCACCCACCGTCTGACACCACCACCACCACCATCCGCCGCCACCACCACCCACCACCACCGTTCGCCGCCACCACCACCGTCAACCACTCACCACCACCACCGTTAACAACCCACCACCACCACCACCGTCCATCACCACCACCACCACCGTCGGCCACAACCACCGTCCACTACCACCACCATCCACTACCACCACCCACCGTCCGTCGCCACCACTACCCGCCACTGCCACCACCCACCGTCCGCCGCCACCACCACCACCCCGCCACCACCACCCGCCACAACCATCCACCACCACCATAGTCCACCACCCATTGTCGGCCACCATCACGGTCCACCACCCACCACCACAACCGTCCATCACCACCACCCATCGTTCACCGCCTACCACAATTGTCTACCACCACCCACTTCCATAGTTCGTATACGACTATCAATTATTTTAGCAGTCTACAAACGTTAAATGACTTTTATCTACTGTAATATAGATGATATGTAACTAATTTTCAACTTATACAGACGATATCCAGTTTATAAAACAAACAGTATTATATTTTCAGATTGCAGACCTTCAGACCACATCTTCAGTTGCAGACATTAAATCAGATGAAATCAGATTGCAGACAATTTTTGTCTTCAAAAACAAACCGCACCTTAGTGACGTGGTGTAAGCACTGCCATAAAAAAAATAATAGGCAAATTTAGACATATGATTAAAAAACCTGACAAAATTAAGAAATTTGGAAATTAAAATATCACTCATTATAATTTAATATCATTTTGTTAACTTTTTGACCAAATAGATTGATGTTCACCTTTACTTGTAATATGTTATGTTGGCTCATCTATGTAAGTTATGTGTGTTTGTTTATGTTAGTGGACCATTCGTTTATAATATTACGAATAAAGACAAAAGAAGATGTTGAATTTCTTCACGAACGAACACGAGCAAATTCTTCATGAACAAAAATGCCCTATTCGTGTTCGTTTGGTTCGTTTACAAGCCTAAGAATACTAAAAACATATGTATTTTCTGTTTTATCTTCAACAGGACAAAAACATATGTGCAAACCTCATAATCAGCTCCAACACTCCTGATGTTCACAGTTTGAATTTCATTATGTTTAGCCCAAATAAGTTTCCCACTGTTGTTCATGCTAGCTACAATACTCTGCCAACTTTAACCATTATAGCCTTCATCACAGCCAATAGCAATCACGTACCGAAGAAATTTGCATAAAAATGAACTGTTTTCTGATTAATATTCTAATGAATATTGTTTGCAGTCATGTTTCTCCAAAATTTCACTTTATAACCAAAATAAAGACTTATTAATCGTTAAATATGTATTAGATTATTAGAGCATCTACAATAAAGAAACATAAAAACATATAAAAAACATGCATAGTCAACTACCACATCACAAAAATACAATTATTTTAATATACCTAAAACCCACACAATAAGACATTCTAAAAACACCAAAAACAATTATTATATATTTTTTTTTCAACACCCAACCTTCCCCACCTGATCCCACCACCTTCAAAAGCAAAGTTTTTCCTTGTTCTTGTGAAACAAGATCTCTAAAAAAATGGATCATAAAAATTACACTCACAAATAGGTAAGCACTAGTGAGGTGGACAAAAACTCAAAAACACCATCTAAAAATCTCTTATTGTCGATGGTCTACTATTAGGGTTTATTTGTATTTAGCCTGTGGACCTAAGTTAGATTTATATAGGTGCATTATCAAACTGCAATAAGCAACTGTTAACACTTAACACAAATAAAATTAGGAATAGAAAAAACTTACTGTGTTGAACTTTTCATGCATTCAATAGCCCAAACCCTTTGAAGTCCTTAATTCAAAGTGTTCTCAAGTCTACACAAATATGAAAAACTTGAAGAACTTAAGAAAATGTGGATAGAATAAACTTAACCCGATCACAACTTTATTTTGCAACAACAAACTACACATATAGTAGTAAGTGTTTAAAGCTTAATGTAATAAAGAAACAATACAACTAGAACTAAAACTTCATTAGCAAATTTAACAAGAAATCATAAAGTATAAACTAACCACAAACTACACATTTAGTAGTATGTGTTTAAAGCTTAACGAAATAGAGAAATAATACAACCAGAACTAAAACTTCATTAGGAAATTTAACAACAAATCAGAAAGTATAAACTAACCACAAACTACACATTTAGTAGTATGTGTTTAAAGCTTAATGTAATAAAGTAATAATACAACAAGAACAAAAACTTCATTAGCAAATTTAGCAAGAAATCAGAAAGTATAAACTAACGCTATGTTCCTGAGTTCACTTAATGAGAGAAAAGAAAAGAATTTTTTTTTGTTTTCATTACTTTCTTATTTTATTTTTCATTTCTTTTCTTTATATTTTTTTTCAAATTGGAAAGAAAACATATTATTCCAACTTGCTATTTATTTCTCATTGTTTTCATTTCATATGTTTTCTTTTCCTCTATTTAATGAACTCATGAACATAATTTACTCTAAATTTCTTTCTTTTTTTTATTAGAAAAATCCTCCTGAACACAATAATATTTTTCTTTCCTTCAATTTCATTTCTTTTCCACCGTTAAATTAACTCGGGAACAGAGCGTAAGTGTCATCATAAAAACCAAAACAGCCAAAATAAAAGTCAATTACACGGAGAATCCATGTGGTTTGATCCAAATTTTGGATTTTGTCCCTAAAGTTTAGAAGTTACGGTTTTAGTCTCTAACCACATAGTTTGCTTTCATAAATGGTCTGTGGGTAAGAGAAAATTACAATTTTGCCCTTTTAAAAGTTACACTTTTAACCCTTTTACTTATTTACTCTTTTAAAAGTTACAGTTTAACACTTTAACCCTTATTGTGTATTATTTTTATACTAGTTTGAGGCACGTGTATTACACGGGTAATTGATAAAAAATTTTAAACTTTAACCATTAAGTGAAATACAGCCAACGAATTGATCATATATTGTCTATACAGTTATAATTTACATTAAAATTAAAGAAATTACATAACTAAGATTACATAAGTATGCTACAAATAAGTAAAAACTTTCATGTACACTACATTTGTGATTGCATTAGTATGTACATATACATTGTTTATCAAAAATCAAAATCTTTAGTCCATGTCTACTTACAACTCTTAATAAGGTAACATATATGTCTACTTATAACTCTTGATATAGCCATGTATAATTGTTCGTGTGACAAAAAAAGTTCTTAAAGTACATACTAACCATAGATAAATGATATATATCCATGAAACTAATAAATAAATACTCATGCACATAAAATATCATATATTTTAATCAATTAATATAATGTCATTTGAGAACATCTGCTCATGTTTATATAAAAAAAACATGATTATCCCAAAAATCATATTACCTGAACTTTGATGATATAATCATCTTTAGAATATTTAGAAATTGAAATTGATTGATCATGATAAATTTGTTGTCTTTAATATTCTGTGTATGACAAATTTTAAATTAATTTTATATTATATAATTAACAATTGTATAATCAAGCAACATAAAAAACCAAAAATTAAAATATAACAAAATGATTTGTTTCATTTCATATGAATGTAATTGCCAAGAAAATGACAAAGACGTACTAACCTTAAAACCATGTTCAAATAACAGAGATTATTCTGAGTTAGTAGAGTATTACAAGATTTAAAGTTGCATAAAGTGAAGTTAGTGATTCTTATTTATAATAGTTGAAAGTAGGGTTGTCACTTTTACCTGGAACCTGAAACTAACCCCGTACACGAACCCAAACTAAACCGACCCAAGAAACCTGAACCCGAACCAAAGTAATTCGGGTTGGTTCTTGGGTCCGAATTCTAGGTTTCCGGTCAACCTGAAAAAACCGAATAGACTTTTGGTTTTAAAATCATATATATTCTTAGGTATTAAAGGTTAAGTTTTAGTTGCTGACGTTATCAGAATTTAGTCTAAATCGAATGTTCTCATTCCACATATTATGAATCGATTGTTTATTGTTTATTAATATTGAATGTTTTTAATTTAGTAATTTATCTTATAAGACACATTAAATTAAATATATTTGAATGCATAAAAAAGTATAATCAAATCATAAAATATATGATTCGGCCTAAGCTATGGAAGAATATATTGAAAACTAAATATTAATCTTCTCATGCCAAAACCCTTAATACTACAACAAAACTAATATAAATAAATGACAAATCATTCATATAATACATCGTTATACATATGGATTATAATTATTCAACTTCAATGATTTAATGCTAAACACCATGATATACATACATGTATTTTTCATGTTTGCAATATTTATACAAAATATTTGTAGAAAATTAAGAAAATACACATTTTCCTGAGTCCAAATATATATGAGAAAATTTTAAATCCAAATTTGAAACCGATCTTATATAAAAAAAATTATACACTGCTGCTCAAATCTCAGCTTAAAGTCACATTTACTTGTGACTTTAAAATTTTATTCTAACAAGCCTGCAACTTCAATTTTGATATTTTCCTATTTTTTTATTACACCACTAGGGTATATACCCGTGTAACACGCGGGTGGAAAAACATGTCAACATACATAATAAATTTAAATAACAAATTCAAGCAACACAAAACTTCTTCAAACTTTCAGACCAAAACGTTAACCATTTACTTTGTCTAGATATTAAAAGTTAAAAGTTACAATAAGTTAATGTACACCGAACAAATAAAAAACATCAACAAAAGACATAAACATGTTCTTTCATATTAAATCACTATCAAATTCTTCAAACATTCTACCAAAAGAAACTCATTTTGTTTCACCACCTGAAAATTTAATAAAACAATAGCATCCAGATTAAATATATTATAATAAATAATACTATTATTAGAATAAAATGTAAACTTCTTCAAACATTCTACCAAAAGAAACTCATCTTAAACACTTATTTTTCATTTTTGACCAATCTTGCAACAAACTTTTAAATCATTAACATTAATATTTTGTTAAACTTTCAAAACTTAAAAACGTTTTACAATAAATGAATTTTCAAATAACTTTGGAAAAATTAACTTTATCATAAAATCGGTTGCTAAATAAGTGCGTATATATGTGTGTGTGTGTGTGTGTGTTAAAAGGAAAATCAAACCCGAGCTGACCCATTAAAAATATGTATTTAACTCTAAAAAGTTTTAAAATATAATTTGTTATTATGGAAATGTCAAATCCGTTTTAAACTAATTTATTGACTGCTTAACAAAAATAGTTTGTAAAAACAATCAAGAATTTAATTTGTTCTTATTTGAAATTCAAAATTTTGACAACAAATTAAAACATAATAGGATTAGATAATATTAATTTTGTTAAACGTCTTATGTAGATGAAACATGTGACGACACGAATTCATACCGAACAAATTTGATATTTTGTCAAATTTGGTTATGAAATGATTTATAGATGAAAAATGAATATGCCTTTTTAGTTAAAAAAATAGTATAACTTAAAAATAACTTGTGACGACACGAATTCATACCGAACAAATTTGATACTCTTTTAAAATTAACACAACACGTTTCGAAATAATTACAAAATATTAAAAAAATGGTTAATTAGTCACTTCAAAAAATTATGGAAATGTTTTTTATTTTTGAAACATCGATATCGGGAGGTTTATTTTAGAATTTAATTTTGACATTTAGACACAATAATAATGGTCAAATATAAAAAAATGGAAAGTTTGTTGAGATTGAAAATTATGAAAAGCTTTAAAAGTGTGTTTAATTTGTAAAATTACGTATTAATCGGGTTTAATTATGTTATGACTATTAACCATAAATTAAGCAATTATGGTGACTATTTAAAATTTGAAATTTAAATATAAATTCGAAATGATTTATTTAAATTTCGTATTTAAGCAACAACTTATTATATTTTTAGTAACTTCAAAGTAACTTATAATGATGATTCTAATTTGAATTTCGAATAGAAGATTGAAATTATTAATATGGGGGTTTATTTTTAGACTTTAATTTTAACATTTAGGCGTAATTAATAATGATCAAATATAAACAAATGGAAAGTTGGTTGATGATATAATATAAATATAATATAAATGGAAACGATAATAAAATTTTGAAATTAGAAACAATAATAAAAATGATAATAAAATTTTGAAACGATATGCCGAGTTTTGCATATCTTATATTATGTAAGATATAATATAAATAAAAACGATAATAAAATTTTGAAATTAGAATATAAATAGTAATCAAATAGTTTGTAAATTATCAAAATATTATCAAAATAAGGTAATATAACTTATCTTTGAAAATTTTAGTCAACTTATTATTTAAATTATTGATCATTAATTCTAAAAGTAAGTTATTTAAATGTAACAATATAGTCTAAATTTTAATGTATATAAAAAAAATATTTTAGCCAAATCATTATTATTATTATGGACCATCAATTATAAATTAATGGTTAATCATATACCAAAATTGTTTAGAATTACTATATTCAAAGCATTGACCTACATTGACTAAAAGTTTAAAAAGAGTTTAGATATGTTAATTAAATTGTATTAAAACCATTAATACAATTTATTGAGTTTAACTATCTTTATTAGTTATTTAAACACATAAGGATAGTCAAACTCAATAAATTGTAATAATGGGATACTTAAATTAGAACTTATTAATTCGGTTTTTATAACAAATAAGGAGAGTCAAATTAATTCGGTTAATTTGAAAACCTCAAAAAATTATGGATATATTTTGAAATGAGTTTAAAATTATGGAGAGTATTAAAACCTTTAAAATTTTGTTGAAATATTGGTCAATTTTTGAATTTAAAAGAAGTTTAAATATCTTGTAATAAAAATCATGAAAACTTTATAACTTATTTTTGGGTTTTCCATATATAATGTAATTGGTTATATATAGAAAATATAATGAATCTTACAATATAATAAAATAATAATGTTTTAAGTCAAATATATTGAAATATAAAAATGATAAGGAGTAAATGTTATTATTTCTGTCAAAATATGATGTAACAACTAATTAGAAAATGTAATAAATTAATAATAACAAAATTACTAAAATTATAATAATTATTATAAATTATAGAGATAATTATTAATAAATAGATAAATATAAGATACAAAAATAAAATTTTTCTTTAATACATCGGTTCTGATTAAAATATATTAAATGGACAAAACCAACAACTATATATGATTGATTATATAAAAATCAAATAAATTACATGATTTGTGAAAAATACATAAATATATGAATAATAAAAAAAATATACATCAATATTAAACAAAAAATAAGATATCTTATCAACAAATCTTCAACCCATGAAATTAGCTATATCAAGTTGGGAACATAACTTGAAATGAGAAAATTAAATATTAATATTCGTTTTACAAATAATAAATTTTAATCGTGGTAATGTTACATGTTATGAAATATTTACCCAGTAATTCATAAAATTCAACTTTAATTTAAATTTGAAAATTTATAAACTTTAAATTACATCGTTTTAGAAATAATAAATTTTAGTAATGGTGATTTTAGACATTATGAATGTTTGTTTAATCATCCATTTAAAAAGTTCAACTTAAAGTTAAATTGAACTTTAATATTTGACCAGACAATTTAAAAATGTTTGACCAACTTAAAAGTTTGACAAACAATTAAAAAAATATCAACTTTAATTTAAAGTTGGACATTTAAACTTTTTAATCAAATCGTTTAACTTACCAACTTAAACGTTTGACCAGCAATTAAATAAAAAAAAATCAACTTTAAATTAAATTTGGAAATTTAACTTTTTAAATTAAATCGTTTGGAAATTTAAACTTTTTAAATCAAATCGTTTAACTTACCAACTTAAACGTTTGACCAACAATTAAATAAAAAAATCAACTTTAATTTAAATTTGGAAATTTAAACTTTTTAAATCAAATCGTTTTAGAAAATAATAAATTGGTAATGATGGTAAGTTTAGACGTTTTGGAATATTGACTTACCATTTACGAATTTCAAATTTAACTTAAATTTGGAATTTAAAATTCGAAATTGTAATCGCTTTAGAAATAAAAAAAAGTAATCGCGGTAATGCTACATTTTATGGAATGTTAAACCACTGATTTACAATTTATTATTGGCCTTACCAGAAAAACAATAATGATAATGTCCATGGATGAAACTTTTTATTTAGAACTTATAAGAACAACATGTAAAAGAAAAATACAGGAAAAATATAAAACTTTAAAAAATATAAAACAACCATTGTTATAGGTATAACACATAAACCGAAAATTTACCGGAAAAACGTAAAAACGTAGAAATATTAGCTTAATCATCGTTTTTGATTTAGAACCTAAACTGATTAAAAAAAACAGTTAACAATGAAAATAAAGATAAAAATGGTTAGATCTACAATAACCGAAAGTAAATATGATGTTGCCGGAAAAAGATATAACCTTGCCGGAAAATCATATAACATTGGTGGCCATTAAAGTATAATATATAACCTTACCGGAAAACGGTTAATCTCGATCTACATTACCGGAATATAGAAGATGGTGGGTGGTGGAGTTAGAGAGAGAGAGAGAGAGAGAGATTAAATACAAACAAAAACGGAAAACAAAAATCTTACCAGAAAACCTTACCGGAAAACCGTAATAACTTCAAAATATCAATTCAATCTTGGATTTTGATATACAACCTAAAGAGATTATTACAAAATCATATAACAATTAAAATAAATATAAAACCATATCGGAAAACCTTACCGGAAAAAGATATTACCTTGCCGGAAAATCAAATAACATTGTTGGTCATTACCGGAAAACGAATAATCTAGATCTACATTACCGGAATATAGAAGATGGTGGAGTTAGTAATTAAGCAGAGAGAGAGAGAGAGAGAGAGAGAGAGAGAGAGAGAGAGAGAGAAATTAAAATGATTAAAATGATGGTGGAAAATTATAAGGTTTAAATAGTGTGTGAGATGACATATGGCAGCATAATAGAGACTCTTAGAATGGAAATTTGGTGAGTTGGAAGCCTAGGTGGATAGCCTAGTAGAATGACATGTGGCAAATTGTATTGATTTAATAGATTAGTAAGATTAATGCTAAGACTGTGGGGTGTGGGGCTTCAACGGGGGCGCTAGAGCCCCTCCGCTCGCGCCCCCAGGCGCTAACACCACACCACCAGGGCACTAGCGGGGGCGCTAACGGGGCGCTAGCGGGAAAAACAAAGCAGGCGTGAGCCGGTTAGCGGGAGAAGAGAGAGAGCTGCACATATTTTTATGTTTTTTGGACCGTTGGGGAGCCAAACAAACAAAAAAAAAATTATTTTTCCTATATAATTATACTCAATTTTACCCATTTTTATACTAAAACTTCAAACCTTCACCCAAAATCAATTCATCTTTTCAACTTTTTTTAAAAAAATGGCTGGAAATTGGTTCCCAAACCTTGATTCAGATTATCTTGACGACGATTTATGGTCGTCACCGCACCAACCGATGTTTTATTCGGAGCCGCAAGAATCATCCGGCTTTCAACCATCCAACACACAACCGTCTCTTAACTTTGTTGTTCCGGAGACACAAGAATCACACAGTGAAGCTACAGGACCAAAAAGACGCGTCCACCGGAAAAAACCAGTTGCAACGGACGGGTCGGGACCGGCTTCGACTCCGAGGACGAAACGGAAAGCCACTCTGTGGTCATCGGATGAGAAGGAAGCCTTGTGTCGGGCTTGGATAGTCATTTCTGAGGATCGGCGTTGCGGTAATTGTTTTAACGTTTTTAAAAAAGATTTTTAATAAAAAAGTTAAATAAAAAAGTTAAATGGAAATCTAATTTATTTATTCATTTTGCAGCCGACTACCAACAGAGAAAGATTTTTTGGACAAATGTTAGGGAGACGTTCTACATGCTCGTTGGGAGTACAGAGCGGAACCCCGATATGATTTCGAGTCGGTGGTCCGAAATCAGAAAATTTGTCGGCTTGTTTACTAATCTTTTCAACAGGAACAGCGGTCGTATGAGACCAAGTGGCAGTGATGATTTGGCGGTTTACAATTTCACGGTCGAAGAGTGGAAGCAGGAGTGTTTGCGGAGGTATGGGATGGTGAAGACGTGGGATGATTTAAAGTTGTGGGACAGGTTGAAAAGGTGTTCCAAGTGGGTTGAGCTGGTGGCGCCGGACTTTGATGCGGAAGTAGGGCCGAAACGGACTAAAACTATTTCGTCTGGAGCGTATAGCACTTCAACCGGGTAGGATTGCCGCGTTAGATTCGACCTAAACATTGCGGAGGAGGAAACGTCTTCACCACCGAGGAGGCGGCCATTGGGAATGGACGCCAAGGGGAAAAACCGGCTGAGGGGGAAGCCGTAAACATCACCAATCTTGTTGAATCCCTCAATAAATTCAACAAAACCATGGAGGTGGTCTCTTATGACAAAAAGGAAAAAAGTCGAATGAGAGATTTGGACTTTCTTACTAGAGACTTCAGTAACCTAAATCTGGTCGATCAAATGCTAATGGAAAAGCAAAATGAGCGTATCCGAAAGAGGTTGATCGAAGAAGACCAAGCCGAAGAATAAGAAGAATGTTTCTTTTTAGTACTTTAATTTTTATTTTATTTTTTAGATATTAATGTGTTTTTTTAATAATTTATGAGTTTTTTTATTAATACGTTGTTTGAATATATTTATAAAAAAATAAAAAAAAATTTCGCTGGAGCCCCTCCACACCAGGGGCCAGGGGCTCCACCAGGGGCTCCAACACCCCCCTTATCCAGTTTCTCTCTCTGCACACGTCATAATATTATTGGTTCTTGGCTCTTAAAGCCCCCACTAGAGCCCTCACTAAAGCCCCCCACACCCCTTAGTCTAATGAATGAATCGGTTATGATTTACATTTAATTAAAATAAACTTGAATTAATATATTGAAATGACTTAAAAGATAAGGACCACATATTAAAATTGGTTGAAAAAAAAAATAGAAAGACTATAAGATTAACAAGTGACAAAAATAATAGTCTTTTATTAGATTAAATACGTTACTATTTTATTATCATTCTTATTAGTGATGTTACTAGTATAAATATTATATTTATCATATTATTATTAGTATAATATTCTTTTTATTTATTATTAATTTACCATCAATAATATAAAAACTGTAACTTTAATTATACACATATAACTATAATAACTATAACCGGTGTTATTAATATTATTTAACAAATCGAGCAAACAGCTTTCCTTTTCTAGTGCTTGACTCGCATAGAAGCCAAGCCGAGCCGGAATCAAACCAATTAGCCACTTGCTCATTTTGTTTTTATGTGGCCTAAGACCATCCGTAGTATAACGTTATTATCGGTGTTTTGGCCCATAACGTCAGGCCCCCCTGACGTTTTGGGTGTTCAAAACCGTCCGGCGTTTTGTTGATAACGCGGGTTTGGCACAAAATTTGATAGTGGTATTTAGTTTTTGTCTTAATATATTATGTATATATTCTTTAAATAATAGAAATTAGTGAACCCTTTACTTGTTTAGTCAAATGCATACATGGCTATGATGCTCATGAAGAGAAGACAAAGATGAAGAAGAAGTGAAGAAGGTGGGGTTGGTGGATTTTTGTTTGAGTATTTTGTTATGTTGCCCCTCCTTTAACCTTAATAATTAAAATTGGTCCCTAAACTTAAAAGAAAGGAATTGACAACCTATTATTATTATTGCAATATATTTTTTTATATTTAATGTATTTTTTATTATAATGTAGTTTTTATTTTTAAATTTAACGTATTTTTTTTTATTTTAATGTAGTTTTAAATTAAAAAAACAAAAAAAATATAAAAGTGACTAGACGCCACGTGACTCATAACGCCCAGGGGTGGGGCTTTATGCCTACACCATGTTTTTGTAAAAAACCATAACTATGACTGGACGTCACGTGGCGCATAATGCCCAGGGATGGAGCTTTATGACCACACATGGTCTGAGAATCATAACTTTGATGACCGTGCCAATTAATGTGAAGTTCAGGTAAAGATAGACTAAGTAAAGTAGAAGAATAATCATCCAACAAGAATACAATATACCTATAAGGCCAAGTGCAATGGGGTGAGAATTTAGGCGATTTGGGGCGATTGAAGAGGAACCCCCCCCCCTCCCCGGCGATATTGGGGCGATAAGGGGCGAGGGCAGGTTGAAATTGTCGCCGGAAAACTTGGAAAAATATTATTATTTTATTATTATGAGCGTTGACAATGGTCAAAAATTTAAAAATAATTAATTAAAACTATATATATATATATATATATACCTTTTTTTCTATTTCACAACTATTTCAATTCAAATGTATATATAACATAGTCCAAATTAACAAATATTATAGCAAATATACAAGGGCAAATATCATAAAAAACCAACATACTTTCTGTTTTTTCTCGTTAAAGTCCCTTAACAATTTTTTGCACCGTAAAGTCCCTATACATGTTAAATTTGAACAAAAAAATGACGTAACTTATAAAAACAATATGGAACTCACATATTGGTTTTTCTATATATTTCCCATATATGCTCATCTCTCCAAATTAAAGTACAGTTCACTTCGACACTCACTATTGAGATTTTTTTTAATCCATTTGTAGATCACTCTTCGGGTCGATAGACAATACATGTACCAACAAACACACAATACCCATTTATTGCAGCCAAAGTCACCAAGAACTGAATAAAATAGTGTTTCTTAGGTTTACTCGAGTAATAGGCTACCAACTGTCCTTATTGCAGATTTCGTATGTTTTGTATCGGTTAGAGTTTTCATTTTTTTAATCATTAGTGTTATCAACTCAAGAATATAAATTCTACAACACCGCTATTGATTTTGAATTAAAGAATTGATTTGAACTGCTTAATGCTTTGAGTATTATTCTTACTGTGAAATGAATGACAATATTTTTACAATCACTTACATTGTCATGCATAGTTTTATTAATAATAATCTTAGTATAGTTCCATAAGCGAAAAAAAAATCATATTGTTTATAAAAGTTATGCCATTTCTTTGTTCAAATATAACATGTACAGGGACTTTAACGTGCAAAAAATTGTTAAGAGACTTTAACGAGAAAAAACAGAAAGTATGTTGGTTTTTTATGGTATTATCCCAATATATGAACATTAAATTCAGGAAATAAACACAGACCTTAGCACACTCCTTCGAGATGAGCATCTAGTGTAAAAAGTTAGGATCAGGTGAGCCAAGATTCCATATCTGAAATGGGAAAAATTATGTTACGGTGTATTTGAGATGACCGTCAATCTTCAAAGAACACAAGAGAATAAGAGAAAATAGACCCAAAAATAATAATTTTTCTTATTCTTTTTCTTAAACGAGATTACAATATATAGGTGATATACATAGAAATATACATCTTTTCGGCATCAAATAATCTCTAAAAACTGCAATTTTCATCAAATAACATAGCATAAAAGGTTACTTATCATAATAAAACATAATTTCAGGTAAAACCAAGCCCCAAACGAAGAAACAAGCAAAAAGACGAAGAAAAACAGAAGAAAACACAAGAAAACAAAGAAACACGCCCCCATGCCTCAAGAAACATGCCCCCATGCTTCTAAGCACAAGAAAATACAAAATCTGGAAGCAAAAACACGGGGCCGTGCTCATCAAGCACCGGGCCGTGGATGAGAACACAGAAAAGACAAAGAAGAATTGAGCACATGTCACTAAAAGCACGGGGCCGTTGCCACCTCACAGAAAAGACAAAACAAATCTGGCACATGTCATAAAAATGCACGGGGGCGTGCTCATCAAGCACGGGGCCGTGCCTTACTATCCAGATTGCCTTTAAATAGTGGCTCATGTTGCACTCATTTGGTGTGCATTGAAAAGAAATCTATTCGGTTCTCTCTTATAAAAACACACACTAACACTCACTTTGAAGATCTAGTGAAGAGTTTGAAGGCTTGGAGATCATTACCATCAACCATCATCATCAACCATCATTACCATCATTAAGAAGGAAAATTCATCTATAATTGGTTAGATTGTTCCAAGTTTAATCATTTGTTTGTTATAATCAATCATCTTAATGTCTATCATCATGCTCATTATGAGCTAACCTCCTTTTACCATCTAAAATCTATGAAGAAGCTTTGTTTTACTTGATAATTAATCAAGACATGTGATGTAGTCTAGTAAAGTACATGGTTATATTACAATTATCTTTTGATGAGAAATGTTTCACCATCTTAAATCACTAATTCAAAGTTGGTGGTTGTCAATTCCATTGGCAATCGTTCATGATCGATTCATGTTCTTGAAAGATAGAAATACTTTGATACATTATCGAAACATGGATCCTTATATTGTACTTAGAAATGATGAGATATAAGTTATGATGTATTTTTCTAAACCTTGGTAATCCGAAAATGGCTTTGCTTAGGATATCAAATTAGTTAAAGAAATCATATGTTAACGGAATGTGTAATTATAACATACATAAATCAACCAAGAGGAGGTTGTGTGATGAACTACAACCACCCGAAGTTGTTAGAATTGGTATTTGAGAAATCGAAGTCAATCCTAATCTTTCTACTTTACGAAACTACTTGCCAACTTAAATTGACATCATTGAGATGGTATGACATTAGGAAAATGTGGACTTTAAAATGCGCATGCTATCTCCTTAGTGCCAAAGATGCTCCCTTAAGGTTTAAGGAGCTATCTATCATATATTGCTATGGCAAGTTTATCACATGTCCAAATATTAATTATCAATGTTAAAATGGAGTGGATTCTTGATCTTAGATGGTAACCTTCGCATAATTGAACAAATCGTTTAGAATTTCTTGTCTTGGTCACCTATATATTATATATAAGTATTTACATTTTATAAAAAGATCAAAAATTAGCCCCAAAAATGATTAAAACCTCCGATTAAAGTAAAACAACGATTTATTATTAACATTTGTGTCAACGGATTGATACTTGGTTCTTACCAATACTATTCTACATATGCGATAGGTACACTTGCCTATTTTGTGTGTGTTTAATCTTTGTAGAAATCACTTTTATAAATTTAAAACACGATCTTGTGCAAAAACAACTCATTCCATCCTTTTATATTTTATACCATACGCACGCACGCATCAATAGGAAAACAAACACATAAAACTAGAAAAAAGATAAACAATAAGAAACCATAATTTGACTTAATAAGGAAACTAAATAAATGATTAAGACTTAAATAATAATAATAATAATAATAATAAACTTATTAATAGGATCGCCAATTCCCGACCCCTTGAAAACGTCCATGTCCTCAAGGACGGAATGTCGTTGCCATGGCGGTCGCCACTCGAGTCGTACATCGGCATAAAGGGGGAACTCAACGTTGCACCACGGTGGCCACCATTCGAGTCTTTCGGTGTTATTCAGGCCAATGTCAATAGAACGACCACCACAAGGGGCACAATATTGGTCGCTTTTTGCACCGTTTATTGGTGTCGGCGCCAACGGGCTAATTGTATTGTTGTAATTTTGATTACCATCTTTACTAACCAACAATCCGTGAGTAACTTCTTCATTAATAATGGTTTCATGATCAGACTTGGCAATTGCATTAACAGAACTAGCGTGGAATTGAGTAAGCATTAATGTTATAGTAAAATCATTCCAAGTGAGGAAGTCTAAACTCCAAAGCCAGTCATTGAACCACCAGAATGGTTCATCTTCATTTGATTCAATGTGTTGTTCGTGTTATAGACAGGCTAAACAAATTCAACCTGTTTAAATACGTGTGTTTTTTTGTCATGGTAAACAATCTTAAATATTAAAATAAAGAATGATAAATGTAGAATGACTGACCAGAGTCGCCAATCTACACTTAAGTCCACACCTTTTTTGTTTATAACAATGAGACTTGAAACTTTACTTTTTAACTCTATTTATTATGTGACTTGAACACTTATTGTCTAGAAAAAGAGAAGATGCATGTTTTTTCAAACGCCTTGTATGGGCAAGTGATGACTCCCAGGTGTAAATTGATAACTACAACTATCTTGTACGCGTGAAATAAATAAATAAAAAGTTAATTATAACCCCTACGTTTTGTGGAATGAACATACAATTTTTTTAACTACTAAATGTTTAAATTTACACTTTACATGGATTGAACACTTAACCTCTTATTATATACATTAGCCGCCTTACCAACCCATTCAAATAAGAATGACATAATCTTCCTCGTGTTCTCATACAACCGTCTTTTCCCTAAGAAAGAATATAACCAGTTCAATGATGATTTGTTATTGTTTCAAAGCTAAGCATGTTTATTGTTGCAATAAGTCAATGGAAGCCTTTAATCATTTAAATCATTTCACGAGACCACCAACCATTGATAATATTATGCATTCAGATTTTGAGTAATTAATTTTATTTACAACAATAATTGTTTATTATAAGTTTCTAAAAATCACTTAGTTTTTATATTTATACAAATAAGGAGTTTAACTACACATATGAGCCTTTGACCTAATATTATATCGTTAATGTATTTACGTTATCATCCCACATAGTCGAGGGTTACTTCAAGTCCCTTTTAAACACATATGCACAATTGTGCAAGTCTTATTGGGCGGGTGACCATGATCGAAACAATCTAAAAGAGTGAACATAAGTATGAAGTTAATATAATTAAAACTAATATATTACACCATGATAGTCATTGCTATAATTTTTGTAAATAACTTGTTTCCTCCTTAAACATGCCCGTACCTTAACGAAGTCACTTTCAAAGTGTACACATCAAGAAAGTTTATATAATATTTACGTTTACAAAAACCATCAAAAACTTATAACACAAGCAACCCGGAGCTCACAAACCCCTCTCTCATCAATTCCACACACTTTCAGAGCCGGCCAAACAGTGTTGTTGGGTGAAGCTAAGGCTTGAGGCCCCCAAAAAAATAAGGTCTCTATTTAAAACGTTTTAATATATGTATAAATATCGAAAAACATATTAAAATCTTGAAACTGAAATAATAAACCATCACAAGATGTTGCCCCAGCGGTTGGAATACAAGTCGTCAGCTTTCCATAGGCTACAAGGTTGTTTACTTTTTTTTGGTTTATTCATTTTGTTAAATTCTAAAATTTCCTCCACACATATAACTAATTTTCACTGTTGAGAAAATAAAAGGAAGTTGGATGCTATACATATTCTTTTTTATTTGTATCATATAAATCATTCTTTTTTATTTGTGTTATATAAATCAAACTTCCTTTCCAAAACAAAATTTTAAATTTTTTATATAATACGACAATCGCTTGATAAATTTTAAAACTAAAAGTTACAAATTCTATAATTTCATCTCTTCAACCCTATGTAAAGGTCCCAATTTTTTTTTCCTATGGAGTTAAGTGCCATTTTAGTACATGTGGTTTGGTCAACTACACAACTTTGATACATATTCTTTATTTTGTGCAGATAGCTACCTCAGTTTCAAAAAACTTGCAATTTTAGTATTTTTTTTCTAACTCCGTTTATATTATCTAGTTAAATCAGGGGTAACCTGGTAATTTCATTATAAACAATACAATAAATAATAATTTCATTTATATCACAAAACTTAAAAATTACATGAACCAATTATACAAATTACATTTTATCACACAATAACATCCATATCCACCGACACCCATTCCCACCTTACCGGCCGGAAAACCACCACCGACGGCACACATTACACTTTCTCTCTCTAAACAAAAGAATTTACTAAAACAACATAATAAGAATCCAATACACCGATCTCTAGATCAATATCTGGTGTTGCCGTTGTCGAAGTTCCGGGCATAACTACCGGAGTTATACCGAACAGTCTGAGGAAGTCCGAGTTTATCAGATCTAACAATCTTCCGGATCTCGGATCTAACCTTGTCGAACACATGTCTCCAGCTTCTTCCTTTGCTGTTACTATTATTATTATTATTATTATTATTATTATTATTATTATTATTATGGTGTTGGTTAAACTCCAGATCTGGAGCGAACACGGGTTTCCGGGATAGTATCCAACCCCACCCCAGTCCCACCAGTTTCCTGATGGAAGTGGAAGCAGATTCACCCATTGAAGACACGGATTTGGAGCGCGGTGACGGAAGAAAGCTGGATCCGTAATGAGACGGAGGAGAGGCGACGGCGGATGCCGGCTGTTACGGAGTTGGGGTCGGGTTGGTAGGAAATGGGGAGAGATGGGTTCCGGTGTAACATTGTTGAAATTGAATTGAGAGAAAGAAAGTTGGAATGGAATTGAGAAATTGAGAAATGGAGAAATAAAGATGAACTCAGGTTTTTGGGGGAAATTATGATAGAATTTTGGTTAGGGTTTTGAAGAAGAACCCAAGTTGTTGGATTTTATGATAATGAAAAGGGGTTGGGTCTGTAACAAATCGAGCAGTTTCATAAATGAGGAATGTGATTAAAAGAAAAGAAAGAAATTAAAACTGACAAATATCACTCATTTAAATAAGAAATTACGTAAATACCACTGACTTAACGGATAAAATAAACGGAGTTAGAAAAAAGTACTAAAAATGCAAGTTTTTTGAAACTGAGGTAGCTATCTGCACAAAATAAAGAATAGGTACCAAAGTTGCGTATTGATCAAACCACATGTACTAAAATGATACTTAACTCTTTTCACTTTAGGTTTTCAAAATAGTTGAGCTGCCACTACACACTTTTTACTTACCCCATAGACACTCTTCCTTCTCTCCACATCGACTCCACTAAGTGTACACACGTTAATGTGTTAGATCATAGCTCTACTACTTGTAAAATCCCATTTAAGGATCAGTCAAACAACCATTTACAAAGTAGGTTGCTGAATCATAGACCATATTATCCATTTTAAAAACGACATATGTTATTCCAACACCATATAGGTTATTCAAACAAGTGCTTCTATGCGGGTCGTATAGGGGGCTTATACAGGCCTTATATGCTAGAATCATAATATAGCGTGTCTCAGTCTATACTGGTAGTACAGACTAAAAAACTGTCATAAAATAGAGGTTATACGACTCGTATAGCTCATATACGAGTCGTATGCACCAATGTTTTCATAACATGACCCACAGCCTGCTGGTTCACCGGTTCAACCGGTCGGATCGGCCAAACAACTTTGGTTAAAAAATGACGGGCCGGGCTGGAGAAATGATTTTTCAAAAAAAGTTATTTTTTTCATAGAAAACTGGTTCAACTAGTCCGGTTTTCTGGTCTGACAGGCCGGTTTTATGAGAGCCGAGCGAACTATATAGAACTGGACCGGTCGGGGAACCGAATCCCGGTTTGACCGGGCGGTCCAATCCAGTTCAGTATCAACAACACAGATATACAGTTGTTAACACGCGATGAGGTGGTGTTTGAATTAGGACTATTTAAAAACTCGTCAGAAGATGATTTAGGTTTGAGGTGTGAACTGAAATTGACTTTAAACAATCATCAACTTAATAAAAGGGTTAATTGTTCGGAACCCAAGACCAATCTGGACCATCCATAGTAGGACCCGGTCAACTTATTAAGAAAAACAAACACTAATAACACTTCACCTCACCCCCAGCGTATTTTAGCATCTCCTCTCTCTATCTTATGTCCACATTCTCATATCTTTCCATTATCCCCAATTCCAAACCCTAGTTTTCACCACCGTAAAAATTCCGTACATTCCCATCTCAATTACCTTCAATTCACTGTTTCCGATCCATGATCCACCTCAATTCCAGATCTTTCGCATACCCTTTAAGGTAAACAACTCTTTTTTTTTTTGAGTTATTTGTTTGAATTTTAAAGTTAAAGTTTATATTTTGAATCTTTTTAGTATATGTTGGAGAATTGTATCTGGGTTAGGGTTTTTTATGTAATAATAGTGCTGGTGTTTGATTCTTTTGGGGGATTTGAAGCTTGATTGTTATTCTGGTGTGTGTTGTAATGGATGGAAGTGAGGGAAGTTCTAGGTATTTGTCGAATTATGGTGAGAATCATGGGTACGGTTCGACCCGATGAAGGTTTTGGGTCGGTATGTACCGCAACCTCGCTCTCAGTTGATTGCTGATAGTTATGTTGATGAAGATGATGAATTACAAGAAGATGATGATGAAGAAGAGGCTGGTGATGGTGATGGTCAGATGAATGGTTTGGGTCAGCCGAATGGTGTTTATGTTGACAATGATGATGGTGACGATGATACAGATGATAATGATAATAGTAATAATAATGGTAACAATAATAATCATGATGATGATGATGATGATGGTGGTGGTGAAGATGATAAAAGAATTGTTAGTTATAATCTGCATAAGCATCCTAAGAAGAGGAAGCTGAAGAGCTTATTGTCTAGTTTTGAATTAGCGCCACACGCACCGCCGCCACTGGCGATACTCCCACCGCCTGCCACCAAGACCGGCGGGAGAAACACTTTGACCGACTGGAGTGAGCACGAGACGTTTGCGCTCCTTGATGCGTGGGGTGAACGGTTTCTTCAACGAGGTAGAAAAAGCCTCAGATCAGAAGAATGGCAAGAGGTTGCGGAAAAAGTTTCACGACAATCGAAGCTGGAAAGAACCGACACTCAGTGTAGAAACCGTCTCGACACATTGAAGAAAAAGTATAAAAAGGAGAAAGCTTTGTTGGAAAGTAATACGAGTTTAAATTCAAAATGGGTGTATTTCAAGAAAATGAATATGTTAATGGCGGGGAACACCACCTCAACCGTCACAACCGCCACCACCCCATGCAAACGGATTGAATGGAATGAGAATGAGGGATAGCCCGGATGACACAAATTCTCAAGACGGTTATGATGACGAGGATGATGATGATTTGGATATATTGCCACCAAAAAAAGTCAAAGTACAAAGGTGGGAAAGTTGACGGTGTCTCGTCATTCAAGTTGCTTGCAGACTCCATTAACAGGTTTAGTGACACATATGAGAAGATTGAAAACAGTAAGCGAAAGCAGATGTTGGAATTAGAGAAAATGAGGATGGATTTTTATAAAGATTTGGAGTTGCAAAAAATGAAGATTCTTGATAGAGCAAGAGATGAGATTGCAAAGATCAGACAAGGAGATCATGAAGAGAATGATGATTCTGCAGAGAATCTCAGAGGGTAAAATGGTAATTTGGTAAATTGCCTCTCCTTTTAACTAACATTTTTCATCAAATTGTTTACTGTTGACTTATTGCTGTTGTGTAATATGTGATATGTGAGATGTAACTCCATATGGGTTCTAAAATGTTAAGGCAATAAGATTTAGGAAAGATTGATTGTTATTAAAGATATCCCTTTTGAACCCGACCAACAATTAGTAAACATGTTTAGCGGGTGTCTTTTTGGACGTGTGTTTTGAAAGTGATTATGCGATACCGACTAATCAGTTGTACTACAAAACTATTTTTAAAGATGATGTTTGGATGTGTTCTTATTGTTTCAAGTTGTCCGACAAGTTATGCTTTATTTATTTAATACAAAATGCGAAATCAGTGGTCTCTTGTTATGGTTCATGTTTTGATGAAGTTGAAATTGAACATAAAGCTGAATATTGTTGATAGCTTTAAGAGAGAGGGCTGAGGCAACCGGGTTTAAGGTATTCGTTTGCTATATCAACATAAAACCTAACGTGTTGACCCTTTTGACCTTTTGTTACATGAACGTCTAGTAAATCTTGCAAACGCGCGAGGGACAATCGTAACCAAGATAAAAATGAGGTTGGAACTTTAACATGCGATTATGCTTTTATATGCGTTTGTGTTTTTTTTCCTTTCACAGCCCAAACAAGAAAGCCAGTTGCCATTTTATTAAAAGAATTAAAAACAACTGAATTTTATCGGTACACACATTAACTTCAGATGATATTTATTTAGATGAATGCACAGAATAATAACAAAAGTCAGGATGGCCGAGTGGTCTAAGGCGCCAGACTCAAGTTCTGGTTCTCGTGAGAGAGCGTGGGTTCAAATCCCACTTCTGACACATATTTTTTATCTCATAGTTTTTCTTTCTGTTTCTTTTCTTTTGGAGGAAAATTGCGAATTATCATATTAATATACATTTCTTTTTCCTGAATAAAATTGTGAATTTACTTGTTCATGATAAACATTATTTGAGACTGTGTGTATGTAAGTTTATGATGATAAACCAATGAACATAAACAAAAAATTTGTGTTCATATGATCTAACAGACGAACATGAACACACATTTTGTTCATTTATTTATGTCCGTTCATGTACTTTTGAATTAAATTATGGACGCCTCATCTACTTATTGATTTATGTATTTGAATGTTTGTGTTAATTTATGTTTGTGTTCGTTTACGTGTGTTCAACCCACCAACTCTTAAACTCGCTAACCCAATACGATTGACCCAATATGAGCGTGGTTGCTCGTTTTTAAATGAACAAACAAGCAAACACGAACATTTAAATAACTTTGAATGAACCACTTTTACTTAACCTGCCACTTATGTTCGTTTGCGTTGGGTGAACTATTCGTTTAGATTTTAAATGAATATACAAAAATGAACATGAACGTTTTAATGCGAATAAACATGTACACAAATATTTTTCCGATTACGTATTCGTGTTTGTGTTCATTTAATGATATAAAGCCAAATAAACGAATATGAACATGCCCTTGTTTGTGTTCGTTCAATTTGTTTACGTACATGTTAATGGCAAATATAATTAAACATTAATTAGTGATTATATAAATAAATATTTAAATAATACAAATTAATAAACGAGTTAACGATGAAGCTAGCTCGATACTAAAAATTACCAACAATCAAAGCTCGAGCTTTAGATATAGAAATCGGAACGAGTTGCCTTGAAAATCAAATGATCAAAGCTCGAAACTAGAAGAAGTTGTTCTCAACTCGTCTCATCTCATTTACACTTCTAGTCAGTGTGAGGTCGGTTATGGTTTTCTACTAGTGTCATTTTCTTTTATGATTGGCTGTCCCTTAACTCGACGTCTTAGTTTTTTCTAAATTTAGACCGGATCACATAAATAATGACAAGGTGCATTGCAACTGGTAAAACTGATAGCTACAATGAGGTTTTCAGATAAGTATGACTGCGGAATAATAGTGCATCATTCAAACGAACATGTATTAATCAATTTTTTCTAAGTTAGTTTATAACACACAAGTTACAACCGTAACTTTTGTTGCCAATTTTTGATAAAAATCCAGAGCACTAGTCTTTTAGCAGTACACCAATGTGTATCAGAAGCACTTAGATGTAGAGCAATATATGATAAATGAGGTTGGTTACTTGTTTTATCATAGACCGTCGATGCCTGAAACTGTCCCCTGTTCTTGCATCAACCACTTGTACAATGTACAATTAGCATGCATTAGTCAGTTGTACAATTCGATAAGGGGAAAGTGACGTGACTTGTTGATTGTCAGTGGGTATGAAGTCAATGAGAGGAGACCAAATTCACAGAGTATTTTTTTTTTTTTTTTTTATTATTTTTTTTAAGCTTGCCTCCTACTATTTACAATAAACCGCCATTGCCAGGGATCGAACCCTGGACCTCTCACCCAAAGGCCTAAGCCTTTACCATCCCACCAAAGTGGAGATGGCTCACAGAGTATTCTGTGTTGCCCCATACGGCCGTACCATAAAACTGGGGGAGATCATTTGAACGTAAACAATGTATGTATGTGTTTCAACTTGGAATAGTGGTCGTTAACTTTAACCAAAGGTTCGGTATATTATTTATTTGAGAGAATGTTGTCTATTTAAAAATGGACAAATTAACTTGCACATGCATAAATTTGGTTTCTTCCTTCATCTACGTTTGTTTTTATACTTGTGTGTTTGTCTCAATGTATCATTTATGTTTGGTTGTGTTATTATATCTTCTTTAATTTGGCGTTTATAAGGAAACATAAACAAGCGTTAACAACTTTTAACTTCAAAAAGAATGAACACACAAAAAAATATTATATATGTATTGGTTTTATTAATCTCAATTATCATCTTTTGGTCGTTGTCGGTCTTAACTAACGAATAGACTAATAATGATCTCACTTTTAATCATATTTGTTCTCAACGGTCCTCAACTAGCCGAACGTTAACGCCGATAGTTGCAGCTCGTCGGAAAAACGGTTTTAGCGGAAATCTCACATTTCTTGGGGAAACATCTTTGTAACCTTAGATCGGACATTTAGGAACCTTTTTATAGTAAAAAGCTCAAATTATTGAGTTCCCGAAACCTTAGAACCATCGCCGAAATCGGTTGGTGGTGCTCAAATAGTGGTAGTTGGTTGGTGGTGATGTTTGTGACATTCGTCAAATTCGGGCCTCGATTTGTTTTCGTGTTATAAACTTTTATTATGTAAACCCGACTCAACATTTTTGTTTCCTTAATAAATTACCGTATAATATTATTATATACCTCGATCATCAATAAATCGATGTTTGTCAATATTTTATATTGTTACACAAATTTTTGTTCAATAACGATTTACGCAAACTATTACTTCTTATTATCGCAAGCATCATTTCATAAATATTTTTCATCACAACCGCTTTATGTATACAAACTCCTTTAACAATTTGGCTTACAAGATTCACATTTGGTAATGATTTAAATGTTTCCCTAGCTACGCGCTACCGCGATGCTTTGTTATTATGTACATTTCTTGGAAACAATAAAACGGCCTTACTTAAGACCTCATTTGCAATTTTAGTTTATTATACGCTACGCGATTTACATATTTCGACATTAAATTCGAATCTCACAATTATTGCGATTTTCTTTTCATTTGATAAGATGTTTCGATGACAATATTATGCACATGAGATTTCCTTTTTGTGTTTTAATTTTCGTGACCGAATGCAAACTATCCAATCACAATTTGTGTAATACTTTCAAAACCTTAACTTCGCCAAAAAATCTCGTTTATCTTTTAAACGATATTTTCATGACTATGTTATTTATATTTGAGCATTTATGTAAACACGATTCTATACATTATTCTATATTATTTCATCTAATCTATTAACGGCCTATGTGTGGTTGTCTACAAGTTTTGGCTTCATTATAAACCGTTATTATAATGACGATTATATAAATAGTTTCACAATAGTGCCGTATTCATGTTTTATCACATTTCATCGATTGTTTTGGTTGTTAATCAAATACTATTTTATTTATATTGATACACGTATGCGTCACCCCAAAGAAACTCACCTCATTTCTCATGTTGTTACATTTCATGTAATCATATCCTCAAATACTTATAACCTCAAGTTTGATCACGCGTGAAACTCATCGTACGGTGCT